>NC_047045.1:60097279-60427711 GCF_011762595.2 Tursiops truncatus | reverse complement strand
TATTATTATGGTATTTAGCTCAGATTGGACCCTCAATATATTATAGACAAATTGAAGAAATCTGAGGATAAAATGCAGCTGTAGATTTGATTCCTTCTCCCCCATTACTTAAGACTTAAGCCCTAAGTGATGGATTTGAGAGAGTGACTGTGGCAAAGATTGTCAGCTAGCTACCAACGTCCCTCCTCTGCTTCAGTGAAAGGACAGTAGGCAAGCAAGCACCCACAATTCACTTCTCTTTCTCCCTTGGATGGAGTGGAAGTGACTTGTGCACATCTGGGCTGGGACTTTTCAGAAGTGTGTGTGTGGGTCCTTTAGGCTCTCCTTCGGCTTCTGCCAGCTAGGTGAAGATGATGCTGCATCCATAGAGAATAGAAAAGGCACACAATAGGTTGAGGAGAGAGACCCACCACCATGGTTACCAGCCCGGAACTGTTGCATGAGTGAGAAATACATTTCAATTGCTTTTAATTCACTAAAAATTTCCTATATGTTACAGCAGTTTAGCTTATCCAAACCAATATAGTCTTTAATTTACTTATATATTTAGGAATAAAAAATTAATGATTCAACCAATAAAATGCTAATAGATCCTTAAAAGTAGAAACAGATATATACAAAGTACTATACAAACATGAGAAAATAGAGGATATTATGATCACTTTCAAAGAAGGAAAACATTATAGAAGAATGGGATTTGAGGGGCCAACATACAGGACAGAGGCTGTATCTTAAATGAAGATCTGGATTTTTCATGCCTTAAAATGGCCTGAGTCCTGATTTTGCCACTCATGTAGCTGTGTGATCTCAGGAACTTGTGCTTTGGTTTTCTCGTGATTGAAGATATTAGACTATTCCTACTTCCAAAGAAGCTAAATTTAGGAAAGAGACACTGCTTCTGAAGTAAGAGCTGCTGTAGTTTCTTGGCTAATTTGAGAATGTAATTAGTTTTTAATTAGCTTTGTCCTATCATAGCTGGCCTC
The DNA here is from genome assembly GCF_011762595.2 of Tursiops truncatus. Classification (NCBI taxonomy): domain Eukaryota; kingdom Metazoa; phylum Chordata; class Mammalia; order Artiodactyla; family Delphinidae; genus Tursiops; species Tursiops truncatus. Next base: position 60,426,728 of record NC_047045.1, on the reverse strand, counting down.
TCCTGCTGTATACAATATTCATTCTTTGTGAATTGTAAGTAGAACTTCATTAGATTTCCTCAAAAAACATCACTTACTCAGCTTTCTTTCAGCCTCTCACTTCAACATAGTATTATTATTATTATTTTATTTTTTTGCGGTACGCGGGCCTCTCACTGCTGTGGCCTCTCCCATTGCGGAGCACAGGCTCCGGACGCGCAGGCTCAGCGGCCATGGCTCACGGGCCCAGCCGCTCCACGGCATGTGGGATCTTCCCGGACCAGGGCACGAACCTGCGTCCCCTGCATCGGCAGGCGGACTCTCAACCACTGCGCCACCAGGGAAGCCCCTAACATATTATTTTTCAATTTACAAAATTATTAGTGCATGGAATAAATGTATTTATTTCTATATTTAATAGCATACTGAATAAATAGATTTATTTGCATTTAGTAGCATAGTGAATACATGTAATAATATTTAATAGCATACTGAATAAATGTATTTTCCCCATGTCTAGTTCTAGGTTATAATGTTTTACCTGTAAAATGAATGAGCTGGATTGTATACTCTGTAAGTTTCTTTTATAAAAACTGAGATGTATTCTTCTAGGAGGAAGTTTGCCCAAGTACATTAATGGGGAAGCCTTGGCAAAGAGCCGGACAGGGTTTTCAGCTCCAAGACCGCCACAGACGGTGAGTGTTTTCACAGGAGAATTCCTTTTTACCCAGTGAAAACATTTTTAGAAAAAAAATTCGGTTTTGTCTTTACTGTCAGTTCTCTCTGCAACTGCCCTGCTCCACTGCACCATGCTGGCCCCGTGTTTCTAGGAAATACCCTGACTTTAGTGCCCAGTTCTTGGCAAATGCACTTAATGTAGGCGGGCATCGGAGTGTGCAGTGCCTCACCTCGCCAGTAGGGGCGCTGGCCCCACCATGTTGGGTTTAACCTGAAATTCCCTTCGAGTCTTGGGTTCAGTTTGTAAAGTAAGTTATTTCTGCATGCGATCACTCCCTAAAAACACTTTAATTTTATTTAAAATCTTTATTTTATTTATATAATACACTTATTTTATGTATAACACCCTTACAGTAGTTAGTAGTTTTCATATAAACAAAATAGTCCTTAGGGCTCTGAAGTTCTTTATTATAGAGCAAAACATTTGATTCAAGACATAGGCCCTTCAGAATAAGGTTCCTAGCTCTTATGAGCTGTAGTCATCCCTGTCTAATAATTTTCTGTTGCCTTGTAACTATCTGGCCTGACTCTGCCAGCACCCATCTCTCTTTGCCCGTTTTTAGAAAAGGCATTTATATGTAACGTGTTATGAATGAAGCATTTTCTTTTCTCCTTCAGCTGGCAGCCAAAAGGGAAGCCCTGACATAACAGCATCGCTACCCATTATACACACAGCATCTGGCTGCCTGCTTTTCTCTCCCAGTGCCAACTCACTTCATATGTATACAGTGGGATGCCCAGGTAGCCAAGGGTCATTAAATACACAGTAAGAAGTTGGGAAGGAGAAAAAGAGATCAAAATCTATATGAGTCTCTCCCAGAGAAGCTAAAAGGCAAAAGGTCAAAGTTTCCCTGTGTGTTTAAAAATTTTTTTAAATGAAAGAAGACACCGTTTTTATGTTCTGTGTGTCTGAGTGTTAACAGGATGAGAAACACTTTTTGCTCACATTTCCTTGTAACCTTGAACTGAGAATGTTGAAGTTCTTGCCTTGCTTTTTCATTGCATCCCACAGAAAGGTTATTCCAAATTCACTTGGCAATATTCAGACAAGCTATTTCCTAATCCTGAAAATAGCTTTTGTTTTGAGTATTTCCCAAAAGTCTTAAAATATGTTCATGAGCTGTATATATACTTCATTTACTAAACTTTTGGATTGAAAATTCTTAAAGGAAAAGTAAAGCTTGAAGAACAAAGACTTTTAAATATTGTAAATCTAGATGAGCAGAAAAGCACATTAAAGGATCACCTTTTTACTAATAAATGTTATATGAATAGTACAAATTTATACTCAGAAGAGAATGTCACCAATACTATGAAGTTTAATTTTTGATGTTCCTGCTGTGATTCATACTAATTTATTGACTTTTCAACCACAGAATCTTTTTATTTAAAATAAAATTACTCCCTGAGTTACCAACAAGGAACAATACGACACAATGATTCAAATTTGAAAGTCCTCTTCCAAGGGTTTTACGTGGTGTAGACTGTTCCCCCAGAAAAACACATTCTGTTTTTTAAAATGACAAAATCATTCATTTCCTCGTTCAACAAATTCCTGTTAAGTGCCAACTGGCATTGTGCTAGTATTAGTGATACAATAGTTGAGGAAATAGACATTAACCCAATAATCACACACACACACATACACACACACACACACACACACACCATTCTATTATTACAGATTTTGATCTATATTGTAAAGGAAAAAAATACGGTGCCTTGAGAGACCTGATTTAACTAAGCAATAGGGAAGAACCTTGTGAAGAGGTAATATTTGAACTGTGATACAAAGAATGAATAGGAGACAGCTAGGTAAGGAGCAAGGAGGGACAGCATGTGTGATGGTCCTAAGATGGGAAGAAAGCACAGCACGTGTGAGAACCCAAAAAAAGGCCAGTGTGTCCAGGGCACAGAAGTTAAGAAAGGAATTGTCCCATGAGATAGGTCGGTCTGGATCTTGCAAGGTCTAAAACCTTGCTAAGGATTTTGATCTTTGTACTAAGGCCAAAGAAAGTTCTTAATGTGTTTTAGCAAAAGTTCTTAAAGTGTTTTAGCAAAAAGGTGACAAGACCATATGAACATTAAAAAAAAAATCACTCCTGCTGTATTGTGGAGGATAAATTACAGGGGAGATAAGAACAGATAAAGGAAGACCAGTTAGAAACCTATTAAAATGGTTCAGGGGAGAGCTGCTAGCAGAAGTTGTGAAGAGAAGGAAAGTGGAGAGGGTCAAGGAACTTCTAGAAGATAAAATCAATAGGAAATTTCCTAGAATTCTCACTTAGTGAAACTTAGAAGGATGGGTAAAACCTTAGTTGATGAGGCACTCGTTTTCCTTATTGTTGAGGGGCAGGTGGCATTTATGTGACATCAGCAGAGGTGGCAGCTGAAGAAGGTAGACAAGTAATAAGCCATCACATGGTAAAAGTCTCAGAAACAGAAAAGCCAAAGTTACCGCAACATAGCGGCCAAGTTAAGGTCGGCAGCAACAGCTGGGAGTTCTCTTGGGAAGGCTTGCTGAATGAAGCAACAAAGCATGACATTCAATACTGGTTATATATGGAGTGGCTCATGATTTCCCAAGCAGCTCTGAAAATGTCCCAAAGTAACCCAAGAAAGCGAAATCTGCCAAGTCACCTGACTTACCTTTGCGATAGTTCCATGTTTTCCCAAAACATCTCTCTCCTTCTAGGGTGCAACACAATAGTCAAAGTTTCACATCCTTCCCCCCACTAAATGGAACCTGGTGTTCTGGAAAGATTTTGGAATGAAGAATCAGAAGACCTGGGGGCTAAATGCTGACTCTGAACTTTTCTAGTGGTGTACGTTTTCGAGGTACAGTTTCCCTCATATTTAAAATGTGGTGAATAGAATCTACAATCTTGCAAGGTTGTTGTGAAGGTTAGGTATTAACAGGTCCTCCACAAATGGTAGCAACAGCAATAACTATACAAAATAATTTTTGCTATTAAAATATCCTCTATCTTTCTTCTTTTTATATAATTTCTCTTTTTGAAATTTTTTCCACACCCATAGTTTCAGCTATACATTTATTTGACAAAAGTTGCACACTTGTGACTTCCGGGAAGATGGCAGAAGAGTAAGACGCGGAGATCACCTTCCTCTCCACAGATACACCAGAAATACATCTACGCGTGGAGCAACTCCTACAAAACACCTACTGAACGCTGGCAGAAGACCTCAGACCTCCCAAAAGGCAAGGAACCCCCCACGTACCTGGTTAGGGCAAAAGAAAAAACTAAACAGAGACAAAAGGATAGGGACGGGTCCTGCACCAGCGGGAGAGAGCTGTGAAGGAGGAAAAGTGTCCACACACTAGGAAGCCCCTTCGCGGGTGGAGACTTCGGGAGGCGGAGTGGGGGAGCTTGGGAGCCGCGGAGGAGAGCACAGCAACAGGGGTGCGGAGGGCAAAGCGGACAGATTCCAGCGCAGAGGATCGGGCCGACCGGCACTCACCAGCCGAGAGGCTTGTCTGCTCGCCCGCCGGGGCGGGCGGGACTGGGAGCTGAGGCTCCGGCTTTTGTCGGAGCGCCGGGAGAGGACTGAGGTTGGCGGCGTGAACACAGCCTGCAGGGCGTTGGTGCGCCGCGGCTGGCCGGGAGAGAGTCCGGGGAGGGGTCTGGACCTGCCGAAGAGGCAAGAGACTTTTACGTCCCTCTTTGTTTCCTGGTGCACGAGGAGAGGGGATTAAGAACGTCCCTCTTTGTTTCCTGGTGCACGAGGAGAGGGGATTAAGAACGCTGCTTGAGAGAGCTCCAGGGACGGGCGCGAGCCGCGGCTAAGAGTGCAGAGCCCAGAGACGGACATGGGACGCTAAGGCCGCTGCTGCCGCCGCCAGGAGGCCTGTGTGCGAACACGGGTCACTGGCCACACGCCCTTCCGGGGAGCCTGTGCAGCCCGCCACTGCCAGGGTCCCGGGATCCAGGGACGGCTCCCCGGGAGAGCGCACGGCGCGCCTCAGGCTGCAGCGTCACGCCGGCCTCTGCCGCTGCAGGCCCGCCCCGCACTCCGTGACCCTCCCTACCCCCCGGCCTGGGTGAGCCAGAGCCTCCGAATCAGCGGCTCCTTTAACCTCGTCCTGTCTGAGCAAATAACAGACGCCCTCCGGCGACCTACACGCACAGGCGGGGCCAAATCCAAAGCTGAGCCCCTGGGAACTATCAGAACAAAGAAGAGAAAGGGAAATCTCTCCCAGCAGCCTCAGAAGCAGCGGATTAAAGCTCCACAATCAACTTGATATACCCTGCATCTGTGGAATACCTGAATAGACAACGAATCATCCCAAATTAAGGAGCCCTGTGGATGAAAGGCTCTTGGTGCTGCAGCCAGGACTCAGTGCTGTGCCTCTGAGGTGGGAGAGCCAACTTCAGGACACTGGTCCACAAGAGGCCTCCCAGCTGCACATAATATCAAACAGCAAAAATCTCCGAGAGATCTCCATCTCAACGCCAGCACCCAGCTTCACTCAACGACCAGCAAGCTACAGTGCTGGACATCCTATGCCAAACAACTAGCAAGACAGGAACACAACCCCACCCATTAGCAGAGAGGCTGCCCAAAATCATAGTAAGTCTACAGACACCCCAAAACACACCACCAGACGTGGACCTGCCCACCAGAAAGACAAGATCCAGCCTCATCCACCAGAACACAGGCACTAGTACCCTCCACCAGGAAGCCTACACAACCCACTGAACCAACCTTAGCCACTGGGGACAGACACCAAAAACAACAGGAACTACGAACCTTCAGCCTGCAAAAAAGGAGACCCCAAACACAGTAAGATAAGCAAAATGAAAAGACAGAAAAACACACAGCAGATGAAGGAGCAAGATAAAAACCCACCAGACCTAACAAATGAAGAGGAAATAGGCAGTCTACCTGAAAAAGAATTCAGAATAATGATAGTAAGGTTGATCCGAAATCTTGGAGATAGAATGGACAATAGAATGGACAAATTGCAAGAATCAGTTAACAAGGACCTAGAAGAACTAAAGATGAAGCAAGCAACGATGAACAACACAATAAATGAAATTAAAAGTACTCTAGATGGGATCAATAGCAGAATAACTGAGGCAGAAGAACGGATAAGTGACCTGGAAGATAAAATAGTGGAAATAACTACTGCAGAGCAGAATAAAGAAAAAAGAATGAAAAGAACTGAGGACAGCCTCAGAGACCTCTGGGACAACATTAAACGCACCAACATTCGAATTATAGGGGTTCCAGAAGAAGAAGAGAAAAAGAAAGGGACTGAGAAAATATTTGAAGAGATTATAGTTGAAAACTTCCCTAATATGGGAAAAGAAATCGTTAATCAAGTCCAGGAAGCACAGAGAGTCCCATACAGGATAAATCCAAGGAGAAATACGCCAAGACACATATTAATCAAATTGTCAAAAATTAAATACAAAGAAAACATATTAAAAGCAGCAAGGGAAAAACAACAAATAACACACAAGGGAATCCCCATAAGGTTAACAGCTGATCTTTCAGCAGAAACTCTGCAAGCCAGAAGGGAGTGGCAGGACATATTGAAAGTGTTGAAGGAGAAAAACCTGCAACCAAGATTACTCTACCCAGCAAGGATCTCATTCAGATTTGATGGAGAAATTAAAACCTTTACAGACAAGCAAAAGCTGAGAGAGTTCAGCACCACCAAACCAGCTCTACAACAACTGCTAAAGGAACTTCTCTAGGCAAGAAACACAAAAGAAGGAAAGGACCTACAATAACGAACCCAAAACAATTAAGAAAATGGGAATAGGAACACACATATCAATAATTACCTTAAATGTAAATGGACTAAATGCTCCCACCAAAAGACACAGATTGGCTGAATGGATACAAAAACAAGACCCATATATTTGCTGTCTACAAGAGACCCACTTCAGACCTAGAGACACATACAGACTGAAAGTAAGGGGATGGAAAAAGGTATTTCATGCAAATGGAAACCAAAAGAAAGCTGGAGTAGCAATTCTCATATCAGACAAAATAGACTTTAAAACAAAGACTATTAGAAGAGACAAAGAAGGACACTACATAATGATCAAGGGATCGATCCAAGAGGAAGATATAACAATTGTAAATATTTATGCACCCAACATAGGTGCACCTCAATACATAAGGCAAATACTGACAACCATAAAAGGGGAAATCGACAGTAACACATTCATAGTAGGGGACTTTAACACCCCACTTTCACCAATGGACAGATCATCCAAAATGAAAATAAATAAGGAAACACAAGCTTTAAATGATACATTAAACGAGATGGAGTTAATTGATATTTATAGGACATTCCATCCAAAAACAACAGAATACACATTTTTCTCAAGTGCTCATGGAACATTCTCCAGGATAGATCATATCTTGGGTCACAAATCAAGCCTTGGTAAATTTAAGAAAATTGAAATTGTATCAAGTATCTTTTCTGACCACAACGCCATGAGACTAGATATCAATTACAGGAAAAGATCTGTAAAAAATACAAACACATGGAGGCTAAACAATACACTACTTAATAATGAAGTGATCACTGAAGAAATCAAAGAGGAAATCAAAAAATACCTAGAAACAAATGACAATGGAGACACAACGACCCAAAACCTGTGGGATGCAGCAAAAGCAGTTCTAAGGGGGAAGTTTATAGCAATACAAGCCCACCTTAAGAAGCAGGAAACATCTCGAATAAACAACCTAACCTTGCACCTCAAGCAATTAGAGAAAGAAGAACAAAAAAACCCCAAAGCTAGCAGAAGGAAAGAAATCATAAAAATCAGATCAGAAATAAATGAAAAAGAAATGAAGGAAACAATAGCAAAGATCAATAAAACTAAAAGCTGGTTCTTTGAGAAGATAAACAAAATAGATAAACCACTAGCCAGACTCATTAAGAAAAAAAGGGAGAAGACTCAAATCAATAGAATTAGAAATGAAAAAGGAGAGGTAACAACTGACACTGCAGAAATAAAAGAGATCATGAGAGATTACTACAAGCAACTCTATGCCAATAAAATGGACAATCTGGAAGAAATGGACAAATTCTTAGAAATGCACAACCTGCCAAGACTGAATCAGGAAGAAATAGAAAATATGAACAGACCAATCACAAGCACTGAAATTGAAACTGTGATTAAAAATCTTCCAACAAAGAAAAGCCCAGGACCAGATGGCTTCACAGGCGAATTCTATCAAACATTTAGAGAAGAGCTAACACCTATCCTTCTCAAACTCTTCCAAAATATAGCAGAGGGAGGAACACTCCCAAACTCCTTCTACGAGGCCACCATCACCTTGATACCAAAACCAGACAAGGATGTCACAAAGAAAGAAAACTACAGGCCAATATCACTGATGAACATAGATGCAAAAATCCTCAACAAAATACTAGCAAACAGAATCCAACAGCACATTAAAAGGATCATACACCATGATCAAGTGGGGTTTATTCCAGGAATGCAAGGATTCTTCAATATACGCAAATCTATCAATGTGATAAACCATATTAACAAACTGAAGGAGAAAAACCATATGATCATCTCAATAGATGCAGAGAAAGCTTTTGACAAAATTCAACACCCATTTATGATAAAAACCCTGCAGAAAGTAGGCATAGAGGGAACTTTCCTCAACATAATAAAGGCCATATATGACAAGCCCACAGCAAACATCATCCTCAATGGTGAAAAACTGAAAGCATTTCCACTAAGATCAGGAACAAGACAAGGTTGCCCACTCTCACCACTCTTATTCAACATAGTTTTGGAAGTTTTAGCCACAGCAATCAGAGAAGAAAAGGAAATAAAAGGAATCCAAATCGGAAAAGAAGAAGTAAAGCTGTCACTGTTTGCAGATGACATGATCCTATACATAGAGAACCCTAAAGATGCTACCAGAAAACTACTAGAGCTAATCAATGAATTTGGTAAAGTGGCAGGATACAAAATTAATGCACAGAAATCTCTGGCATTCCTATATACTAATGACGAAAAATCTGAAAGTGAAATCAAGAAAACACTCCCATTTACCATTGCAACAAAAAGAATAAAATATCTAGGAATAAACCTACCTAAGGAGACAAAAGATCTGTATGCAGAAAATTATAAGACACTGATGAAAGAAATTAAAGATGATACAAATAGATGGAGACATATACCATGTTCTTGGATTGGAAGAATCAACATTGTGAAAATGACTCTACTACCGAAAGCAATCTATAGATTCAATGCAATCCCTATCAAACTACCACTGGCATTTTTCACAGAACTAGAACAAAAAATTTTGCAATTTGTATGGAAACACAAAAGACCCCGAATAGCCAAAGCAATCTTGAGAACGAAAGAAGGAACTGGAGGAATCAGGCTCCCAGACTTCAGACTATACTACAAAGCTACAGTTATCAAAACGGTATGGTACTGGCACAAAAACAGAAAGATAGATCAATGGAACAGGATAGAAAGCCCAGAGATAAACCCACGCACATATGGTCAACTTATCTTTGACAAAGGAGGCAGAAATGTACCGTGGAGAAAGGACAGCCTATTCAATAAGTGGTGCTGGGAAAACTGGACAGCTACATGTAAAAGTATGAAGTTAGATCACTCCCTAACACCATACACAAAAATAAGCTCAAAATGGATTAAAGACCTAAATGTAAGGCCAGAAACTATCAAACTCTTAGAGGAAAACATAGGCAGAACACTCTATGACATAAATCACAGCAAGATTCTTTCTGACCCACCTCCTAGAGTAATGGAAATAAAAACAAGAGTAAACAAATGGGACCTAATGAAACTTAAAAGCTTTTGCGCAGCAAAGGAAACCATAAAGAAGACCAAAAGACAACCCTCAGAATGGGAGAAAATATTTGCAAATGAAGCAACTGACAAAGGATTGATCTCCAAAATTTATAAGCAGCTCATGCAGCTTAATAACAAAAAAACAAACAACCCAATCCAAAAATGGGCAGAAGACCTAAATAGACATTTCTCCAAAGAAGATATACAGAGTGCCAACAAACACATGAAAGAATGCTCAACATCACTAATCATGAGAGAAATGCAAATCAAAACTACAATGAGATATCATCTCACACCAGTCAGAATGGCCATCATCAAAAAATCTAGAAACAATAAATGCTGGAGAGGGTGTGGAGAAAAGGGAACCCTCTTACACTGTTGGTGGGAATGTAAATTGATACAGCCACTGTGGAGAACAGTATGGAGGTTCCTTAAAAAGCTACAAATAGAACTACCATATGACCCAGCAATCTCACTACTGGGCATATACCCTGAGAAAACCATAATTCAAAAAGAGTCATGTACCAAAATGTTCATTGCAGCTCTATTTACAATAGCCCAGAGATGGAAACAACCTAAGTGTCCATCATCGGATGAATGGATAAAGAAGATGTGGCACATATATACAATGGAATATTACTCAGCCATAAAAAGAGACGAAATTGAGCTATTTGTAATGAGGTGGATAGACCTAGAGTCTGTCATACAGAGTGAAGTAAGTCAGAAAGAGAGAGACAAATACCGTATGCTAACACATATATATGGAATTTAAAAAAAAAAAAAAAATGTCATGAAAAACCTAGGGGTGAAACAGGAATAAAGACACAGACTTACTAGAGAATGGACTTGAGGCTATGGGGAGGGGGAAGTGTAAATGGTGACAAAGCGATAAAGAGGCATGGACATATATACACTACCAAACGTAAGGTAGATAGCTAGTGGGAAGCAGCCGCATAGCACAGGGAGATCAGCTCGGTGCTTTGTGACCGCCTGGAGGGGTGGGATAGGGAGGGTGGGAGGGAGGGAGACGCAAGCGGGAAGAGATATGGGAATATATGTATATATATAACTGATTCATTTTGTTGTGAAGCTGAAACTAACATACCATTGTAAAGCAATTATACTCCAATAAAGATGTTAAAAAAAAAAAAAATAAAAAAAAAAAAAAATAAAAAGTTGCACACTTGTTAGGTGTCAGACAACGTATTATACAAGGTGATGGAGACAGAGTGGAGAAGACCAACATTGTCTCTGCCTTCATAGAACTTTTACTTAAAGAGAGGAGGGCTAGGTCTCCCCTGGGGCAGAGACTGCAGGCTGTTCACAAAATACGTCCTCTTTTCCTGAACACATGATAGATTACACTTCCTAGCCTCCCTTGCAGTTAGATGTGGCCACGTGAGTCATTAACAGAATGTGAGCTGAAGTAATATATGTGTCACTTCTGGGCCAGGGTTCTTAAGAGGTGGGTGTGCCTCCCCTACCCTCTCCTTTTCCCTTTAGCGGGATGGATACAGATGATAATGAAGGTTCCCAGGAGAAAAACAAAGCCAAAGATGGAAGATACCCAGGTTCCTGATTTACCATGTGGAAGAGAGCTTTTTCCTGCCCAGGAATATTGACCTTGGACAGTTTTATGGACAATAATAACAAAAATAACTTCTACTGTGTTTGAGTCACTAGAAATTTGTGTGCTCATTTGTCATAGCAGTTAACCTCTCTATTGCAGTCCTCTTCAGTCCCAATCTTCTTGCTCTGTTGCAGTCAGTGGCCTTAACGCATTTCTTTTTTGTTGTCCAGAAGGCACCTTCATCTCAAAATGTCTAAAACTAAATTTATAATCTCACCTCCCAAACATTTTCTGACCTACATCTTTCTAATGATGGCATCACCATTATAAATTTCTCCAGGCTTCACAGAGGAATCAGCTCTGGCTCTTTCTCTTTTTTTTTCCCCAGTTGCAATCAGTTACCCATTTCTTACCTCTTCCTTTGTGATCCTTCTGGAATTTGACCCTTCCTTTTCATTCCTTCTTGTACCATGAGCACCACTGAAAAAGGTGACTCTCTCAAGAGATAAAGGGGCTAAAATTCAAGTCATGTATCCCGGCACAGGGCAGTGTCCACCTGGAGGAAGGGGAGGCTTTTTGTAATTTGCATTAAGGTGTTAAAAGAAGTGCTTCCTTTCTAATCTGCCACGAGCTTCTTGGGGGTTTGAGAAGACTCTATGACACACTTATCAAGCCTCTAGTGCTTCATGCTGAGGTATTGGTGGACACCTGCCAATTTATAACATTCTCAGCAGTCTCCCCTACTTCTGGTTTATCCTGTGACTCCCTCCTATGTTAATCTTCCGAAAGCATTGATGTTGTTAATTCCTGCTTAAGAAGTTCATGGGCTCATCCTTGTCTATCATAGTGAACTATGTATTCAAAGCTTACAGTGATATAAAATCATCTTACTTCAACCTTTTCTTTTATTCTTCTTTCCCATATTTCTCCATGCAAACAATATTGGCCCAAAGGAAGGAACTTTCTTTGTTATATCATAATGTCCCAAGAATTACAGAATATTTAGCCTCATCGAGCCCATCCACCAAATGCCAGGAGAATCTTCCGGGCATTGTGGCAACAACATACATGTCCACAAATTGCAGAGCTGGGGACAGAACTGGCTGCAGTTGAGAAATTCTAGGTCTACACTGCCAACAAAAAATAATATGTATTTATTGTGTTTGTACCACTCTTGTTCCTTTATTCAACCAGAACAACAAACAGTGAGCTCGGTGTTATTTTTATGGTTTTATAAATGAGAAAACTTTAGCTCCAGAAAGTGAAAAGATGTAACCAAGTGTGTATAACTATTGAGAGAGAGAGAGCTGATTCAAAATATACACTGTGTACTTTACACAAACTGGTCTACTTGGTATGCCCTAATATGCTTTGTTCTACCCTGATTTTCTTCATTGTGTTTTCCCTGCCTGGAATACCCCAAATTTATTTCTATAAAACCTGCTTCTTCGAGCACAAGTTTAGATGCTGCCCCCTTCAGGAACTCTTCTCTGGCCACACTAACCAGGGATCATTTCTGGATCACTGTGGTGCTTTCTCCTGCTGGTCAACCTGCTTCATTGTCTGCTTTGGACCATCCTACGTGCACGCTCCTTCTCTCCTATGTTGGATCATATGCTCCTTATTGACAGGACCTTATTTATTTTATTGTTGCTCATAATTTCTAGAAGTTTCTTGCATGTGGCTAAATGTGCTAAACACTCACAAAAAGGAAGAGGCCAAATGATATGGTATAGTAGAACTAACATGAACTTTAGAGTCATTTTCACAGTGAGGCTGTATCGCTTGCAGTTGTTGGCCTGGCACATGTAATATAATCTCCCCAAGCTTCAGTTTATTCATCTGTAAAATAGTGCTAATAATATTGAACCCAGTGGGTAGAAATGAGGAGTAAATAAGAAGCTATAGAATATTAAGCACATTGTAGGACAATTAATAGAAGGTATTAGTAGAAGTAACAATGAAAACAGCTAAATATCAGGTTTAAAAAATCAACACAAAACTTTTTTAATGCTGACCTAGACATTTGCCTGGAAGTCCAGGGCTGTATTATCTCTTTGTGACCATGTCTGGGGCTGGTGTTCATTGAATGGTTTTGGTTTGAACTCTTCCTTTTCTCACACTATTCTGGTTGGTTCCGAGCCTGGGAAAATTTAGACATATAGGGAAGCCTTTCCCTTATACTCCCTACTAAATTTCTGTATAGACCTTGCTATCTAGACACAGGTAAGGTTGGGGGGTGGGTGGAACAGGAATGTGCTCATTCTGATCCTCACTCACAGGAATTTCACTAGGCAATTGCACATCTCACTGTAACTGAAAAACTGTAATATTAACCCAACCAACCATCCATCCATATATCCATATATCCACCTCTCCATCCTTCTATCCACCTATTCACCCATACACCCATCCATTTGCCATTTGACATTTCTAAATGCCACCTGCATATCTGTATTATGCTAGGGACTGGAAATATAATGAGGAAGAAGACACAATTTCTCATCTCAACAATATCATGGTCAAAGAGGCCAAAGAGAAATGTAATAAATAAAGTGAACACAGTTATGTCAATTTAAACAGCATGTATAAGATTCAAACTATTTGTGGATCTGGATGCCTCTGATTGAGTTGAAAACTATTTGTAATCTTTAAAATAGCTGTTAGAAAAGGGCTTGCTTTCTCTAATAAAATATAAGCAAAACAAGACCATTCATCTTGAAAGCTAAGTCAACTGTGAAGTTAGAGGGAAGAGTACACACAAGGCCACCATCATTTATGACACCAATTGCAGTTTTAAGGGGTTCCCAAAACTACCCTCAGGTTTGATAATTCACTAGAAGGGCTCACAGAATTCACTAAAAGCTGTTATGCTCATGGTTATGGTTTATTACAGGGAAAAGATACACATTAAAATCAGCCAAAGGGAGAGACACATGGGACAGAGTCCAGGAGTATACCAAACATGGAGCTTCCAGCTGTCCTTTCTCCGTGGAAGCAGGACAGCATTACTTGCCTGGTATCAATGTATGACAATCAGCATTGAATTTTGCCAACCAGTGCTGCTCCCCTGATATTGATGTCCAACGTTTATATTGTAATGTAAGCATTACATTATATTGTAATGTAAGCATGACTGATTGCCCAGCTGGCTGATCTCTGTCTTCAGTCTCTCCAAAGGTCAGCTGATACCACATGACCTAAAGCCCCCATTCTAAATACATTGTTACTAACTGATGTAGCCAGCCCCCACTCTAAGTCACATTGTTAGACTATCCAGAGTGACTCAGGGCCCCAAGGCAAACAAAGACACTGTATCAGGCATGACATTCCAAGGGCCTAGAGATTTCTTCTGAGGAACCAAGGGCAAAGGCCAGATTCTCTTTTGGGCAAGGTTAAATTCTTTTCTACAAATATATTTATTGAAAAATATATTTTTAATGAAAAAAATCTCACAACTTATAGTAACTTTTAATTTTTATTGCCTACCCTTAATCATGTATCTAAATGAGTTTTGGAAGTCTGCTCAAAAGTTGGGGATGGGGCTTCCCTGGTGGCGCAGTGGTTGAGAGTCCGCCTGCCAATGCAGGGGACGTGGGTTCGTGCCACGGTCCGGGAGGATCCCACGTGCCGCGGAGCGGCTGGGCCCGTGGGCCATGGCCGCTGAGCCTGCGTGTCCGGAGCCTGTGCTCCGCAACGGGAGAGGCCACAACAGTGAGAGACCCGCGTACCACAAAAAAAGAAAGTTGGGGATGAAGTGATTAAGATGAGTTTAGTAGGTTATCTGATACATTATTTGGGATGTTGGTTGTAAATAGTAAAAAACCTACTGGCTCTAGCTTAAGTGAAAAAAGGGATTTATTTTGAGGATAAGGGGTAGTTTATGAAATTCAAGGTCAAGAATTTATCCTTTCTCTTTCTCTTCACATATGTGCTTCTTTCTTCCTCAAGTTCAGAAAGAGGGAATTGGTCACTCTATGGTTCAGAATATACATGAATTAAGTTGAGTAAAGCAGACACTGATTATTTCTTTCATGGTCCTCATTCCAAATTTCTGTCAGAAGAAATCTGAGCTGCTCAGCTTGGAGAAGCTATTTATCTCTGACCAATCAGCTATCACCAGTGGGGTAGGGACACAATGTGTAAACATGTGGCTAGGAGCCCAGAGGAATATGGCAGGGGAGATATCCTACCAGCTATCAACTATAGAGATCCTTATCAACTGCAAAGTAAGATCAATCATTAAGGGGAATGTAAAGAAAGGATATATGCTAACTTAAAATCAAATTGGGTAGACTAATGGATAAATCCTGGGATTTCAAGAAGGAGACTTATGTTCTATTTTGTGACACATTTGCAGCATTATGTTATGTCAGACTATGCATTATGGTGAGAAAGACGTGGAATTTGGATACAGAGGACTCGCATCTTAGCCTCTTACTGATGTTGAAGTTAATTATCTTCTTGGAGCCTTTGTTAACTTATTTATCAAATAGGGAAATTCTCAACTCATGAGGCTGTAATGAATAACAAATGAGATCATGTATGTGAAAACACTTCCTAAAATGCTGAACCCACATTAATTATTATCTTTTGGAAATAATCCAAAGATTTTCTAATTTGTGTATTTCAATTCTATAATTGAGAAAATATATACATTTAATGAATCTATTAAGTATTTTGAATTCAGGATTGTATATAAATTTAAGTGTACAGATTAACTTTAACACCAAAAAAAAGTGTTTTCTTAGGGAATTACAGGACTTAGCCAAGAAGATCCTCATCAAACCAGACGACTGATTTTTTTTAAAACTGAAGAGATGATTAATTAGGAATAATGCAACGTATTTCAACAATTTCTTTAAAAACTCAGCACTATTTAATTCAGTTCAAAAATGTTGAGTGGTCGTGATGTGCAAAGAATTATGTTTTTCCTTAAGAGGAAAGAGGGAAATCTGTTTAATACCATAATTCAGGAGGTTGGGCTACTTCTTTTCTGATGTATTACAAACTTTAGGCAGAATTTACTTATGAAACAGTTACTGATTCTTTAAGGAAGGAACTTATTTTCCCTGTGTTTCTAAGGTAACAAATGCAACTGATATATCTTATCTCACCTTGAAGTATATAGCATTTAAATTAAACGACTGTGAGCACCAAGGCTACCCATACGAGAATATCCCACCTCTTTCCCAAGGTTCCTCTTCCAGTGATAACTCCAAAATGCTCCCTCGGAGTTTTCTACAGTCCTATGGACCTGTCTACTTATTCTTGTCCCATTGAGAGAACAGGAGAGCTTGGAAGTTCCATTCCTATGACTGTCACTGAAACACAGATGTTTTGGTCTTTCTAGTGATATCCTCATTGCTTACTGAAGAAAAATTCTTCAGTGACTCATAGTCACCACTACCATGGCTGGCCCACTCATGGTTTCTTTAGGTATAAGGAGAATAAAGGAAGTCTGGCTCCCCTGTGCTACTCTCACCTGTCCTAGCTGCTATTCACATGGTCATTATTTCTCAGGCAGACCTAGGAGGGCAAGAGAATTGGGTCTGAAGGGCTTTTCAACCTCAGTGACTTGCTACACCTGTCCTCTCTCAAACCTTCACATCCCAGCACTGGAATGTGTAACACTTAGTGCATAGGAAAAACTCTATCTTTTCACAGAGATGGAGAAGACACACTTCATTTCTTAAAGTCAACTTGGAAGACACATTTAGTATTACACAGTGTGGTTTAAAGCTGAAATAACTGCCTCATCCCATTTACAATGAACAAAACCTTGTGTTATACAAACTATTATTCTTTATTATTACTTATATCCTTAATTTCTCTTTGTAACTGTGGCCACACAGTGCTTGGGACAGCTTGGTCACAAAAAAAAGATAACAAAGTCAATGAAGAAGCTCAGAAACGGAAAACTGACAAAATGGAATAAACAAGTTTATTGTATTTCCAAAGGGAGAACATGGAGAGTTTGCCAAGGGGACTGTAGGATTTACTAACTTCAGGGTCTATGAGTGTGTAAAATAACTTATAGGCATTCTGGCCATTTCCTCATGCAGCACTGCTAAGTTACAGAGGGATCAGACAAATAAAACATTTACAAGTAACTCAGCACACATTGATGGGCCTTTGATTTTACCCACCATCTTTGTGATTGCTCCTTACCTCAAGTTGTTCTTTATTTCCTAACAGAAGAATATCATATCTGTTTATTATTTTTTTTAAATCAGGCAGTGTTCTTCTAAAGACTACATTCTCACATATCGCCATTGATATAATGGATACTGGTTTATTTCAACCCACCAAAACTAAACCCAAGTAAAAGAATGTA
Source organism: Tursiops truncatus (assembly GCF_011762595.2). Lineage (NCBI taxonomy): Eukaryota > Metazoa > Chordata > Mammalia > Artiodactyla > Delphinidae > Tursiops > Tursiops truncatus. Next base: position 60,409,276 of record NC_047045.1, on the reverse strand, counting down.
AAAGTATTAATCACGTTGCCCTCTGTACTTCAGACTTACTAGGTTGAATGGTCCTATGTGTTAAAAGTGTATTTTGATTTGAACTAAACTTGATGTAGTCCTGCTGCATTACAACTCTTTGGGAGCCCCAAAAGGCTGATAAAACATAGTGCGTGGGCTTAATCTGGTCTTTCTGGAGTTCTTTAAATTGTTTCAGGTGCATCTTCTTTTTAACATTAATGTCACCATCTGGGAATCGAGTTGTGGCATGCCTCATTAGTGAAACTTCTCTAAGTGTGAAATTAAAAATATGAAAAATAAAAATTTAATGCACTGGTGTTAATATCAAAGGGATTGTTTTGTTCTGTCCACTTCACATCTCTAGTCACTTCCACTCAAAAAGAGAAGGATGTTCTCCCTGCAGATAGGGTATTTGGTTTGTCCCATCTCTGCCTTGGACACATAGAATACAATTTTCCTTTCAAAAGATTTCACATTTGTTATTCATATTAGCAGTCTACCTTTCCATAAGGTAGGAGGAAGCAAGTTTTCAATGCACATGGTACAAGTGAGTAAATTGAGGTCTCTGGTCACAAAAAGCACATCTCACGTTTTGAACAATAATTCAAAAAATTTTCTTTAACAGTCATGTTTTTAAAAGAAGTGGGTGGTCTGTGTCCAGGATTGTCCATGAGTAATGGAAGGAAGTAGAGAAAATGATCTTAATGAGGCCTCCTGCATTTCCCTGGGGTATTTGCTTTCCTCCTCTCCAAGAAGGCAAATTTATATCATCTCCTCTGTCATCAAACTGTCAACTCCACCTTCCCATTCTTCACTATCAGCTGGTGACTTCACTGACTATTTCAATGAGAAAATAGAAACATTCAGAGGAGAATGACCTCATCTTCCCATCACCAAATTGACTAACCTTTACATATACTTGTACGTCAACTTCCTCCTGTTACAATGATGTGCTCTGTCCTCCTGTAAGGCCTCTGGTCCCATCCTTTCTCCAGCAACTGTTATCTCCTCTCTCCTGAATCATTATTTTATCATTCTCAGCGAGATTATTCCCACAGCCTTCAAGTTAATTCCCTCTGTCTTAAATAAACCAAACCCTCCCTTGATCCCACACCCAGTTCTAGCCCATTTCTTTGCTTTTCTTTAGTAAAATCCCTGGGATGACTTATGTACACACAATATATCCTTAATATTTTGAACTCACTTCAATACTAGGGATTTTCACCCCTAGTATTCCACAGAAACTGCTCTTGTTAAGGGAACCCACTGGCTTCCAACTTTTCAGACCAATGGTCAGTTCTCCACACTATCTCCCACCCACTTGCTTCTTGTGCTTTCAGCAGCATTTGGCACTGTTGATGATTCTGTTCCTGGAACACTTTTTTCTTTCAGTACCTGAGACACCACTCTCTTGGTATCTGTAACCTCATTGCTCCTTCCCCTCTACTAGCTACTCTTCCCACATCCGACCTCTAGATGTTGGCCTGCTTTCTGTTTCAGGCCTTAGCCCTCTTTTTTCTTCTATTTACATACTTTTCCTAGCTAACCGTTTTCTGGGCCATAGTTTACAATACCTTCATTAGTCTCGAGTTTATATTCTTCAGCTACAACTTCCCTCCTGAGATTCAGACTTGTATATGTAACTAGTTATTTTAAGTTTCCACGTGGATATCTAATAGGCATCCCAAATTTAACATGTCCAAAAGAGAATTTTTTATATCCCTACCCCAAACAAGTCCTGCCCCAAGCTTCTCCAACTGAATAAGTAGCATAAGATTTTGCTCAGGTCTTCAAACTAAGAATCATAAAAGATTTCTCTCTTTCCCCCACCCTTCACACCCAATCCATTAGCAAGTGCTGTTGGGTCAGCCTTCCTAATATATCTTGAATTTGACCGCTTCTCACTGCTGTCACTGCTTCTATCCTGTTTGGAACAATTGACAGTCATGCCATGTTTGGACTCCCATCCTAGCCTCTTAACCAGACTTCCTGCTTTGTCTCTACTATCCCTGTGGTCAATTTCTCTTTGGTTACCATTCGGAATAAAATCCATGATTGTTCATTATCTGGCCCCTGCAAAACTCTCCTACCTCTTTCTCTCTGATTCCTTCCACTTGAGCCACGCTTACCTTCTCGATGTTCCTCGAACTATCTGAGCCTTTACACAGCTATTCCCTCAGTGTAGAATGCTTTGCTCTCACTTCTTCACATAATCCAGGTTTCTGCTCAGATATCAACCCTTCAAAGAGAGCCTTCCTGACTGCACGATTAAAAATATTACCATTCTTTTCTCCCGTCATTCTCTTTCCCCAAACAGGTTTCATTTTCTTCATAGCCCTTATCACCATTTGACCGTATGTTATTTATTTAATTTTAGTTATTTATTCTTTTTGTCTCTTTCAACAACATGTCCACTCATTGTTATGTTTGCAGGACTCTTTCCTTCTTAAAATACATCTTCTTTTGGAATCTGGGATACTACGTTCTTGGTATTTCTTACGTCTTCATCAACCTGACTTCAGGCTTCCATTCCATAACTCCAACAGAAGGACACTGGGCAAAGGGATAGGGAAATGCTAGACTGGAAAAATCTGAAGCACATTTAGGCGACTCAGAGGAAGTCGTAGGGACTATCAGGAAACCTCAAGGTATAAACAACTAGCCTGGTGCCAACCAAAGGTCAAAGTTGCAGGTGGGAGTTCTCCTAGGAGAGACAACAAAACTGGATGTTCAGTGCTGGTTTTAAAATGGAGTGGCTCATTCTCTTTCAGCTGTGCTCCAGAGCAATCTTTCCTGATCTTAATGGCAACATGCCCTAGGGGGTAATTAAGGTTCTCACATGAAGCAATTGCTTTTATTTTCCTGTCTCTTTTGTTATCTTCTCCCCTTCTGTTGTTTGTCTTTTCATTTCATAAGATTCAATTTTAGCAAGTAGTAGCAGTAACACATCTTAGGGTAAAATAAGTGTGACAGATTTTTTTAACGCAAGAACCTCAGAATAAAGTGGTAAGCAAAAATAGACTTTCTTGGAACTCCTAGACTAGTGGGAGAGAGAATTTAATCACATAAGTCCACACACACACACGCACACATTTTATAAACTGAAATAAGAGTTATGGAAAGAAAAGATGACTATGCAGTGAAATCATCCAACAGCTGGGGAAGCCAGGAGTAGTTTCCCTAGAGCTCACACTGGAAGGTTGAGTAAGAGTTAATAAGTAATTTGGGAATTTGGGCCACATAACTCCCCTTTTATGAGCTAGTACTCCTATCTGTACAGAACTGGAAGTCAGGGTGTTTCTCCCTTCAAATTGTTTTTTAACACTTACCAATACAGTTGGCAACTGTGGGTCCAAGGTCAAGTCTGAAAAAGCAGCAGAGGAAGAAGCGGGAGGGGTGGAGTCTTTAGAGTTTGTAGGTTATCAAATCGATAAAAATGGTTGAGTTGAAGTCTCCATTTCCATGGAGACAAAATAACCATGTTGGAAATTATATTTTGTGTGGTACAGGTGCAGGCTAGCTATTCTCCCCCAGAAAACTCAGGATAGGAGTCTCAAATACATAACACCTTCCTTGGGACCATGGCAGACATCATTAATTATTAATAGTCCTATTTCCTGCTGAACCAGCCTGGCTCAGAATCCTTCTCAAAAATGTCTCCTAGGCATCCTCCTCCAACTAGCTGCAGTTAACATGAGAGTTAGCAAAATTTATCTACTAATGCAGCTGGAGTTTGTGTATATACTGGTGGTAGTATTTCTTAATTAATTCCGTAATTAATTCTGTGTCTGGGTGCATCACGTCCTGGTGAAGTTATGTTGTCCCAACCACCAGATCCTGAGAATCAGTGGTAAAAAAGGAGTTGTGACATCCTTGAGCAGTAACTTTCAAACTTCGAAAGAAAGCCTCATACCTTATTTTTCTCATAAAAATTTAAAAGTAGGATTCAATCATAACTGCAACATGTAACACAGGAATTAATGGGCTTGCAGCTAGATATGGAGCCCCACCTCTTGGTCACTTCCTACAGAAAATCCTGAGACATCCCATGGAATCCTAGCTACTGTGATACACATTCTGGAAACCACTCTTTCATATGATTGTCTTCTCATGGTTTTTGGTCACAAGTCATAGTCCTGGGGCTCGTGAATTAATATCTAACTTCAATTAGCAGCCTTTGGCCAGGATCTTCTAAGACTGCAAGGATGAACTTGGTCTAAAATGTCCTCATGTCTCACATCTTTGTCGATAACACCACTTGGCCACAAATCAACTAAGATGAAGATTTAACATTTTGGATCATGAACACCATTAAAAAATCTAATGAAATCCATTGCACTTCCTTTAAAAAATGGACATACAAACAAAGACACAGACATACAAATCCAAGGAATTTATAGAATTTCAGAAGCCCAGGTCAAAAGCCTCTGACTTAAAGATTGAATCTGGAAGATGGAATTCAATCTACAAGTAAAGAAAGTGAGGAGCTTAGCTCGGATGGAATCAGAAGTATTAGGCAGGACCACAAGTGTTCTCCATACAACAATGCTAAGAATTTCTCCTCTTTTAAAGGACTACTGCTTATCAGGGAAGGTCCTGGTGAATGTTCTTCTTGTCCAAACTATAAATAGGAATTCATGTTTGTTGCTTCCTCTCTTCTTGGCAGCCATCCCCATGTGCAACTATTAAAGGCTGTCATGAGGGGAACATGGAAAATATACAATGAGATGGCTATGGGAAATTGGAATCCTGGTTTGGAATTCTGCTTGTCCTGGATCCAAAGTCAAGAGTAGATCAACAAGGACATAACCTTACCCAGCTGGTTCACCACCTGGGCTGGTCCCTCAGGTGGGTTTTATCCCAGGGCAATGAGATGTCATCCTCTTTGGCTGAGCTGTGGCCCAATGAGGGTCACCAAATATGTTTCAAAGTATCCTTCTAGTTCAGTATTTTGAACACCTTTTTATGCTTTTATCAGGCTACAGGTGCACTAGTTCTGTAATCTAAGAGAAAGGTCATACATTTTGAAATCAAACAATTGAAAAGCTGTGCTTCTAAGCTCTAATCACTTTGATGAGGGGAAGTCACACCCATCTTATGGGGCCCAAGGAGTAGTCATTAATTACTCCATCCAATAATGCTAGTATTGGGCAAGTGGCCTGCATTGGACAGTAATTGGCTGATGGGTGCTGCTGATGAAGGACACACAGGCATATATGCAGATGGCAGGAGGTTGGATTAGGCACTTTAGCTGGGGCTTGGTGAACAAGGGACAAGATCAAGAAACCACTACTAGGGTAGGAGTGGTGGAAAGAGAAAGCGAGGTCATTCCTATGCAGAGCCAGTAATAGGAATAATGTTGCTCCTTCCCCAGATAAATAGGCTCTTGGAGATGAATGGCATGGCAGGTTGACAGGGAAAAGACTCCCAAAACATGGAACCCTGGTAGAATATTGGTGAAGTCACACAAGTTGTGAAGTAAGGGCTGGGGCACAGTCAAGAAAAATAGTTAGTGTTTCTAGTTGGTAGGCAAGGTTCTTCAGCACAGCCTGCTTTAGAATCAGATTTCTTTGTTTAACTCAGTGGTTCAGCATTTCCAGATAGCTTCTTGGCTATCGCTGTACCTGGTTTTAAATGGGCCATTTCTTGGAGGACTCAAAATTCTCCACTGACACTTCAGCACTTGAGACTCCTGTAAAGTGACTTGGAGGGAAGATTGGAGCCCCCTAGAGAAAGAAAAACCCTTGGACACATACTTAAGGAGTTGAACAACAGAGAGGTCAGAGAGCAAACTGGGAGCTACTGGAACTTTGTCTAAAGCAAGTGTTGGTAATGAAACCTCTAGGTTTTGAAGGAAGGGAAAAGAGGGGGAGAACATAAGTTTGAAGTAAGAAAACTAAAGAATAAGAATGGATACTATTAAGCGTTCATGAGTAAGTTGTTTACGTGCAATTCTTCAAGTATACAAAATGTATTTTTCAGTAAAAAGTAGTTAACTTTTTTTTAAGCTTAACTTTTTAGTGAAGTCATGTTTTCATCAAGAAAAAATAATTTAGGGGAAAAGAGGTCATTGTTTGTGTCACTTATGGAAAATTCTATGTGTTCAGAGCAAAAGACACTGAGGCACCACCATCTACCAGGTGGTAATGTGCCTTAGTTTCATAGCAACCTGACTTTAAGGAAGTAAACCTGGGGATGGTGTCTCTCAGCTTTCAAATACACATGTTCCCTTTAGTTGCATAAATATATCCTGCCCTCAGGGCTGGCTATATAATTTTCAGGGCCCAGTGCAAAATGAAAATGCCAGGCTCCTTGTTCAAAAAGCAGGAAAGTCATGTTTTCCATTTTTCCACGGTCTTTTTCAACCTGTCATGGTTTCTTTGTTATTTAACTTCAAACTTCCTGGGCAAAAGCAGACCCTCATAGACATCCCAGACCCTGCCCCTTCCTAACTCACGCCCAGCTTCTCGTGGGGCAAGGGTGGCCACAGTTGCTTGTCAAGGGCAGGGTGGAGGTGGGGGGCACAGGCAGCTGACAACCCCTCCTGGGGGGCAGAAGTGGGAGGAGGCAGGATTGCTAGGGTCCAAGCTTCTGACTCACCCTCCATTGTCCCATTGGACCGCATTTACAAAACACACATTCAAAGAGAAAATGATTAAGACCTTTAAAATGGCAACTGCAGAGTCTCAAATGTGGGAGGGGAGAGAGGGAGGCCCTTCTGAGTTGGCCCTGTGAGAATGCATGAGTCAAATGCCCATGTAGCTGGCCCTACCGCCATGCCATCGACAATTCTGACATATCCTCCTTAGTTGAAAATCACTTTGTCATAAACCAGTGTAGTGTGTTCATCAATGAGCTGGTAAATGAAACCATTTCTGGAACTCTTTACAAATAAAGATTCCTATCACATTGCAGAGATTTCTTCTGATTTATTTATTCATCCCTTCATTCCTTCACAGATTTATTGAACACCTACTAGTTTCTAGGCCTTAGAGTAACTGTTATGAACAGGATGGAGAAGATAACAGTCAACATCTCTGACTTCATGGGCCTCCCTGTCCACTGGGGGAGACTGACCTTAAAGTAACAAATAAACAAATATCTAACTACAGATTGTGGAAAGGGTGGTAAAGGAAATAAACTAAGGTGAAAGAATAACTGGGGAGTGTTCCACCTGGGAAGGAGGAAAGATGATATTCATCCCAGAATATTTATTCTGAGAATTTTGTCAGATAATTCTGATTATTAATCAGCTTTGGATTTAACTAAAAGTCTAACTGCTGCCTACCTCACTGTGCTAGGGGAACTTGGCAAATTCACCTTTTGCAGTTTACATTATGAGAGCAATATGAAATCATAGAATGATATTATAATAATGAATATGTTTTTCTACATTATAAATTCCCCCCTAGTAAGTTTTCCATCTCATCTCTTAGTTGTGAATCTACAAATCTATTCATTTCCCAAACACAGTGATGGCACATTTCACTGGTGCCGAGAAAGTACATTACGGACCCAAGCAAAGTTGTAGTGTGTGACAGAAGCATGACCTAAAAAAACCACATCTCTTAACTCCCCGTCTGTGACAGACCACAGATGTCATCACATGTCCCTAACACTTAATATCAAACAAGAAGTATCCTTGTTTCCTTCATAGAATCACTTAAATCTGTCACAGTATAATTTATGGTGGCTGTGGCAGATCAGTCGGTTTGAGAGTAGTCATTTTTTTCTTTTAATACAAAAAAGCTGTGGAAGACATTTTAGTTCATCAAAATGCCTAACAAAACCTAAATACATGTTTCAGTTGATCATGTCTTCTGTTTTATGACTTCTTTCATTATAGCTCCATGACTATTTCAGAACATAGTGAAGGCCCAAAGCCTTCACTCAGGAAAGCTAGGGATGATGGACTTGCCCTTCCACAGTAAGAAACTAGAAAATTTCAGGAACTACAACAATGCCTTCCTTCTTCAGAGTGGATTTGCATTTGCTTCTGGTTAGACCATGCACTTGCAATCTAAAATTACCTCAGTCTGAGTACATGGATTCAGATAATTTGAAGCTGTAAGAGCAAGTCAACTTGTGGTTTACATTTCCTCCTAGAGTATAGCCCTGAAGGGTTCCAGCACCAAACCTCAAGGTTTATCAGTGCTCTCTCCTCTCCCTCTTTGATAGTCCTGAGCTTCAATTTTTGTCCCACACTCTGCAAATTTGTTAAGACCTCTGTTCTTCTTCTCAGACTTCTGGTTGTCTCACTTCAGAATTGCCTGTTGTCCCTAGAAGAACGGTCACTTAAATGCTGGACTCCACTCTCTGAGTTTCTTATCTTCCTTTGGATATTGGAGAGAAAAAGTAAAATGGAAGAAGGACCTGAAGAAATCACCCAGAATACAATCAAGAGAAAAAAGTACTCATAGGAAATACAAAAGTTGATTAAGATTCTTGCTTGGTTGGTTAATATTCTTGGAGCATAGAAGAGAAAGTTCTAAAAGATATCTCATTAGAGTTCCAGAAACAGAATAATGGAAAGGCAGTATTCAAACAGAACATGATGAGTTAAGAACTTCCCAAGAATGAAATGGATCATCTTCAATGGAAGATGTGGATCATCAGGACATTCTCATCAGGATATACTAAAATAATTCAACATCTAAATGCACTGTGCTGAGGCACTGCAGTACAGAGACAAAAATTAATCAGACCAAAAGAAAGCCAGAAGAAGAAGAAAAAAGAAAACTTGCAAAATCAGAAGATGTAGCACAAAATGAAGTTGAAGAAATAAACCCAGATTTGTAGTAATATTAACTACTATAAATTCAATAGACTTAACAGTTAAAAGTCATATATTGTCAAATGGGATGAAAAGCAACACCTAAAATAAGAGTATACAGAAAAGTCAAAAGTAAAAAAAAAAGAAAGAAAAATAGGAAAAGATATACTAAGCCAATACCTAACCAAGATACTGATAGATAGATAGATAGATAGATAGATGATAGATAAATAGATGACATGTCAGTCAAATAGTCTTTGAGGCAAAAAAGTTATCAGGCATACAGGGGATTGCTACATGATGATAAAAATTTAATTCATCGGATATAATCTGTGTAAACGTTGTAGCATAGCCTCAAAATGTATAAGGTCATGATGGAAAAACTGCTAATAGGAGTATAAGAATTTACAAACTTCTTTCAGTAACTGATAAATCAAGCAGCAAAAATTTTTTACAAGTATGTGAAAAATTTGAATAACATAATTAACAAGCTTGATATGAAAGATAAATAACCCCAAACGAGAGATTACATCTTATTCTCAAACACACAAGGAACAGTTGTCAAAATTGACCCTACCCTAAGACATAAGTTCATAGAATTTTTATCACCTAGACCATTTTCTAATAAGTTAGAAATCAATAATAAACAGCGATGCAGAAAAATTCATACCTTTGAAAATTAATTTTAAAAAACTTTCTAAATAACTCATAGTTCAACTTGAATAACAACAAATATATGTCCAAATCATGAGATATAACTGAAGCATACTTTATAGTGGATTTATAGCTCCAAATGCTTACACTAGAAAAGAAGAAAGCTGAAAATAAATGAGCTAAGTGACTTAAGAAGTTAGAAGAACAACAAAATAAACACAAAGAAAGTAGAAGGAAGGAAACTATAAAGATAAGAGTGGAAATTAATCAAATGGAAAACAAATATACAGTAGAGAGAATCAACTAAGGCAAAAGTTCACTTTTTGAAAAAACTAATAAAATAGACATTTTTGGCTCCAAGAAAAGATGAAACAGTACAAATAAACAAAATTAGAAATAAAAAAGAAGACAACTATAGACATTGCTGAGACCAAAAAGATAAAACTATGAAATAAATGTTTCCAAAACACATGAGAACTTAGATAAAATGCAAATTTCTTAGAAAAACTATAACTTAACAACAGATTCAAGAAGAAATAACATGATGAATTTTCCTCTATCCATTAAATTTAATCAAGTTTAGAAATTTACCCACAATAAAACCAGTTCCAGATTGTTTTAGAGGTAATTTAATTCAGTCAAGAAACATAACTTCATCTTTACTCCAATTTTTCTGGAAAATCAAAGAGAACCCCCCAATAAACTGTATTTTTTTAAAAAAAATGAAACTAGTGTAACCTTGTTACTTAAATCAGATAAGAAAATATTAGAAAAGAAGACTATGGGCTAATCTCACTTATGAGCATAGATGTAAAATACTAAACAAAATATTTACAAACTAAATGAAAAATTAGATCAAAATAATTGGATTTTTGCAGGAATAAAAGGATTATTAGACATTAAAGCACCTCAGTTTAATTCTTCATATTAAGAGGTGAAAGGAGAACACCTTCTCAAAATATGCAGAAGTATTAAAATATTAAACACCTCTTCATGAAAACAATGTAAAAAACTTTGAATACACTGCTGACCTAGTTTGGGTTTTCCTAGCAGCAGATATTGAGGTAGAGATTCCAGTAAAGTGTATCTGGGACATGATTTCAGGAAACATGGATGCATCCCACAGACAAAGGTTGAGCAAAAAAGCATCTATCTATCTATCTATCTATCTCTATCTATTTTCTATCTATCTATCTGCTTGGTTATACATACATATATATTTACACTCATATAGTTATAATATAAATATATATTTATGCAAACTTTACAAGTAGTCAAGGTAGCACTATACATTACTTAGGGATACCTGTGTATATAGTAAGAGTATAAAGCAAAGCAAGGGAATGATGCATATGAAGTTCAGAATAGTATTTATCTCTGACATTGGGTGCAGAGGAGATATCCTTGAGGAGGAGGTTCCGAACTCTATTAGTGAAATTCACTTTCTTAAGCTGGGTAGTGTTAAAAATGTGTGCATATTATTACTCTTTATGCTTTCCTAAACAATGCCTTAAAGAAGTAAACAAGGAAGAAAAATACACTACAGACACATGTCAATGTCAAGAAAATAGAGAACAGTCTATCAATAAAAACAGAGTAATATGTCTAATATTACCAAAAGATTACTGAAAGAAGCCAAACCTTGGCATGAGTGATTGAGGAAAAAAAAGACAGAATATGCTATTAAATAAGGACAAATAACTATAGATAAAATAAACATGAAAATATAACAAGAACTTATAAAAATTATATGCTAATAAATCTGAAAAATTGTAGCAATATAAAATGTCAAAATTGACACTGGAAGAAATTTTTAAAGATTTGAGTACATAAATAACCATTAAAAAAATCAAAGTAGTAAAAAAATATCCAGCTCATCCACAATTATAAGCCCCAGACCCAGAAAGTTTCTAGGCAAGTTTTACTAAATTTCTCAAGTTGTTCCAGAAAACAGAAACACAATCGTTTGGCTATTGAAATGAGATTATTATAAACTGACTTCAAAACTGGATTAGTAGGACAGTGTGGAAAAGGTAAATTATGGGCTTATAAATTTGTGAACATAGGTATAAAGCTGCTGAGTAAAACATTAAGTAGCCAAATCCAAGAAAGTTTTAAAAATAATACACTGTAATCAAGTGGGGATTGTCACTGGAATACAAGAAGAATTTAATCTCAGCAAATCTATAATCTGCTCATCAGTCATTTGCATCAAAATTTAAAATTGCTTTATGTCAAAAGATAAAGAGCCACAGTAAGGGAAGATATTTGTAATGTACATAGTAGACAAAGGATTATTATTCAGACTATTATAAAGATTCTAAGGAAAAAAAGTTAAAATAGAAAAACAGTAAATAATATGTACCGACAAACCACAAAACAGCATTTGTGAGTGGTTAATTAACATATAAAAAATTCAGCCTCACTGTAATCAGGGAAATGCAAATTAAAACAACAACGAACTAATATTTTCCAGTCATTACACTGACAATTTTAGAATTCTGACAATATCAAGGGTGGGTGAAGATATAGAGAAAACAGTATTGTCATGTATGGTGGTATACATGACATTTGTCATTTGTGAAGCCACTTTGCAGATCAATTTGGCAGTTTATGGTAAAATTGAAACTATTTGTACCATATGACCAGCGATTTTACTTGTAGGTTTATTCCCTAGAAAGCCATTCACATCTGTGTGCAAGGCAATATGTAGAAAGATGTACACTGCAGCCTTGGTTGTAATAGGAAAAAAACTGGACACATCAACTAGGGATGGTGATAATTAAAATGTGTTGAATTCAGGCACAATTTATTCATCAATTAAGATAGATTGCATTGATTTCTATATATTAATATGACTGGAACTCAAAACATGATATTGAATAACAAAGCAATTAGTCAAACGATAGTAGGTATATTACCAGTATGATAAAATAAGTCACAAGCATAAAACTCATAAATGGACTGGAAGAGTACACTTTTTTTTGTTTTGTTTTGTTTTTTTGTGGTACTCGGGCCTCTCACTGTTGTGGCCTCTCCCGTTGCGGAGCACAGGCTCCGGACGCGCAGGCTCAGCAGCCATGGCTCACAGGCCCAGCCGCTCCGCGGCATGTGGGATCTTCCCAGACCGGGGCACAAACCCGTGTACCCTGCATCGGCAGGCGGACTCAACCACAGCGCCACCAGGGAAGCCCCCGTCTTTCTTTTCTTTCTTCAGCTCAACCTCCCTTCTTCCCTCTCTCCCTTGGTCCTGCTTTCCTTTCCTTCCTTCTTCTAATATAGGCTAATATTACTTGTATAATTTTTTCAAAGAACATATATAAAAAATTTCTTACAGTAAATGTAACCAAATATTAGCAGCTTTTAATTCTAGGTTGTGGGAATACGGATGTTAGTTATATTATTCTTTGTACTCTTTGGTCTTTTAAATGTTATTTTTCAAAATAGAATGAAATAAAGCCTAGATTTCACTGTTAGAGGATATTTTTCGTGAACTACTTTAATTTCTAGAATGAGTCTGCTTTCAGCTATCACTGCTAATTAGGAAAGTGTTTTATTGTGATTATCTATAATTTTTCAATCATATCATAAGAACACTGGATTACTCAGCATGAGATTCAGTTGTTACAAAAGAAAAGAAAACTAGACAAGAAAATATCTAGTTTGACATGGAAAGTTTCACTTTTTTTCTGAATACCAAAAATGAGTTCATATTCTCAGGGATAGAAGGAATAAATCCAGAATCCTTAAAAGGAATCTTTAACTTGCCTTGAAATAAATGTGTATACATCAGTTCCTTCATAAAAATTAATATCCCCAGAACGGACAACCTTTCCCACGGTCATGGATAACGGTGGTTATATTCAAAGCCAGGAAGATTTCCTTGTGGCCTGTATCAGAAAACAGTTCCACCAGGATAATTAATATCTTGAGGTAACAGTGACAACGTCATTTTCTTTTAAAGAAAGACAGCTGCTCTCATATAGAGTTTTTTGCCTGTTACTGAAAAGAATATTCACGATGTGATGTGACTTGACAGGTGTCCAGTATTAGAACTGGTTTTATTTTTCCTAAGAGACATAAAATGCCCATCTGACTCTGATTTCCAAAATGCCTTGGCACTGTTTATTCCAGTGATTGTTGAAAAAAAAAAACAAACTGCTTCCACTGGAGAGTTGTAGTGGTATCCCTGTCATAAAAGGAAAAGTACTGGTGAGATTCTGAACACCTGAAGGCCAGGTGAACCAGAGATAAAATGTTTAAGATCTGGTTGTGCAACAGCTTGATTAACACTTAGAGGACTGAGTTTGGATCTAGAAGACCATCTATGTTGAGATTCTGGCAGTGCCACTTCATCACCTTCGAGCTTCTTTTATCTCATTTGTAGAGCATGGATAATGATAAGCTCTATCATGCTTGTGGCTCATGTGAAGATTAATGAAGTAATGAATGTAAAGTGCTAATTGTTATTATGGGGTGTTACTTGGCTCAATAGCTCAAAGGTATTCTGTCTGTCTCACTCTTCTTCTAGTGCTAATATCTGTTCTTTTCATTTGAAATGTATAACATTTTCCCTTGTGTGATTTCTTACCTATATTATGACAATTTGCTACACTATTAACTTTTCCTTTCTTAAATCCTTTGGGGAAAATTAAATATAAATAAAAATTTTATTTTTATTTATTAATAGCTAAATCTTCCTGTCTTGGATCTCCTGTGAACAAGAGTGAATATGGGCAAACTAAGTAGTTCAATTTATCATGAATATATGTGCTCCTTTCCCAACAGATGTAGAGTTTTTTGGAGGAAAGATTCATATCTTTCATGTCTTGCAGTTTCCCACAGTGCACATAGTAGTGGTTTGAAAAATTACAAATTTTGACATTCAGAAAACCACAAATTCTATTTAATTGCTTTAGTGAAAAATCATATTTGTCTTAAATCTAGTACTTCCCTGTATAATACCTCATAAAAAAGTATGATCTCTTTGTAAATATTTCTACCAGGCATTACTTTACTATTTTTTTCTTCTAGGTTTTTTTTTTCCCAATCAGGAGAAAAAAAATTATATCAGCTTTATTCCAATATAATTTGCACATCAGAAAATTCACCCATTTAAAGTGTGAAGTTCAATAGTTTTTAGTATAGTCACAGAATTATGCACTCAGCACTACCATCAAATTTAGAACATTTTATTTACAATAAGAAACTCCATACCCATTAACAGTCTCTTTCTATCACCTTCCTTCTCCCCTTCACTTATCTACTTTCTTTTTTCTTGTATTTCTTTTTTTTGTAATTTTTAATTTTAAGTATAGTTAATTTACAATATTTTGTTAATTTCAAATGTACAGCAAAATGATTCAGTTATACATACATATATATATATATATATATATATATATATATATATATATATTCTTTTTCAGATTCTTTTCCATTACAGGGTATTACAAGATATTGAATACAGTTCCCTGTGCCACACAGTAGGTCCTTGTTGTTTACCTATTTTATATATAGTAGTGTGTATTTGTTCTAGGGTTTAAACTTGTTATCTTTATCCCCAATGAAGTCTTGCACTATTCTGGTCACAAGTTTCAGGACACTATACTACAGGTAAAAAGTACAGTAAAAATAAATGTTATAGTTATGTTATACTCTTTCCCTGCATTTGAGGTTGAGAAGCAGTGTCAAAAATCTAAACAACTTCTTTTATTACTCAGTTTAAGTGGTATTGTTTAAACATTTAACTGTATAAATACGTGGCTGATATTACTGCAAACACCAGTCAGAGCTAATATAGATATTATTTTGAGACACTCCTCACTTGAATAATGTTCTTTATCTAGCTACATTTCACTCCATATTAGTAGAAAATGAATTATGAAGAAACTTGGGGTCAAATATACAACTCTATTTTAGCTTTAAAAAGGTGAAAATGTAACTTGTATATGATCCAATTTAATAGCTGAAAAAAGTAGTTTTATATTGGATATGGGCCCTAGAAATCTTCAGTGTGCTTATATCTTTATTTTTTTAATTTAAAAATAATTTTTTATTTATTTATTTTATTTTTGGTTGCAGTGGGTCTTCATTGCTGCAGGCGGGCTTTCTCTAGTTGCGGTGAGCTGGGTTACTCTTCATTACGATGCAGTGACTTCTCTTGTTGAGGAGCCCGCGCTCTAGGCACACAGGCTTCAGTAGTGGCACGTGGACTTCAGTAGTTATGGCACATGGGCTCAGTAGTTGTGGCTCATGGGCTCTAGAGTGCAGGCTCAGTAGTTGTGGTGCATGGGCTTAGCTATTCTGCAGCATGTGGGATCTTCCCGGACCAGGGCTCAAACCTGTGTCCTCTGCATTGGCAGGCAGATTCTTAACCACTGTGTCACCAGAGAAGCCCTATATTTTTAAATCAAATGTAAACCATTAGGATTTGCCAAGATCAAAAATTTAAGAGACCTGTAATGCCCTGGACATTTTGGACATTTTTCTCACCCTATCTGAGTCATGCTAGTTCACATGTCCAAGTTTGAAAGGACTTTGAATTACTGATTTTTTCCCACTCTCTTTCAGACTTTAGTTTGGTCCAAATTGGCTTGGGATCTAACTTGGTGCAGTTGAAAAATAGGCTTAAGAATAAACTCTACAGTGGTAAAAAATATTTTTCACATTCAATAATATTTTAAGCATTTGGAATTTCAAGTCTGAGGTTTGACTTTATTTGAATTTTGAGTTTAGACACTCAAATTTTGACATGAACTTATGTACAGTTTCGATTTTTTCATTGAAAATCCATAATTAAAAAGGAAAGAGAACTCATAATAAAGGTTAAAAAGAAATTTCCAATAGAAAAAAATTGACCTAAATCTTCCATTAGAAATGCTTCCTAAGAGAGTTTGAGAGTGAAGAGAACATTACCCCTAAATAATAAGACATGATAGGTGATTTCAACACATATTTAAAGTGTATATGAAGAGCTGTCATTTTGATAAATGGTTTGACTTGATGGCAAGACCTCTTATTCCAAAGTTGAAAATCAAGGTGTGGCAATGGATGTGTCATTGAATACTGTCTGGACAGTAAAAACTATTAATCTCTTATTAATACAATTTCACTGCAAAGAACTTTTAAATTTTTATTGTTTAAGAGAAAGCAGGGTGCTTCAGTTAAACCATTGGGAATGTTATTCCTGCTATGATTGTTTTTATTTTTTAAAATTATTTTAAAAGTTTTATAGTTTACTAAAATAATAGAAATTTACCGTAAAAAACCCCAAACAATTCAGAATGAAATAAAGAACAAAAATTTGAGTTCCCTCACCTCTCATTAGTTTTCTAGGAGAGGCTTTATTAATTTACTGGCGTGAGTTCTCACAGCTGTTGAATGCAGTTAACACATAGTATAAAAATATGTGAAGGGCTTCCCTGGTGGTGCGGTGGTTGGGAGTCCGCCTGCCGATGCGGGGGACGCGGGTTCATGCCCCGGTCCGGGAGGATCCCGCGTGCCGTGGAGCGGCTGGGCCCGTGAGCCATGGCCGCTGAGGCTGCGCGTCCAGGGGGGGCCACGACAGTGAGAGGTCCGTGTAAGAAAAAACAAAAGAAAACAAAAAAAAAATGTGAAAATATGATCTTTCTCTGGTGGACTAGGAGAGGATAGACAGAATAATTAGATCTTCTCTGTCCAGGCTAACTGTGTCTCTGTTTGAATTAAATTTGCTGAAATTATTTGAAGAAGGTTTCCCTAATCAGTTTTGCCCTCCACCTTATTCCACCAAGTTTTAATATTTCCTCTAGTGTAGAGAGGCAATTCTGAAATAATTTTCTGGATGATGCATATTACAGACACCTTGGGAAGAGAAATTTTTGATTGATTCAAGCTTTACTCTACTTACAATTTCTACTTGAAGGACTAAGTAAATTCACATATGGACCAATAAATTCTTACTGGGATTTTCATGATTCCAAAATGAATTATATAATAAGTATAAATGTACACTGTTATTTATCTCTACAGAAAGAAACTCAAGCTGCCTAGAAAGTAGTGAGAACAGCTTAACCAAATTAGTTGTTGGGCAAACGTCAATATGAAATTTCCAAAGAAAAATGGTTAACGACCTCTCTCACTGCCAAATTTGTGAGCAGATGGGCAGAACCTAGCATGTGCCTCTGGAAAGACATTCAAAACTCTTCTAAAAGGTTTATAAATCTTAGAAAATGCTGCTTCTATTCATAGTAAGTCGCCTCACTCTAATAGCCTTTGAGTTTCTAGTTCCTAGGCTGGCCACTAATTAGACACAATTATACCATATAACCCTGCCTGCCCAAAGTAATCCACAAATAACCTGATCTGCAGGCTCGCAGCCCATGGCACTTCCTTCCCAGACTTCTTGCTCGCACTATGAATCTTTTTTTTTTGCCCTAGTACTTCACCCTATCTTTTCTATTATTTTAGGTGTTCTTATTCCTATTCTCTGCCCTGCTTTCCCCCAATATTCCTATTGTTCTCCAGTATCTGTAGTCTTCTGATTCCCATTGCTTTTGTTTATTCACTTTGTTCTACCGTATCTATGCATTCCTCAATTCACCACCACTCCATTAGTATTTGTCACTTGGACTGTGGTTTCTCCTGGGTTTAGCCAGTTTCCCACCTGCAACTCTGTATCTACTTTGTTTTATCATGGCTATCCTTGCCCTATATGTTCCGCTCTTTTAATCTTGCTGACAGCCGTTCATAATACCATTATCCATGGTCTATGGTCCCTGTGTCCCAATATAAAAAATGTCTGTATACATACACATACATGAATAGTTGAACTTTTATAAACACATATGTATTTTTCATAAATTCATAAATGTTCTTAATGCAGTCGGTCTTTTCTTTGTTTCCCCTTGGTTCCTTCTCTTTCCTTCCCTCTTCCCCCCATTAGACTTATTAAACTTTTGCCCACCATGTGCAGAGTAGCCATATTAACAAGCTGGTTTTATCTGTGCTTAACAATTGCATGCATGCATACATATAATATACACACACATGCATACAGAACACCAGAAGTTGCATGGGATTTTCTGATCCAGACTTAGATGTTACACAGCATCACTTCTTTTGTACCCTATTGGTTGAAATAGTCATAAGTCCATCTACGTAGATCTCACCTCCTGATGGAAGAAATGTCAACAACCTTTGGAGCCATGTTTTAAACAACCACTGTTTGTACTCTGGTCACAAATTATTTTCATTCCTTCCACACACAAAATAATTCATCCCCTCTCAAGATCAATCCCTCTTTCTCCTGCTCATGTTTCATCCTATTATAACATCTAGTTCAGACTTGTTGATGTCCAGAATCTCATTGTCTAAAGTAGCTCTAGAGAGAAGAGTTTCTTGAGATATAGTTCCTTGGGTTCAGCTCTGTGAATACCATTCTTCTTGATCTGAAGATCTGTAACCTAAAGAAACAAGCTGTCTGCTCCCACACACCGATATAAAATGGTGGAATAGACTTTGGATAACTGCCAGACACTCCCATGCAAAAAGGGGAAACAGAAGGCATAGCAGTCACTGATCTATATATCTGAAATATGGCTGGCAGTATGGCTGGTTTTCAAATTAGGGATCAATAGCGTTTCCTGGGACTAATTCTCCGTGGATTTGGAGTTGTCCTCAGAATCTTGGTTTTATACTGTGATTAATCCTTCCTTTCTCTAAGAAATGGCCCAAGATACAGCTGTAGTTTTCTCAGTCAAAGGCTTCCCTTCGTTTGGTACTGTTGATGTCCATTTCAGTCCAAGTTGATACACTTCCTTTAAAAACCCTATAAGCGGGCTTCCCTGGTGGCGCAGTGGTTTAGAGTCCGCCTGTTCATGCAGCGGATACGGGTTCGTGCCCCGGTCGAGGAAGATCCCACATGCCGCAGAGCGGCTGGGCCCGTGAGCCATGGCTGCTGAGCCTGCGCGTTCGGAGCCTGTGCTACGCAACGGGAGAGGACTCAACAGTGAGAGGCCCGCGTACCGCAAAAAAACAAAACAAAACAAAAATCCCTCTAAGCTTCTTGTGTATCAATTTAAAATCTACTCCATTAGATAAAAGTGACACTCACAAATCTCTTCCGGGTAAGCCCTTAACTATCTTAGGCTCCCGACAAGGCTGCTATGAGATAACACTCTTATCATTCATTCTTTGAAGCCTTATTGTTTAACAGAGGGGATCACAAAGCATATATTAAGAGACTTAGAAGGTCTTTTGTTGTTGGAAAATGTCTCTGAGGCACCATCTGAAATAATTCTGAAGATTTAAAAATTATAGCTTCACATTAGCTTTGTATTTACCATGAGACCACATTTTTGCTGATTTGACACGTATCCTAAGACTTTTCAGTTTGAGAATCTTCTACAGGAAGAGACTGGAAATAGTTTTATTTTGAAACCCCTCAAGCCTTGGTTCTTTTATATTTTCTCTACATAATCTTGGAAATGGAAAATTTTCTTCTTTGGCTTATCTTGCTTTATCCATGCCGTATGATATACGGCTAAAAGAAAACAGTGAGCATTTTCTTGCATTCTACCTGAAGATCTCCTTAGCCAGATCCATTATTTTATGAGATACATTTCTATTTCCTTGTTACTGCAAGCAATAGTTTTGCTAAACTTTCCCACTACAGAACAAGGATCTCCTTTCCTACACCTTTCAATAATGTTTTTCTCAATTACCTTTAAGCTCTCACTGACAGTTTCTTCAAGGGCCATTGGACTTTTGACAGTGGTTTCCTCAAGGCCCTTCTAGCTTTTACTCACCATCTGGTTTGCAGGCCCAAAGTTAATGCACATGTTTTAGGGTTTGTTGTGGTTTTCAGCAGTATCCCACTTCCAGGTAACAAATTCTGTTTTAGTTGCTACTGCTGTATAACAAATTACCCCACAGATTTAGCAGCTTAAAAGAGTCCTTTTTGTCTTGCTTACAGTTTTGTGGCTCAGTAATTCAGGAAGGGCTTAGAGGGGCAGTTCTTGCTTGGGGTCTCTCATGCAGTTGTTGCCAGATATCAGCTGGGGATACAGTTGTCTGAAAGCCCAGTTGGGCTGGATGTCCAAGATGCCTCAGTTGTATGGCTAGCGATTGATGTCGCTTGTTCACTGGTAGCTCAGCTGAGGCTTTCGACGTGCCTTTCCAGCATGATGGAAATAGACTGCTATAATGGCGTTTGGCTTCTTCCGGAGAATAGCCCTTTCAAGAGGGCTGGAAAGAAGCTCTATGCCCTTTTCTCACTTGAAGGTCACATCACTTACACCTTATTCTATTGGCTGAAGCAATCATAAGCCTTTCTGATTTCAAGGGGATGGAACATAGAGCCCACCTTTCGATAAGAGAAGTGTCGAGCAATGTGGGGACCGTGTGTTACATCTACCATACTAGGGTAAACATATCAACAGATAAACTTGACAGTCTGTTTATTTACTAATTTGATAGCAGAGTAAACTGCTCATCTGAACAATGTCCTACATGCCAGGATGATGATATTATTTCTGCCCCTAATCCAAATGTGGTCAGTATAGCAGTCCATCTTTTCTTCTAACCACAGGACTACTGAAAAAAACTGGCTGCAAAATATTAGACTCAGCATCTTGGCAAAAGAAAACAGGGCTCTCAACAAGGCATATCTGGTGACAAAAACAATTTTCAGAACTTTATCTTTTGATTTAGACATGTGGTTTACCCAATCTTTTTTTTCTTAGTTTATTGAATAACTGCAAGGGGCACACCTAGACTCTGCCAGTTTTTCTTATGTGGTGATGATGGGGTTTCAGGCAGCTCCTGCAGGATAACGTCTTGGCTTGGCCAGTAAGTTAGTTATATATGTGTTTTACAGAGATAAACAGCTAAATCAGAAGAATGCAGATTTGAGTTTTCCTTGCTGGGAAAACGACTGGGGTCCACCATAAACAGCTATCTATGAAGCATATCAAGACTGTCATTAAATCCCAGAGGTGATGCTTGAGAAGTTTACAGGGGAACTAGTGGCTTTCAACCTGAATGGGAAAGGTTTATGCAATGTTGCAACGATACTGTACTTTCTCATTATGGTGGTTGGCATCACAGTTGCTTAGATTGGCATAGTGCCTTCATATACAGGTTAGAATTGCAGAACATGCAGAGTATTAAGTTATTAAGTTAATGTGATATCAGAAAGGAATTCGAAGTGCTGAAAATTATTTCACATAAGATAAAGATAAAAAGAAATCAGAGTCCCCTCATCATTAATCTTCTCATACTCTTATCTCCATTCAGGTTGGTCTTGTTCTTTCCTGGTGGTCTGGTGGCTTCTCCCTCCTCTGCCTGCTGGCTCTCCTCCCAATCTCTTTATTGAAATACTGAATCTTCTAATTCTTCCCCACATTGTTAAACTTTACAAAAAGTTACAGAGAGCGCTCCTTTCACCTTCTCAACTTAGGACTGAAATATGAATTTCCTCTGATTACACTCCCTTCCTCAAACCCATCAGGAGGGTAGATTGTACATTATCCCTCTCCCCCAATCCTGAGGTTAGAAGATTGAGCCAGATTTCTCCTAGCTCTCTTACTTGACCTTTGTATGATATTGGCATGAATATTTAATTCCTCCTTTTTGAAACTCTCAGTTCTCTTGACTCCCAATGCATTATTCTCTTTTATTATACCCTTTCCCCGAGACTTTCTGTGTTGGTTCCTGCCCTTTGCCCTGCCCTCTTGAAGGGATTGGTATTCTCCTGAGTTTTTCCTTGTCTAAAACTATGTCCATAATCTTCAACTTTCTATATCTCTTCTCCTCTTGCTTCCCCAGTACACTTACTCCTTTTCTGCAGTCTTTATTCTAGTTAATGGTGTATCTATCCACTTGACTACAAAACTGAAAGCCTCAGGGTCAACCTTCTCCTCAAGGTTCAGTTAGTGACCACATATAGCAGATGCTACCTCTAAAATATTTTCTTGATTAAACTTCCATCATTCAATAACTACCATTGTTTTAGTTCAGACAGCATCTTCTCTAATTTGATTTTAAGATTCTCTTACTTGATTTCACTCACTGCAGACTCTTTTACCACCAATCCATTCTCCAAACTGAAACCATAATGATTTTTCTGCTACATAGGTAGAACTGTTATTTTCTGTTTTTAAAAGCCCCTGCCAGTTCTCTGTCTTCTGCAGGATTTAATCCATTAAGCCAGCCTATCTTTCCAGTTTTGTATTCTGCTTTTTCTTCCTAGCTTAATAGACAGCTTTCCAGTTCTTTAATTTTTTTTTGACAAAAGAACTATTTTTTAATTGAAATATGGTTGATATACAATATTATATAAGTTACAGGTGTACAATACAGTGATTCACAATTTTTAAAGGTTATAGTCCATTTATAGTTATTACAAAATATTGATTATATTCTCTGTGTTGTATAGTATAACCTTAGAGCTTATTTTATGCATAGTAGTTTGTACCTCTTAATCTCCTACCCCTATATTGCTCTCTCTCCTCCCCTCTCCCCACTGGTAACCATCACCTCACTCTCTATATACATGAGTCTGCTTCTTTGTGTTATATTAACTAGCTTGTTTTTTTTAGGTTCCACATATAAGTGATATCATATAGTATCTGCTTTTCTGTCTGACTTATTTCACTTAGCATAATACCCTCCTAGTCCATCCATGTTGCTGCAAATGGCAACATTTCATTCTTTTTTATGGCTGAGTAATATTCCATTGTATATGTATACCACATCTCCTTTATCCATTCATCTGTTGATGGACACTTCGGTTCCTTCCATGTCTTGGCAATTGTAAATAATGCTTCTATGAACATTGGGGTGCATGTATCTTTTTGAATTAGTGTTTTTGTTTTTCTTGGATATATACCCAGGAATGGAATTGTTGGGTCATATGGTAGTTCTATTTTGAGTTTTTTGAGAAACCTCCATACCGTTTTCCACAGTGGCTGCACCAATTTACATTGCCACCAACAGTGCACAAGTGTTCCTTTTTCTCCATATCCTCGCCAATATTTGTTGTTTGTGGTCTTTTTGATGATAGCCATTCTGACAGGTGTAAGGTGTGACAGGTATCTCATTGTGGTTTTAATTTGCATTTCCCTGATGATTAGTGATGTTGAGCATCTTTTCACGTGTCTGTTGACCATCTGCATTTCCTCTTTGAAAAAGTGTCTATTCCGTTCTGCCCATTTTTAAATTGGGTTGTTTTTTTGCTGTTGAGTTGTATGAGCTGTTTATATATTTTAGATATTAACACCGTATTGGTCATATTGTTTGCAAATATTTTCTTTAAATAGTTCTTTAAAACAGTTCTTTAAAATAGAACATGACAAGTTCTTTCAGACTTCTTCTATACAGACTGTATGTTCCTAATGTCTAAAATGTTTTCCATCTTCCTTCCTCTGAGAAACAATCCTTTTCAAGACATGGTTCAAACATTATCTCTTTTATTGAGTTTTTTCTACTATAGTACCTAGAGAATAGAATGGAATAAACAATATTTATTGAGTGTTAGGTATTCACCAAAGCATTTTGCCAAGTATTTAAAAATTGTTATTTCACTGAATCCTCTCAATAACTCATGCATAATTACTGTTACCCCTTTGTAGATGAATAAACTAGGTGTTAGAAGGAATGGATAACTTCATTAAAACATGCATTTACTGAGGGCAGGGATTGTGTCCATTTAGTTCTGTGGCCTTCAGCACTGTCCAAAAATAGTAAGCGTTGAGTAAGTATTCACTGAAGGAAGAAGAATGGAAGGCTATTCCATAGAACATGAACTACAAAGAGGCAAAATATCTGCAATAGAAGTTCTTAGAATAATGGGGGTTGTTGTAACATGGTATAGGAAATGAGGAACTGTTTTTTTCTAAAAGGAAATTTAATATTTGAGCTCAAGGCAGTAGCACTTTAATGTTGATATTCATGGGGATATATAGACACAAGGATTAGAAATGGATTGCTCTATGCCTACAATAATTTGTGGAATGTACCATCTGCTAATGTACCACATGAGGACCAGATAACAATGACTACAATAACACACTCAGCCACTTATATTTTTCCAAGCCAACATTATTTCTTAGTATGTTAAAAAACAAAATTATACGATTTTGGTTTTTGCTTCTTTAGTTTATCTTATCACATTATTCACAATTCAGTCAAGCTCTTCAAAGCCTAATACGTAGGAATATTTATTCTGCTGTATTTCTGGAAATAGTTTAAAAATCCTTTAAAGCTTTTCTTTTTTGATTAGGTATTTATTAAAGTTGACTTAACTAATATTTGAGATTTATGTAACTTTGCTTTGGATTAAATTGTAACATTTAAAAAGTTCCAAGTGGATCAACATTTTAAAAGAATTAGAACATGCAAGTATTAAATCATAAGTGAACATTGAAAGGAAAAAAAAAGAAGTGCAAAGTAAACATGAAACTTGAAGGCAAACCAGTAGTATTTGTCATGTAAGACTTATTCCATATTTTTTTATAGAATACCTCAAAATAGGTCAAAAACTCTTGGAATTTTAGATTGGGATTTTGAGAATATTCTAGTCCAAACCTCTGATTGTAAAGTGAACAAATGAGGTACAGAAGGGTAAGTGACTTATTATAGTCAAGGACAAAGCAGAATTAGAGCCAGTGACTATCACCCAACATATTTCTAAGTCCTTGATTTCTCTTTATTTTCACCGTTGTCTATCAAATAAATAAATTACCAATGGAGGAGTGAAACCATCTAGCTGATGACATCAGAGTGTTGGCAACTAGTGTGGTTTGTTAAGGAAGGAGGGATTCACTTAAACTGTGTCTCCATCACCTTCCCTAGAATGGGCCCCTTAAGGTCTAACACTGCAGAGTTAGAAGCATAAAACGTGATAAATACCCTGAAAATATAATTTGAGCCTCTAACATGAGGAGTTACAAGAAACATAACTTAGAAAGAGGCAATTAGGAAGGATGTGCTTATCTTAGGTTTTCCCAGATTATATATAACCTTGCATTTTAGTATAAAACTGCCAAAGCCAGTAACAGTTTGGTTTATTTTGTGGGGGCGGGAAGAGTGGCATTCAGACACATCAATTAAGGAAGAAATTCTTGCTTAAGAATTATCTTTATGGCTCATAATTGTAAACTGTTCTATATTCTCTATTTATTAAATAAAAATGATTATTCGTGGACTATTCAGTCCTTTTCATGCTCCAGTCTTAAGTTTTACTCCAAAGGGTAGAAGGATCTGCTTTAACTCAGAAGGTTTTTGAAGATTTCCAGAACCGGGGTCCTTGCATTTCTCCCACTAGTACTTATCCAAAGCTGAGGTATCCGGCTCAGGGCTTTTTGAGAGAAAGCCCTTTGATTGTCCTGCATTTGGCCAGCTTCCAGCTTTGCTGCATGATGATTAAGTGTGCTTTTACCCAAAAAAGTTCAGAAAAGCTTAAATTATTCTTGAAAAACAGAAAGTCTTATCAGACTTTATACACAATTTAAAGCCCAGATAATGACCAGCTTTTCCTACCTCTAGACAGACACTGCTACAGAGACTAATCACCAACTGCAAGGAAGAGATACAGATCTAAAGCACAGAAGTACAACACACAGGGCTGATGCCTTCACCAGGTACCATGGCACTTCGTTATCTAGTGATATTTCCTGTCCTCTCCTCCGACCTTTCCAAATAGGCAGATATTTATTTGATTTTTTATTAAGCCAAATCTGGGACCTTATACTTTCCTTATGCAGGAAAGTTAGCTGTGGTGCAATGGATTTTGCTCTCCACTTTGCTCAAACCCGTACGAGGACTCTGATAAACACCAGGAAAGATTAGTACAGTGATAGAATTAAATAAAGTTCAAGTACAAAGTAGAGGATTAGGGGAAAAGAGACTCAATTTAGGAGACGATGAAACTTGGTTCCTACATTTCTTTGAAGTACAAAGTACATATTGTTTTATGGAGTAAATTATAAGTCACTGTCGATTGCACTGCTTATAATAAAAAGCCCCATATTTTAGTTATTTTTTACAGTAGAGAACTAAAAACCACTTTCTGATATTCCTCCAGTCTGACAAATCAGATCATTTCCCTACAGCTTTCTTTACTGTCTTACACCCAACTTGGTTCAACCTTCTTTTTTTTTTTCAATTTGTAAGACTGACATTCTGGACCCCAGCTGAGAAGAGAACTTTCCACAGCTCTGAATGGACACTCAGTTTCTTGGCTTCCACTAAACTACTCAGTCAGTTGCAAGTAGACAAAACACCTTGGCAGCCCCAAGCTTGATTTTGCTTGGAACCTGCTTGATCAATGCTGGCTGAACCTGAGCTGCCCTCGTGGTTTACTCTTGGAGTTGGTAGCTGAACCTCAATTGACTCATCCACTGTTATATACCAATCCTTTATCCTCCCTCAGTATTGTCCCAGAGTCAGTAAGATTCATTTGGTTATTCATTTACTGGTCTAATATGCACCAGCTGCTAAGAGATAGAAAACGAATGCGATGGATGTGGTCCTGCTCTCTGGAACTGAAGGTCTGTTTGGGAGTACAGATAACTAAACAGGCAATTACACAGCTCTGTGTGCTGGGAAAAAGGAAGAACAATGTGTTATGTAGTCACCGAGGGAGGATGCTTAATTCGACTATGAAGCTCACGGGAGGCTTTCCAGAAAAGGTAGTGTGTAAAGTGAGAGCTATAGGATGAGTTGGAGTTAGTCAAGAGAAACCTGGAGACAGTGCTTCAGGCAGAGAAACCAGCCTGAGTCAAAATCTCGAGAAGAGAGGGCATGATGTATCTCAGGAAAAGAAAGTAATTCAACATCAGTGGATCATAGAATGTGTGTGTTTTGTAGGAGATGGAGGAGCTGGGAGACAGGGTGGGAAAGAGTTAAATAGAGGCTGAAGGGGACTTTGTAAAGCAAGAGAAGGTTCCCTCAGGGGTGTTGAGAAGCCCCTGGAAGAGCAACGTAAATGGATTTGTGCTGTTAGAAAGGTCATGCTGGCTAAAGGAAGGCAAGTGCACTAGTAAGGAGGCTGCCGTGCTAGCCCAGGCAAGAGGATGCAGAGACCTGTCCTAGTTCAGTAGTGGTGAGGGTGCAGAGAGGTGAGCGGATAGGAGGGAGGTGTAGGAGGCAGAGTTGATGCTCTTGGTGCCTGACAAGACGTAGGGAATGACGGAGTGGAAGAAAGCAAGCATA
The DNA here is from genome assembly GCF_011762595.2 of Tursiops truncatus. Classification (NCBI taxonomy): domain Eukaryota; kingdom Metazoa; phylum Chordata; class Mammalia; order Artiodactyla; family Delphinidae; genus Tursiops; species Tursiops truncatus. The sequence continues at coordinate 60,381,651 of NC_047045.1, read as the reverse complement.
ATACCTTGGTTTCTGGGTTGAACAACTGGGTGAATTACGATGCCTTTTTCTGAGCTAGAAAAGGAGAAGTGTTTGGTTCTCCTAGTGCCCGATGATCAGCCATAATTTCTTAGCCATTCTGTCTTCTCTCTCTTCTCACTCCAACTGGTCTTGCCTTTTCCCCATTTCCCTATTTTCCTTCAGGCTGTGGCCAACCTCACCTTAAATAGCTCCTGGCTTTGTTCCACCTCAGAGGTGCTTTGTTTCCTCATATGGAAAACCTGGCCTCACAAAGTTCACACATTTATACCTACTTTCTTCTCTGTCAGAAATATCCCCTGCCCTTTATTTTTCAGGCTAACTTCGCCAATTTATTGAAACCCAGATCAGCTATGACTTCCTCAGTGAAGTCATTCCCAGCTCCAAAATGCATACTGTGTGGGTCCACCCCTGTTCTACATCCTTTGGTTCACATCTCCGTAATAGGATGTCCTACCCATTGCATTGTCTGTCTCTTTTGTCTTCACCTTCTCACCACCCCATCACCTCACAGAGGATTATTTTTAGCTTCTTGAAGGCAGCTAATTATATCCGTCATTCATATTTCTATTATCACCATCAAAAAGGGACGTGTAAATATTAGATGTTCAAGAAGAGTTTAATGATGAAATATGAATGAACTGTCTATATGCTTTTCCTTACAAATTTCTTCCAGGTTCATTTTCTTCAAAATTTTTTTCTCATTAGCCAATTTGCCAATATATCCTTGAGTCTTCTTGTAATAACTGTTTTTTTATGTGAATAAATAAGACAACTTCACGGAATTTTTGAGTTTGTTATGAAACACTGAGTTCCCTAAGAATAGAGTCATGTTGTGTTTGTACATGGAGAACACACTAATTTTCTAACGTATCATCAAATGCTTCAGAAACATGAGATTAGTTGTGACATCTCAGACAAATTACTCAAACCTTTCTAAGTCTTGGTTTCCTCAAATATTAAATGGTAATAATCTATATCACATTCATTTGTTGCAAGAATTAATTGAGCAAATGCATTTAGAACACTTAGCACAGTACCTGGCGCAGTAAAATTGCTCAGTAAATGCCATCTCTTCTGAATCTGTGCTCTCCCTGTAATTGTTTAAACTTTGTATATTTTTATAACTTCTGATTTTTAAAAAATTTTATTCTAACAGACTGGCAATTGTGCATGTGTATATATATGTGTGTGTGCGCTGCATGCATTTGACAGATGTTGATAGATCCACTTTTAAAGAAAGCAGTGCATATTTAATACATTGGTCAAGAGAGCTCTCATGTTGTGTACATTTGCCTTTAGCAATAACCTTGTGAAATCTCCTGTTTCGCGGCTAATTTGTCATCTACTTTTTGCTTACGTATATTTTTTCTTTCTCCAGTGGGAACCATATCTTTTATTTTTTTGGACCTGTAGAGTGCCAAGTACTATGTTTTGTGCTTATTAGGCATTTAGTAAATATCTGAACAACTCTAGCCTTGCCCCCTTGACCTGGAAATATGGGAGAAGCTGTTCAATCTCTCTAGTTGTGTCTACAAAGAGCCATGAGCCTCTGGAGGGAGAGAGAACGAGGTCAAGAATGATTATTTCCCATCAGTACAGAAAGCTCTGAGAATCCTCTTGGCTGTTTTTCTGAAGCAGGAGGGAGTTATTTTCCCTCTTCAGTATTCTGTGTCAGAACCCAAAGTGAATTCTTGAGGAGCTATGAGGAAGATGGAAGCTGATCCAAAGTGCCTATACTAACTTCTATGGCTGCAAGATTCAGATATCAAGTGTCTGGGTTCAGAAATCATGATGTTTTCGAGGCATTGTGTTGTGCTCCTTAGTCTTGCCATCCACAGCCTCCTATGGGTATCAATTTTAAAAAATTAAATCACATACCCTTCCTTCCTCCCTGCCCCCCTCCTTCCCTTCTTTCCTTCCTCCCTTCCTTCCTTCCTTCCTTCCTTCCTTCCTTCCTTCTCTTCTTTTTCCTCTTTAGAAACGTTTTTACAAAATATACATGCTTATTACGAAAAATTCAAGCAAGTGTATTTTATTTTTTAGATTGCGTGCCTGATTTTCATTAGGATTACTCTTTTAGCACAAGGATGTGAGGTCGTATTTTTGTGGTCCATGTGTGTCGTATAATTGATAGCACTTCTAACAGACAAGGTGCTTCAGGCTGGTTTCAGAGACTTTTCCAAGCCACAGGGTTACCTGTACTGGATCTGCAAGGTACCCTGATGAGATCCTCATGGTAAGGTTTTGTTATCTCAAGATCTTCCCCTTTCTTCATTGAAAGAAATTTACCTAGATGTGAGATGTTAATGTTAATAAAATTATTAAAGGATTAACTTAGGGACATTAAGCTATTAACCCCTGAGTTATACATTTTACTAGTACAGCCCCAGTGTCATTAGGAAATCGAGGAAATGAACCTCAGAAAAAGTCTGTCACAGAGCTTTGCTTATAGTATATGCTTACTAAACATTTGATGAATGAATAAGTAAATGGTTAAATGAATTGGCACCAACCTATATAGGTTGGTTGTATCTCCTAGGTTGTCTGTCAATTTACTCCGAGGTTCCCTACGTATTTTTCTCAGTGATTCCTCTGGTTTCTTTAGCTTTAGCTTTGAAAGTTAGATTAGAATGTATGTACTTCTGGGGAAAGTTATGGTCATCGTCACATCTTACCAATATAATTATTATATTTCAGAGCATCTAAAGAGCAATAGAGTTAAATCCTATGGTACCTGTAGTCAGGCAAGCATAGTTTGAAAACCATTAACTGTAAACACCAGTATTTTAAGATCTTTTTATTTTCTGCTATAAAAAATGGCATATGTGAAAGAGATATTTTTAAATGACTGACGCATTTCACAGATTAAAAAATGAGTTTTGGGATTTTCCTTAAGTTTTGCATAGAAAATCAGTGGTATATGAAAGCTAGAAACTCAGGAATTTATTTCTTCATCTTGTGCTTAACCATTTGGAGTCAGGCCGTCTCCAGACTATATTTTCTTTTTAATGGCAATAAAGTGAATGAACTCAAAAGAACAGTCTAGCATCCTGCTGAGATTGATATGAAAAAGGACAGGGAAAGAAAAGATTCCTCATTAATGGATTTATATTCTAGTGATAGGACTAAGGGGTGGAAAGGTCATTTTGGAAAGTAAAGTGAAACATAGAGCATGCAGAAAAATTATCTCGTTATCTGACTTAGAGACATGAAGCTGCACGTTATCCTCTGTTCGTTTATTTTTTCTCCTAGTTTTCCTTTTATTTTTAGATAAATGTGAGTCAGACAGATGAGACAAGAGTAATTTTTAGAAACTCTCTTGCTTTGCAAGCTTTTGGGAGCAGAGTTTTTCTTGTTTTATATGGTCTGATTGGAAGTGCTATTTGACTGTAAAGGAAGAACAAGGCATTCAATCCGAATTTGGGGATAAGTGGGCAAAACAATGAAAATATTAAAAGTTGACTGTATGAGGCCATAATCAGATAAAATTTAAAACTTAATTTGAAGATTGAAATTCTTTCTAGATTACCAGGAAAGGAAAGACATTGTACCTCTGAAAGGACTTTTTAGTTCAACAAGGAGAGTGGGATTAGAAAGTAACTATTTATTTTATTTTATTTTTATTTTTTTGCAGTACGCGGGCCTCTCACTGCTGTGGCCTCTCCCATTGCGGAGCACAGGCTGCGGACGCACAGGCTCAGTGGCCATGGCTCACGAGCCCAGCTGCTCCGCGGCATGTGGGATCTTCCCGGACCGGGGCATGAACCCGTGTCCCCTGCATCAGCAGGCGGACTCTCAACCACTGCGCCACCAGGGAAGGCCTAGAAGGTAACTATTTAGATGACCCTATGCTTGGTGACAGGTCACTTATATATAAACACCTTCATTTAATTTTCAACAATTTCTTGGCCAGGGATGTGTTATTTTTTTAAAATGTAGATGAGAAATTTTAGACCCTGAGAGTAAATGTGTCATCCACAATCTCAGCTGCAGAGTGGCAGAGGCCAAGATTCAAACACAGTTTTCTTTGGCTCCAACCCTCTGCTCTTACTCCTACCCAGAAGCTCTCCTTCTATCTTCTAGCACTGGGGATACAGATGAGTAAAGCACCTTGTGTGCCAGAGACCCTACCACCAGACACACACAAATGTATCTGTGTATATGTATATACGTCTCTGGTGAGATATAGCTTGTGACTCAATAATACTCAAGACACAGTCTCAGCCCAAAGAAGGGGATGATCAACTCTGCTGAAGCTGGAATGGAGCAGGTCAGCTAAGATTTTATGGAAAAGGAGAAAAAGCCAGTTGAGCCATATCTCCCATGTTGACAAGGCACAGTAGGTCATCTGAGATGGAAGGGAAAATCTGCACAAAATGACTTGAAACAAAAACATAGAAGATGTGTTTGTAGGATTGCCAGATGAAATTCAGGGCATCCAGTTAAAGAGTTTCAGATAAACAACCAAGAGTGTTTCAGTATAAGTATATCCTATACAATATTTGGAACATACTTATACTAACACATTCTTGGTTGTTTATCTGAAACTCAAATTTGACTGGGCATGCTGTAAGTTTGTTTGCTAAATCTGGCCATGCTACTCATTTGAGTCTCGTTGGAGACTAGTGTGTAAGGCTGGGAGCACTGGGAGGGGTGCCGAGAGGGTTAGGCTAAGGATCCAGTCTTTGCTATACAGGGGATAAACAGGATTTAAAACAGGATTACCCTACACATGAGTATCTGTTTATCCTGTGACTGGGTTAATTTATGCCACTTCGTTAAAAACAACAAGCAACTGAACAAAGAATTGTCTCTAATGAAAAGGACATTTCTGCTCAAAGAGTCATATAATAAAATGGCTTCCAACAAACTTTCAAATAAATTATTAGTTTCTGATGATTCTTTTCTGCAAAAATGAAAAGAGAAAAGGAGGCACGGTTTGGGTTAGAGAGGAGAAAATTAAATAAAACCAGATATATTTATATCACATATATAGTACATATGTGTTTCCTGTTTAATTTGTAAGTGGGGAAAAAATGCAGATGGAATCGTATTATCCCCGTGCAAATCCCATCTAAACTAAACCAAAGATATTGAGCTCTGACTCAGCAGCATGGAATTCTTCCTGGAGTCACAGAAGAAGGCATATCCCGTGAAGACAATCAGGAATCACCCTGTGGATGGCAGGTGGCGTGTTTACATTCATTTAAAAACTTAAGGGTAATAGATCATTAAAAAAGCTATTTCATTACAGTATTTTTGTTTAACAATGTTCTATGTATCTATGACATTGGAGATACAGCATGTCTCCTACATTGGGGTTGTTGGCTGAAAGGAGGCATCTAAACATTTCAGTATAACGTTTAGAAAATTAAATTGCTTGTGAGAGCAATGACTGCATACCAATTTAGACTTCTCTCTCCCTCCTCATTAAATATGTGACTGTGTCTTTTATTTACTTGTCTCTTCGCTCCAGAAAGGATTTAAGGCGGCTCATAAATATGGGCAAGACCCATCACTCCTACACATATGACTGTTCAAGCATTTTGATGATGGTACACTTTAAAGTTGAACGCCAAGACTTCTTTCTGTATGATTAGTGTGTGTCTGCTTCTGGGGTAGGTTATGGTAATCATTATGTTTTACCAACAGCATGATTTTTGTTATTTCATAGTGTCTACTGAACAATAACATAAATCCTAAGGGAACCATAGTCCAGCAAGCGTATTTTGAAAGCTGTTAGACAGAAAAATTCTATTTGACTTGGAGATTTTGCTTTGGTTTCATTTTTATTTAATAAGGGATTTCACTGTCCTTTGCTTAATCCTGTCCTCACTTTAGGTGAAGTTGAAGAAAGACAAAAATCTAACTCTGGTAAACACAATCTGAGTTTCATCATCAACACTTTTGTATAAAGACCAGATAAATAACCAAAAGGAGGTATAGGTCATAATAAATGACTTTGATTCATTGTGTTTCCCTGGATTATTTTTACTTTGCTAGGCATACTATTCTTACTTAAAATAAAGTGCTATTTGTTATCAAGGATGTGACTTGAAAGAATAAGGCCATTTTTTAATCATGGCCTATTTGAGATCTTGCCTTACCTGGGAAAGGATTTAAACTTCAGCAAGAATGGATTAGGGCAGGGGTCCCATGAAACTGGTCCCTGGTGCCAAAGAGGTTGTGGACTGCTGGATTAGGGGCTAGACTTTAACATGTTGGAAGGCCATGCCTTCCAGATATTGTTTTCAATGTTTTGGCAGGTATCTTGTCAAATATGCTGGGGTTTTACTGCCTCTGATGATGACAACCTCAGGCTCCAAATGAGCTTGACAAGCTGAACAAATTGGCTGAGTCTCACAGAATGAATTTTGATAGGAACAAACAATAAATACACATTCCTGTACCTGGGTTCAGAAAACCAACTGGGAAAATAGTTTGTATTGAAAATGCTGGGAAAAAAATGGCCTAGGGCTTTTAGGTAATAGTGAGTTCAATACAGGTCAACAGAGTGGTGAGGCTGTCATAAGTCTAATAGGGTTTAGGTCAATTTTGGAGCAAACTTTCCAGGCTAAGGAAGATGTGATAACCCCACTCAACATTCCACAGTGGTCAAAACTTCTTTTCAAATCCTGAGTTCATATCTAGGCACCCCACTTTAAGAAAGTATGCTTTCAGAAACCAAAGATGTGCTTGGTGAGAGGATATAAAATCATGTCAAAGGAAGAAAAACTACAGGGGCACAAGATGTTTTATCTGGAAGAAAGAAGAGTTTTATTATTGAAGAGGAAAAGGTTTATTCTCTCTGCTGTCATATGTATACAAAGACCAATCTATAGAAGCTTCCGTATGAGGATGGACTTGCTTATATTTAATCCTGTTTAGACAGAATGGGCTGCTTCAGGAGGCCAGCACCTCTCACCTGTTGGAGAGGCTGGAGAGGTGATTTTCACGTTGGATTTATATCTAGATCTTTGTGGTCCTGTCTGAATCTGGTATTCTACTATTCTAAGCATGTTTAGAATATTTAAATGTTTTTCTGGTATGAATATCTTCCAAAGCAATCAAGTATTTCAGAAAATTTAGTGATATTGCAAAAGAGAAAACAATGACACTAAACTAGCATCTGTTATCACATAGACAAAGTAGCTGGTTGATTGATTAGAAAATTAAATTTTGATGTGTAGGTATCTAAGAGACATGGCTTGTTTTCTGGTTATTGGGCCGTCTTGCCTACAGACATGCCATTTAAATATAATTCTCAATATAAACAGGCAAAATGAATGACAACAGATACACATAAAACCCTGATCAAAACAGTTTGAAATTACATTAGCTGTAAAATTCCATTATAATCAGAAATTTTGTGTTGGTATCTTTTATGTATCATTGTCTCTTTTCAGTCTTTTAATGTACAATGAAAACTCTCCAGATAACAAATGCTTGTCAAGCCCCAGCCAATAGCTCCCTTGTTTTCAAGAATATTTGATATTTTAAGATACCCATATGACAAAATAAGTTAGTCCCTTGGAGTTTGTTTTCATAAGATTCATAAAATCAATTCTATGATCCTTTTTTTGTTTTCCTATCAACACCCCCTCTACTTCGTTTTTGCTAGCCACCAGCTGGCTGTTTTTCCCACCGCAAAAGGACTCTAAACGGCAAGATAATTATACAAAAAGAGATTTGCTCCAAAAGTTCCACGGAGCCAACTATGTCAGCAATGGAAAGAACTAGTACATTTTGTTTTGAATATAAAAAAAAATCCTACATCTGGCCATTTGCCTACTTAAGCCCCAAATATTCTTGACTCCAGAATTCTAAGTGAAGAAGCTCACCTTTTCTTCTTTAATTTATTTCTAAAACTATAAGGTAAAAATTTGCATCACCTTTATAATATCCCTTGTGATGTCAAATCACATTAAAATGTACGAAGTAGAATGTTAAATTATAGTACAATAGTGTATATATTAGTCAGCTAAATTAGAAGGTTAGATGGTGTTGAAATTCTCATAACCAGCAGTCCAAATCATGATAAAAGTTTTGATATATTCCTTAGTTAAAAACTCCTGGTGTTATATAATCATCCCAAAGTTAAGGGATCAGGTTTGGATGACTGTGGAAGGGATACAATCCTTGAAAGTGAACAAAGAAGTGGGTATAGCCCATATTGCTATAGACAGCCATCTTGTAGCCATGAAGGAAGCCATCCAAGGATGAGGCAACCAAAGTCAGAGGGGTTTAGGAGAGGAGCACTGAGTCCAGAGAATCACAAAGAAATGGAGCAAAAGCTCAGATCACACCTTTCATGAAATTTGTTCTCACTTGAAATATTGGAGATGTGAGTCAATAATAAATTATCTTTTAGATTAAAAGAAATCTTGGTGTTCAATTCCATTCGTATCTCACTTTCTTTCCTTTCCTGATATTTCAATATTAGTACAAGGTACTCTTAGTTCCAGGATTTAGAAATCAGTTACAAAAGCTCAAAGCAGACTTGTCCAGCCAGGGTTGTCTCAAGTTTTCAGGAAATAAACATGTAGGCAGAAAAGCAGGTGGTATGCTGTCTGCACAGGCTTCTTTTTCAATAAATACAAGCCAGTTCAATTCACTGCTTTCCAGGTAAAATACCTCATAAGAGATAAATGTCTGAGGGTACTCTGTACTAACATTTTGCCTTAATGTATAAATTCTCAGAGGTATGGAAAATGCATGAGGGTTAGAAAATCATATTGAAAGAACTTTAGATCTTTAGCTCTCCAGGAGACTAAATGAGAGGCCACCTTGTTATCCTGTGTTCTAACAAACCCCTCCCATATTAAGAGCTCACTCGAAAGCATTTCAGTGTATACTGTGTCATGTAAGCAAAGGGCAAATTTGTACAGTCAAAGCATGCATTTTTGAAAAACAAAGCACTGCTCAAATATGAGGACTCGTAGTTACATATCATTTTAATAGAGCTACATACTAAACACCATAACTTGTAATTCATGAAAGAGCTTAGGGCCCATACGGTAAACAGGATTAAATTCTATCCTAATAACTTTCTCGGAAAAGCTAGTGGAAAATTAGCTGCATCCCACCAGGCAATAAATATATCACACTAAACAAAATTTAAACTAGAGAACAATCAACCCCTTTTCTTTGTTCTTTCAAAGGAAAAGCGGATTAGACCTCTGAAGAAAAGATCAAGAGCATTTTATGGGAAATTCAGGGAAAAAAAAAAAACTATTTGGACTGAAATCAAAATGTTATGAATAGTACTTTCTAAGTAATGACACATATCAGGAGCATTTGTAACCATAAGAACAATGTGATAAATTTTAATCGCTTGGGACTCCAGCTCTGTGGGAAGTGCTCACTACACAGACATCATTTATAGGTTTCCAGTTATGACCTACGTCTAAAAGACATTTTAATGATAACCGGAGAAAGTAGATAGATTGTCTTCCTAGAGTGTTGAAGTTCCTGCTTGCTGTCATCCTCAGCTCTATTAAAGAGTAGAGGCTTACAAAGGTACTCTTCAGTCTAGCAATCAGGATGCAAGACCAAAGGGATGGAACTATCTAAGATAAAATATGCCAGAAACATACACTCCTCAGGATTTCCTGTGGGAGTCTGACCAAAATAAAGCAATATTAATAAATATAAATTCTGGAACAGTATTATCAACAGAAACAGAGTCTTGAAATGTACCCTTGAAATTCTTCTAGTTTCCTCAGGCAGGTCAACTATTTTAACGTTATTGTGCAAAATGTTAGACCTCCCTACAGGGACAATTGCTTTAAATTATATTAAAGACTCCAAGATTCTAATACACATGCTAAAGGAAGGAGTTTAATTTGTTGGATGCTCTAAATCTTTGAGCTCACTCGGGATCTCTCACTCAGGGTCCTTTAGCCTCTTGGCCTTGAAAATATTTGGGAACAAAAAAAAAAAATGTAGTTTGAAAGCATCTCAACAACAAAAAATACGCAATTGGTGAATTTGCTTTTTATCCTTTCCCCTGTCTTTACTGCATATTTGGAGAGAAAGGAAGCTTAAGTGATGCAAGCGGAATAAGAGAGAGAAAAGAAACAACCAAGGAAAAGGTTTGTGTTCTTAAACCCTAAAGAATCATCACTCTCAGTCAGATTTCATCCCAGTAATTTGAAAAACATCCCTTCGAATGTAGCTCAAAGCCAAGCAAGATTTTTTGGTCCAAGTTTTCTCATGAGGCAAGACCTTTAGAGTCTTGAGTCTTCAGCCTCTCTGGGCTTCCATACCATCCTGAGCAAGTGAATCAATTCTCACAGTCAGGGAGACACTGCTTTTAACTATTCTCCCTTCAGAACATTTGGTCACCAGCAACATGGGGGAGTGAAATGACTGCTCGCAATTCTCCTTGCATTCTGGTTTCAAAGTATTTTTTTTTACCCCCCAGAATAATTTTCCTTAGTAGAGTTAAGGAGGCCAATATACATATAACATCCCACTCAAATCTAGCAAGTTTATAACCAACTGGAGTAAAATCTTTTGTTTTACAAGGTTATTTGCCCAGAAGAGCTAATTACAAATGTGCTTGACTTCTCCAGCTTTCAGCAAAATCAGTAGCTACTAAAATCAGAGAGTGCTGAGAATAGAAGATGGGGCAGTAATTACTCATCTTGCCTTAAAGAGTAAATAAATACACATAAATCTGAAGAGACTTCTGTTTCCTAGTTGATAAAATTCTAAAGTTTGTTTCAAAAAATCACTTCATTAGGGCTTCCCTGGTGGCGCAGTGGTTGAGAGTCCGCCTGCTGATGCAGGGGACACGGGTTCGTGCCCCGGTCCGGGAAGATCCCGCATGCCGCAGAGCAGATGAGGCCCGTGAGCCATGGCCGCTGAGCCTGCGCTCCGCAACGGGAGAGGCCACAACAGTGATAGGCCTGTGTACCGCCAAAAAAAAAAAAAAAAATTACCAAATGGAGTCACCAAACATGTCACTGGAGGCCATATTTTAGACATCCAGGGACTCTCAATATTACTATCTTTTTAAATTGTTTACATATTAAAATGTAAGACCTGGTGTTAAGCTGACAAAATAAAGTACTCAGAATCAAAGTTTGTTAGTGGACACATGGAAGCAGCAGGATTCATGTTATTTGTTACTTGTTACTTCTAAGGATGAGGCTAGAGGGCAGCTGCTCTCAAGAAAACAGACCGTTCTCAACTAGGCTGAGCTGCAAGCGCCAATGATGACCTGGCCCCAAATGAAAGGGCTAAAGTTAATCTAAGATGTTTACGTCATAGAACTTTCCAGTTTTGAATGACCTTAACAATCTAGACACTTCCCTCCTCCTCCCATCCTACCTATGAATGGTTCAATGACCCACCTAGTCTTCCAACCCAGGTCTCCAGATTGGTTTATTATGATTATTTTTTAGCTGCTAGAAACCCACAACCGTGGTTGATTTTTGTTGTTGTTATTGTTCTTCCTTTCTTTTTGTATTTTTTTTCTTTTACTTTTAAATTTTCTAAGGCAGACTCTTTATTTTCATGAAAGTCATGTCAGGGGAAATGTTTTTTCTAAATGCTTTGTATTTTCTCTCAATCTACTCTTTCAGGAATGCTTATCTTTTGAGAAAAGACCGTGTCAGGAATGGAGTGTCTGTAGAGCTGTTGAAAATGCTGAATGATTACAATACAGCAGAAGTATGATATCCAACACCAACTTCTTGGTTAGGTTAACTGATTACTCTTTCTGTGATTAATAAACTATCCTACAGATTAGCAATGAGAACTAGTTATTTAACCATAGTTATGGCTTGGCATAGATGTGATAGGCTATCTACTCAAGGAGCCTTTTGAACAGTAGAATATGTTTAGTATTTTGATTTCAGATGAAACACCATAGTTGCAACCCTTCCTCTGTTCTCTATTTTATGACTGTGGATGAAGTTTAGACAAAGGAGCGTTTCAATTATATGTTTAATTCCAAGACTCTGTGAACCAGGCAAATTCCAGAGCATGACAAATTGGGCTATTTCATTTCACAAGACCTTTATTGCAGATCCTGGAGTTAAGGCTAACAAAGATATAATGATAATAATCAGCTAACATACAGGCTAAGAGGAAATGAATAGAAGGAAGAAGTTACATTATAGTTGATGGATAAATGATATCTCATAAATGACAGAGATTTGTATCCGATTCTTAGGACTAGCATTTTTATCAAGTGTTTTTTGACTTTTTCATTCACAGGGATGTTTATTTGTTGAATAGTCAATCTAAACCCCACTGTACTTTTGAACTTCCCATTTTAATGGGAAGGTTTTGTCAGAGAGAAATCTGAATTCACACAGATTTGAGAAGTGATGTAAGATACTACATACTGTGTTTTACAGCCTTTGAAGCTCACACCCTCCCCGCATATAACACACACATCAGTCCAACACTCACAAAGCTCAGCTGGGATGAACAGCTCCACTGAGACTGAAATTATTCAACCAATGTCCTTGCCCCTGCCTCACTGAAAACCTCCACCAATGGGCCCCTTTGAAGACCTCTGTGTTCAGGGGAGAGATGTGACCACATCAAGGGTCAGGAATCAGTCTAGTCTGATTATCTGTATAGTATCTATATATTAAGATCTGGGAACTGGACTTAAAGTCCTTTTAAGCCCATTGGGACACAACGATCAGGTTTTATAATATACATTCCTAATTGAGGGGCATCTTTGCTTTAGTTTTCTTTATATTGCAGCCAAATGAAAGCATCATCTGACTTGGTTAAGGTTCTGTGTATCAGAGATCCTCATGTGAATGAAATTTCTGTTATTAAAAAACAGAAAGCGGAAAGGACTGGAGTTGGCTGTGTGAATACAGCCTGAGGGGGGCTAGTGCATCACAGCTAGCCAGGAGGGAGTCGGCGGAAAAAGTCTGGAGCTGCCTAAGAGGCAAGAGACCATTGTTTCAGGGTGCGCGAGGAGAGGAGGATTCAGAGCACCGCCTAAATGAGCTCCAGAGACGGGCGTGAGCCGCGGCTATCAGCACGGACCCCAGAGACGGGCATGAGATGCTAAGGCCACTGCTGCAGCCACCAAGAAGTCTGTGTGCGAGCACAGGTCACTCTCCACACCCCCCCTCCCGGGAGCCTGTGCAGCCAGCCACTGCCAGCGTCCCGTGATCCAGGGACAACTTCCCCGGGAGAACGCACGGCGCGCCTCAGGCTGGTGCAACGTCACGCCGGCTTCTGCCGCCACAGGCTCGCCCCGCATCCGTACCCCTCCCTCCCCCCGGCCTGAGTGAGCCAGAGCCCCCGAAGCAGCGGCTCCTTTAACCCCGTTCTGTCTCAGCGAAGAACAGACGCCCTCCGGCGACTTACACGCAGAGGCGGGGCCAAATCCAAAGCTGAACCCCAGGAGCTGTGCGAACAAAGAAGAGAAAGGGAAATCTCTCCCAGCAGCCTCAGGAGCAGCGGATTAAATCTCCACAATCAACCTGTACCCTGCAGCTGTGGAATACCTGAATAGGCAACAAATCATCCCAAATTGAGGAGGTGGACTTTGGGAACAACGATATATATATTTTTTCCCTTTTTCTCTTTTTGTCAGTGTGTATGTATATGCTTCTTTGTGTAATGTTGTCTGTATAGCTTTGCTTTTACCATTTGTCCTAGGGTTCTATTTTTTTTTTTTTTTAGTATAGTTTTTAGCACTTGTTATAATTGGTGGGTTAGTTTTTTGGTTTGCTTGCTCTCTTCTTTCTTTCTTTTTTTATTACTTTTTAATTTTCTTTATTTTTAATATTTTTTTATTTTTACTTTAATAACTTTATTTTTTTAAAGCTTTTCTTTCTTTTTTTCTCCCTATTCTTCTGAGCCGTGTGGCTGACAGGGTCTTGGTGTTCTGGCCAGGGGTCAGGCCCGAGCCTCTGAGGTGGGAGAGCCAAGTTCAGGATACTGGTCCACAAGAGACCTCCCAGCTCCACATAATATCAAACGGCGAAAATCTCTCAGAGATCTCCCTCAATGCAAAGACCCAGCTCCACTCAACAACCACCAAGCTACACTGCTGGACACCCTATACCAAACAACTAGCAAGTCAGGAACACAACTCCACCCATTAGCAGAGAGGCTGCCTAAAATCATAAGATCACAGATATCCCAAAACACACCACCAGACACAGTCCTGCCCACCAGAAAGACAAGATCCAGCCTCATCCACCAGAACAGAGGCACCAGTCCCCTCCACCGGGAAGCCTACACAACCCACTGAATAAGCCTTGGTCTCTGGGGGCAGACACCAAAAACAATGGGAAATATGAACCTGCAGCCTGCAAAAAGGAGACCCCAAACACAGTAAGTAAAGCAAAATAAGAAGACAGAGAAATACACAGCAGATGAAGGAGCAAGGTAAAAACCCATCAGACCAAACAAATGAAGAGGAAATAGGCAGTCTACCTGAAAAAGAATTCAGAGTAATGATAGTAAAGATGATGCAAAATCTTGGAAATACAATGGAGAAAATACAAGAAACATTTTACAAGGAACTGGAAGAACTAAAGAGCAAAAAAACAATGATGAACAACACAATAAATGAAATTAAAAATTCTCTAGAAGGAATCAATAGCAGAATAACTGAGGCAGAAGTACGGATAAGTGACCTGGAAGATAAATAGTGGAAATAAATACCACAGAGCAGAATAAAGGGAAAAGAATGAAAAGAATTGAGGACAGTCTCAGAGACCTCTGGGACAACATTAAACACACCAACATTCGAATTTTAGGGGTTCCAGAAGAAGAAGAGAAAAAGAAAGATACTGGGCTTCCCTGGTGGCGCAGTGGTTGGGAGTCCGCCTGCCGATGCAGGGGACACGGGTTCATGCCCGGGTCCGGGAAGATCCCACATGCCGCGGAGCGGCTGGGCCTAGGAGCCATGGCCGTTAAGTCTGCGCGTCCCGAGCCTGTACTCCGCAACGGGAGAGGCCACAACAGTGAGAGGCCTGTGTACCGCAAAAAAAAAATAAAAAAGAAAGGTACTTAGAAAATATTTGAAGAGATTGTAGTTGAAAACTTCCCTAATATGGGAAAGGAAATAGTTAATCAAGTCCAGGAAGTGCAGAGTCCCATACAGGATAAATCCAAGGAGAAACATGCCAAGACACATATTAATCAAACTATCAAAAATTAAATACAAAGAAAAAATATTAGAAGCAGCAAGGGAAAAGCAACAATTAACATAAAAGGGAATCCCCATAAGGTTAACAGCTGATCTTTCAGCAGAAACTCTGCAAGCCCGAAGGGAGTGGCAAGACATATTTAAAGTGATGAAAGGAAAGAACCTACAACCAAGATTACTCTACCCAGCAAGGATCTCATTCAGATTCGATGGAGAAATTAAAACCTTTACAGACAAGCAAAAGCTAAGAGAATTCAGCACCACCAAACCAGCTTTACAACAAATGCTAAAGGAACTTCTCTAGGCAGGAAACACAAAAGAAGGGAAAAACCTACAATAACAAACACAAAACAATGAAGAAAATGGTAACAGGAGCATACATATCGATAAGTAAATGGATTAAATGCTCCAACGAAAAGACATAGACTGGCTGATGGATACAAAAACAATACCCGTATATATGCTGTTTACAAGAGACCCACTTCACACCTAGGGACACATACAGACTGAAAGTGAGGGGATGGAAAAAGATATTCCATGCAAATGAAAATCAAAAGAAAACTGGAGTAGCAATTCTCATATCAGACAAAATAGAATTTAAAATAAAGACTATTACAAGAGACAAAGAAGGACACTACATAATGATCAAGGGATCAATCCAAGAAGAAGATACAGTAATTGTAAATATTTATGCACCCAACACAGGAGCACCTCAATACATAAGGCAAATGCTAACAGCCATAAAAGTAGAAATTGACGGTAACACAATCATAGTAGGGGACTTTAACACCCCACTTTCACCAATGGACGTATCATCCAAAATGAAAATAAATAAGGAAAAACAAGCTTTAAATGACACATTAAACAGAATGGACTTAATTGATATCTATAGGACATTCCATCCAAAAACAACAGAATACACTTTCTTCTTAAGTGCTCATGGAACATTCTCCAGGATAGATCATATCTTGGGTCACAAATCAAGCCTTGCTAAATTTAAGAAAACTGAAATTGTATCAAGTATCTTTTCCAAACACAACGCTATGAGACTAGATATCAACTACAGGAAAAAAACTGTAAACAATACACTACTTAATAACCAAGAGACCGCTGAAGAAATCAAAGAGGAAATCAAAAAATACCTAGAAACAAATGACAATGAAAACACGACGACCCAAAACCTATGGGATGCAGCAAAAGCAGTTCTAATAGGGAAGTTTATAGCAATACAATCCTACCTCAAGAAACAAGAAACATCTCAAATAAACAAACTAACCTTACACCTAAAGCAATTAGAGAAAGAAGAGCAAAAAAACCCCCCCAAGTTAGCAGAAGGAAAGAAATCATAAAGATCAGATCAGAAATAAATGGAAAATAAATGAAGGAAATGAGAGCAAAGATCAATAAAACTAAAAGCTGGTTCTTTGAGAACATAAACAAAATTGACAAACCATTAGCCAGACTCATCAAGAAAAAAAGGGAGAAGACTCAAATCAATAGAATTAGAAATGAAAAAGGAGAAGTAACAACTGACACTGCAGAAATACAAAGGATCATGAGCGATTACTACAAGCAACTATATGCCAATAAAATGGACAACCTGGAAGAAATGGACACATTCTTAGAAAAGCACAACCATCTGAGACTAATCCAGAAAGAAATAGAAAATATAAACAGACCAATCACAAGCACTGAAATTGAGACTGTGATTAAAAATCTTCCAACAAACAAAAGTCCAGGACCAGATGGCTTCACAGGTGAATTCTATCAAACATTTAGAAAGGAGCTATCACCCTTCCTTCTCAAACTCTTCCAAAACATAGCAGGGGGAGGAACACTCCCAAACTCATTCTACGAGGCCACCATCACCCTGATACCAAAACCAGACAAAGATGTCATAAAGAAAGAAAATTACAGGCCAATATCACTGATGAACATAGATGCAAAAATCCTCAAGAAAATACTAGCAAACAGAATCCAACAGCACATTAAAAGGATCATACATCATGATCAAGTGAGGTTTATCCCAGGAATGCAAGGATTCTTCAATGTACTCAAATCAATCAATGTGATACACCGTATTAACAAACCAAAGAATAAAAACCATATGATCATCTCAATAGATGCAGGAAAAGCTTTTGACAAAATTCCACACCCATTTATGACAATAACCCTCCAGAAAGTAGGCATACATGGAACTTATCTCAACATAACAAAGGCAATATATGACAAACCTACAGCCTACATCTTTCTCAATGGTGAAAAACAGAAACCATTTCCACTAAGATCAGGAACAAGACAAGGTTTCCCACTCTCACCATTATTAATTAACATAGTTTTGGAAGTTTTAGCCACAGAAATCAGAGAAGAAAAAGAAATAAAAGGAATCCAAATCAGAAAAGAAGAAGTAAAGCTGTCACTGTTTGCAGATGACATAATACTATACACAGAGAATCCTAAAGATGCTACCAGAAAATTACGAGGTCTAGTCAATGAATTTGGTAAAGTAACAGGATACACAATTAATGCACAGAAATCTCTTGCATTCCTATACACTAATGATGAAAACTCTGAAAGAGTAATTAAGGATACCCTCACATTTACCACTACAACAAAAAGAATAAAATACCTAGGGGTAAACCTACATAAGGAGATGAAAGACCGGTATGCAGAAAACTATAAGACACTGATGAAAGAAATTAAAGATGATACAAACAGATGGAGAGATATACCATGTTCTTTGATTGGAAGAATCAACATTGTGAAAATGACTCTACTACCCAAAGCCATCTACAGATTAAATGCAATCTCTATCAAACTACCCATGGCATTTTTTACAGAACTAGAAAAAAAAAAAGTCACAATTTTTATGGAAACACAAAAGACCCCGAATAGCCAAAGCAATCTTGAGAAGGAAAAACGGAGCTGGAGGAATCAGGGTCCCTGATTTCAAACTATACTACAGAGCTACAGTAATCAAGACAGTATGGTACTGGCACAAAAACAGAAATATAGATCAATGGAACATGATAGAAAGCCCAGAGATAAACCCACACACATATGGTCACCATATCTTTGATAAAGGAGGCAAGAATATACAATGGAGAAAGACAGCCTCTTCAATAAGTGGTGCTGGGAAAACTGTACAGCTACAGGTAAAAGAATGAAACTAGAACATTCCCTACACCACACACAAAAACAAACTCAAAATGGATTAAAGACCTAAATGTAAGGCCAGACAGTATAAAACTTTTAGAGGAAAACATAGGAAGAACACTCTACGACATAAATCACAGCAAGATTCTTTTTGACCCACCTCCTACAGAAATGGAAATAAAAACAAAAATAAACAAATGGGACCTAAGAAAACTTAAAAGCCTTTGCACAGCAAAGGAAACCATAAACGATCCAAAAAGACAACCATCAGAATGGGATAAAATATTTGCTAATGAAGCAACTGACAAAAGATTAATCTCCAAAATATACAAGTAGCTCATGCAGCTCAATATCAAAAAACAAACAACCCAATCCAAAACTGGGCAGAAGACCTAAATAGACATTTATCCAAAGAAGATATACAGATAGCCAACGAACACATGAAAGAATGCTCAACATCACGAATCATTAGAGAAATGCAAATCAAAACTACAATGAGGTATCACCTCACACTGGTCAGAATGGCCATCATCAAAAAATTACAAGCAATAAATGCTGGAGAGGGTGTGGAGAACCCTCCTACACTGTTGGTAGGAATGTAAATTGATACAGCCACTATGGAGAACAGTATGGATGTTCCTCAAAAAACTAAAAATAGAACTACCATATGACTCAGCAATCCCACTGCTGGGCATATACCCTGAGAAAACTATAATTCAAAAAGAATCATGTACCACAATGTTCATTGCAGCTGTATTTACAATAGCCAGGCCATGGAAGCAACCTAAGTGTCCATCGACAGATGACTCTATAAAGAAGATGTGACACATATATACAATGGAATATTACTCAGCCATAAAAAGAAACGAAATTGAGGTATTTGTAGTGAGGTGGATGGACCTAGAATCTGTCATACAGAGTGAAGTAAGTCAGAAAGAGAAAAACAAATACTGTATGCTAACACATATATATGGAATCTAAAAAATAAAAAGTTTATGAAGAACCAGGAGCAGGAATAAAGACACAGACATAGAGAATGGACTTGAGGGCACCAGGAGGAGGAAGGGTAAGCTGAGACGAAATGTGAGAGTGGCGTGGACATATATACACTACCAAATGTAAAATAGATAGCTAGTGAGAAGCAGCCGCATAGCACATGGAGATCAGCTCGGTGCTTTCTATCCACCTAGAGGGGTGGGATAGGGAGGGTGGGAGGGAGACGCAAGAAAGAGGAGATATGGGGATATATGTATATGTATAGTTGATTCATTTTGTTATAAAGCAGAAAGTAACACACCATTGTAAAGCAATTATACTCCAATAACAATGTTTTTTTAAAAAAAAAACAACAGAAAGCAAACAAAAAAATTTCTAGCCCCAAATTCCGCTTCCTTCAATTCGTTCAGTCTGTCCAAAACAAAGCATGGCTTACGTGAGGTCAACAGGATTCTGTTTTGGAAATAACATCTTTGGTTTTCTAACGTAAAGATATCTTACTGTTTAAGCTGCTATTCTGTTTGTTGACAGTCACCAAGGTCAGTTTTAAAAGAACAGTACAATGTGTAAGATCTTCCTTATTGTCAGAGTGGAAAGATTGCTATATTCAAAGCAGACAACTTCATTTTCAAGTAAGTCAGTTTCAGCCCTCCATTATTAATGACTGGAATTTAAAAACAACAACAAACCACTCAGATATTTTTCCAAGACTACAATCTGATTCCTTCCCGTTTCGCCAAACCTCCCACTAGACAAGTAGGAAAGATAAACAAAGCAACAGACCCCTGGGTTGTACACACTGACAAGATTGCAGGCCCTAGGATTAGACTGTTTCATCCCCGTATCCAATGTCTCCCAGAAGGACATCTAGTAGGAGGAAAGAGGAAGCATGAGGTTAGGAACTTAGAAAGATTGGGCAGATAGTCAAAGCACTGGATAGATGAGGCAGCCTGTAACTCATTAGCCAAGCATCTCCCAGGGGCCTCTGCAAACATCCTACAGCCGGCAAAGGAAGCAGAAGTCTTCTGACAGTCGAGGCTGGCGTTATGCCTACACCGTCTCCAGGTCAGGGCGTTGCTTGCTCAAGGTGTGTTGGGGAGAGTCCAGGACATGCTCCAAGTATAAAAGCCTTAAATCAATGTTTGCTGAACTGCAGACATGGTAAAAAATATCATGGCCACGACTGCTTTCACGCAAGAGGCAGAGTGACAATGGCAAGAGAAAAAGAGCACTGTGACATGTCAAATGCCATTGGAAATTGATCAGATGAGTAAGTGACTGCTTAGCAGGCATAGGGCACCAGAGGCATGCTGCTTCAGAACACTACAAAGAAAAACCCTTTGTTTTTGGTGAGGAATTTACTGAAAAATCCTAAGGATTTTCTGCTTATATTTACTCCCAGGGTAAATATTCTAAGGATAAATATCATTCTGTTAGTGAAAGATGGATTGTCTTGACGTTGCTCCTTCCGTCCATTAAGTAATCATTTACTAATCTATGGCTGTATTTGTTAAGAAATAGCACACTGAGCTTCTGAGAGTTCACTGGACACACCTGAGCCCTAGACTCTCTCACATCAGCAGGATAACAGAGGGTTTGCTCTGGAAGGAGCTTCCAGATCATCTCACTCAGTGGTCCCCAATCTCAGCAGATATAATACCTCTTTAACTTACAAATATTTTCTACAGTCCTCTTGACTAGCTGAAATAAAATTCATAGGTAGATTGTCTACCTGTACACATCATTTAAAACCCTTAATAAATGCCCTAACTATAATAAGAAGGAGGAAGAAAAGAAAAAAAGCATTTATAATAAAAGAATGTGCCTTTCAAAATGTGACAACTTAGGTGCAACTACACTAGAAGATACTATGAAGTAACCTGAGGTTTTCCACTACTTAGAATGAATGAGTTTGGATTTAAATGAAGACAATGCGACTTCCCTGGTGGCGCAGTGGTTAAGAATCCACCTGCCAATGCAGGGAACACGGGTTCGAGCCCTGGTGCGGGAAGATCCCACAAGCCACGGAGCAACTAAGCCCGTGCGCCACAACTACTGAGCCTGAGCTCTAAAGCCCACGAGCCACAACTACTGAAGACTGTGCCTGTAGAGCCTGTGCTCTGCAACAAGAGAAGCCACCGCAATGAGAAGCCCATGCACCACAATGAAGAGTAGCATCCGCTCACCACCACTAGAGAAAGCCGGCACGCAGCAACAAAGACCCAACGCAGCCAAAAATAAATAAATTTATGAAAAAAATAAATGAAGACAATATTCAAGTGCATATTGTCAATACCTTCTTTTATATTGGCATTTTGAAATATGAGCTAAATAATTATATTCTTACAAATACTTAGATTTACCATGAAGGTAACAATTTTATTGGTAATCCAAATACCACAAGAGTGTTACATCTATAGGGAAAGCAACTACATTAATATTTAATTAACATACTTTAAATTTTCAAACAAAACAGAATTGGCTTTTAGGCTCAGATAATAATAAATAGGTTATTCCCCTATGCCTGGGGGACATTTGAAAACTGTGTGAACATTTTCCGGTGGGACCGTTCCACGTGTTGCAGAACATCAGGCATTTTTGGCTAGGTCCATCAGATGCTAATATCACTCCCCTTTCCCAAATCTTTAGTTGTTCCTTCATAATTTTCCAAATATTTCTGCACCTAGGTGTTGAGAACTATTTTTCTATTCTAGTCTTCTCAATCTTCAGATTTAAAAATTGAGGCCCTGGTAGCTTAAATCCTTTGTTCAGTATTACACAACTAGTTTGTACCAGAATGGGGACAAATCATGCTCATGGATTGACTGCTCCTTAATCTAATTATTTTTGAAGTTTCTATGACATGTCTATAATGGCTTTAACCCTTATGTCCAGGCTCCATCCTACTTCTTTCTTATATCCTGTAGTCTTGCCCTTGGGCCCAACCTGTATATTCACTATTTTCAAAATACATTATCCTTTTGCCAATTTGCTATAGTCTTTCACATTTCCTATGCTCAAAGTGTCCTCTCTGATCATCTTTCTTCAAATATACTCTGTTCCAGGAAGAATTTCCTCACATCCAAACCTGAAATGGTCTCTCCCTCTAGTTACATTTTATGGAAGTCCTTGTCCAGCCCTTGTCCTAATCACTCATTGACTTGCACCATTTTAAGAGTGTATCTACCTAGTAAACAACCCAATGGCAGAGCCTACGGCTCATACTGCTTTGTGTTCTGCCTACCATTTATCACAGCTCTGTACTGCAGAGTAGGTACTTAGACTCAGTTCTCAATTTTTATTGTTATTCACTGCAGTGCACACAATCTTCAACCAAAGGGATACTTGCCGTTCAAGCTAACTTATCTTGTTCATCCCTGAATGAGGCAAAGCACAACTTCAAGTAACGTGGTCGTGCTGGAGAACATCTGGGAAAGAACAACAGAGACATCAGTCTGGCTTGCAGTGATCAGGAAATGGAGTGGTTCGTTCCTAGCAACGGCCCATTTTGTATTTTGGAGGCAGAGATATAAACAATGGCAGGCTCTGTTAAAAGCAGCTGCAGTCACAAATCTCCCAACAAGCTTCATCTGTGCAAACTACAGGAAGGATTTCTGGTACCATATTGGGCTTCTCAGTCACACACGGGGCTGGAGCAATCACTGTCAGTCGTGTCATCTTTGAATACGACGCAGAACAACGCATTCATATCCCACTTGCCATGTGAGTGAAGGTGGAAGAGAAATGGGGTAGGGCCACTGACACCAGCTGGTCATTTGTTAGACTGTTTATTAACCCTCTGCAAAATCGCAACAGAGATTTCATCCTTGAACAGAAAAAAATAATTTTTAAGTGTAAGTAGAAAATAGCCCTCAAATTAAATCTGCACCAATTTGATAGATTATGTCTAACTTCAGGTTTTATTTTTTGCAAGTGTCTGCTGATTCATTGTCAGGTTGTTTGGGTTATTGCCTTCTCATCTGAACGTTTTATTGTGAAAGTGCAAGATGTGAGATCTAACATGATGTATTAGGCATAAAAGTAATCAGGGAAAAATGTAGTTAAGCCCATGTATGCTTTGGAAATATGCATAAATATTTACAAATTATAGAGTTAAATCCAACTTTTTTTGGTAAATGAAATATATCCCAAATTTTTGTAAATGAGAAAATCAAACTCTGGAAAGCAGTAGGACAGCAAAGCAAAAACACTGGCAAATTGATTCACAACCCCAGCGAAGCCAGTGCATGTCAATTTCTCTTGCTCTAACACCTTTATAGATTTATGTGTTTGAAATGTATTTTTTTACACTCATACATAATTTTGGTAAGGATTTTGATGATTAGCTGTGCATCTGGACAGAGACCATCTAAAGTCAATGCTTTCTTAAATGTTAACGACACTATCCATCATATTTCTGTCTTGGGTT
Organism: Tursiops truncatus; assembly: GCF_011762595.2. Classification (NCBI taxonomy): domain Eukaryota; kingdom Metazoa; phylum Chordata; class Mammalia; order Artiodactyla; family Delphinidae; genus Tursiops; species Tursiops truncatus. The sequence continues at coordinate 60,357,904 of NC_047045.1, read as the reverse complement.
GTGTTTCATGGTTCATCAGACCAAATTTCCAAAAAGTGTAATTTTTGATCTATTTTCTTTCTCTTTCTAGATTCTGCCTTAATATATAGAAATGAAAATGGATGTTGTCTGTATGTCGGCAGTGTGGGCAATGACTGAACTGGCATAAGTGACCCTCTGTTCTAGAGCAGTGATCGTAACACTTTCATTTTTCACTGCTTTGTGTGGTTTGGTTAAATAGCAAATTCTATTTGGAAGAGACACTTTTAGCTTATATTCTTCTGTATTTTAAATAATTATCTGTGGCTATTAACATAAGCTTTAGTTAGTGTTTTACATTAACTGACCAATCATCTAAAACACTAGAGAAAATGACACAGAGGATGGGTAAGCTCAGGTTGGAGAGGTAGGAAGAAGAAACGTTATTTCAGGAGTACGGACCATGATCTACATCAGTAATAAAAAAAGATTATTTTCTGTTATTCATAATTAGAAGGTAAAGGTTAACCATGATTGGTAATGGTGGTGTTTTCCATTTTTATCAGTGAACACACAGTAATTATTTTGGGGGGGTTCATTTTCACTCATAAGTCTCAGTTAGCTGGAGAGATACACAATTAACATTCAATGACAGTCCCTCGCAGTAATAAGAAACCACCATGCCTATCTTGTCATACAGAGCTGCCTGTAAAGGGCAGGGAGGCATGCAGTGGTTTCCTTAACAAATGATTAAGAAAACTTTTCAAAGGTAGGTGTAAATTGTTAGATGATTTTGATTGAATCAGCTGGCTCCGTAGAAATGGGCAGACATTATGTGTAATTTTTTTAAAAAAAAGCAAAATGAATTCTTTTTTGACCTGAAATAACTAGTCATTTTAGTCAAGATAGGCAAACCATATGTATATTTAGATAGGCTCATAGAAGTGGGAGGGTGGGTTCTGAAGGAGCACATGCAGAGATCGGTGGAGGTGGATTCTTGTGGATCTGGGGCTGCATGATGTGTCTCGTGGCCATTAGACCCATACTCCTGGGCTTATTTTCAAGAGTGACATGTTCATATTCCAGAAAAAAAAGTATCTTACAAGAATATTATGTGGGATGAAAAAGAGTATCAGTTCTCACTTATTTACCAATAATGTTAGCCAGAACAAAAGAATTTATTTCCTACTCCTTTGACCTAGACTATCGATCTTCGAAAATGATTTTTATGGGCAGAACATATATTAAGAAGGCTTAATGATAATTTCTTTTGTATTCATAAACATTTCCCTGAGTCAGTCTCTGAGACCATCTAATGCCTGAATCCCAGGCTCAGAGTCCTTACAGGGCTCTGAGCATGTGACCCATAACTGAAGTTTAAAGACATTTCCCAGGCTTTGCTCCACCTGAAATACCAATGAGCAAAGTATCCGTATTGCTAGATTCAGACTCCTCATTAGGATGGAGAAGTCTACTTATCTTCTTTATTCCGACCCACATTACAGCTTCATGTCTAACACACCTGCTACTCCTGCTGCTCCTCAAACTGAACTCATCTCTTCTCCCACATACACTTTTTTTTAAAATTAATTTACTTTATTTTTATTTATTCTTGGCTGCATTGGGTCTTCATTGCTGTGCGCAGGCTTTCTCTAGTTGTGGCAAGCGGGGGCTACTCTTTGTTGTGGCGCGTGGGGTTCTCATTGCGGTGGCTTCTCTTGTGGAGCACGGGCTCTAGGCACGTGGGCTTCAGTAGCTGTGGCATGCAGGCTCAGTAGTTGTGGCTCACGGGCTCTAGAGCGCAGGCTCAGTATTTGCCCCACATACACTTTGATGCCTCCTGTTTACTGCAGCTCTTCCACTTAAAATTCTGCCCACCCTTTGAGACTTATCTCAAATGTCACCTCTTTTGGGAAGAGTTCCCTCATCCTTCTAATTAAATTCATCTTATTCTCTTTGCTATCTTTATGCTTCATACACTCAATAATAGTACAGACATTTAAGGGAGAGGAGAAGGGGAAAATAATAAAGTTTTTATCAGGTAATCAAGCTTTTTAATAGTACTTAAAATGACTTCTATCACTTCTTGTACTGTATTAATAATACATATTTACTGAAAATGAAAAGAACAGTAATTCTACTAATAATTTAGTATATATCCTTCCATTACTTTCATCCATGTGAATGACTATATATGTGTAGATATATAACATTTTTTACTCAAATGAGATCACATGATAAAACTTTTTAAACTGCTTATTTTATCATAAATGGTTCCACATTTTTAATCAAATGTTTTCAATGGCTACACAATATTTTATTGAAAGGAGATATCAAAATCTATTTAACTAATACGTTATTATGGGACATTTCCATTTTTCCCATTTTTTGCTGTTTTAAATATCCTTAGAGCAAAAGAATTTTTACACATCCCTTCAAACATATTTAGTAGGTGTTTATTTTATCTTGGGCATTTTGTGATATATTTTCTCTGAAAAAAATTAATAAAGTTTAAAAAATCTAGATCAAATTGTATGAATACATTAAAGTATTGATTCCCTAATACCTTCTTTATATTAGGATATATACTTATTTTTATACCTTTTGCCAATAAGTCGGTGAATACCAGTTTGCATTTATTTGATTTCCAATGGATTTTACATTTAAAAATGTGTTTTAGCCATTTTATTTTTTCTTCTTTTGTGAATTAAGTTACTACCTATTGTACATTTAAAATATCAGGTGTTCATCTCTTTTTTATTAATTTGGAAAGCTTCTTTATATATTAAACAGATTAATAATTTGTCTATCACTACACTGAAAATATTTCCCTAATTTTTTCTTTCTTTAAATAAAATAATTACATGTGGTTTTTGTTTCTTTAAACAGACTTAAGAAAAACTTTTATGAAGTCATATCTTTCAGTTTTTTCTTTATGCTTTTTGCCTTTGATGTCATGTTTAGAAAATTCTTCCATACCCTCAAAGCTCTATAAGTCACTACTTTCAAAAAGTTTGTATGGTTGTGGTGAGTTTGTATTCTGTCAGCCTAACTAATTTGCCAGTACATTAAACAGAGTTCCATTCCCTGAATAGTTCCAAGTTTGGCTGGGCCAGAAGAGACATTTTGTGTGAGATTTGGAAGGTGGAAGTAAAGCAGGATTATATGCCTTATATTCTCAGGAGGTTGGTGCAGGGTCACCAGGCACTGCTGCAGCTCAAGCATGTGGTCATATATCTGCTAGCTCATCTGGTTCTTCCCACCAGATCCTTCTTCACTTTTTCCAACTCCTGGACCAGGTGCATATTTACATCCATTGGTAAGAGCCCCACTCCTGCAAGACACCCTGCAACACTGAGACTTGTAGTTGAGTTAAACTTGAAAAGCAATTACAGGAGAATATCTTTAAAATAAAGTCTATAATCAGTAACATGGGATATCATTTTATTTATTCAAGTCTTCTTGACATATTGTTTTCTTAATATAGATTCTTCATATTTAAAAAATTAATACAAGTAATTTACATTTTTTTCTTGGTGTCGCTTAGTGGGATCTATCTCTCTCTCTCAGTCTCTCCGTATATTTAACTGTTAGTTCTAATAATTTTTCAAACCATGCTTTTAGCTTCTCTGATAAGGGTGTGCATGCAAATAACAATACTTTATATTTTATTTTACAATGTTTGAAAATATCTTTATTTCCCCTACCTTAATGATAATTTAAAATATACAAACAATGTGAATCTGTTTAACTTTTCTGCAATGAATTTTTACTTAATTAGCTAGCATGGATAAACAAGCGCTTGGTCTGCTTTCAGGTAAAGTTATGTAACTAATGCCAACCAGTGTTTTTCTAGGACACTGGACCAATTAGTCGTTATAATTAAAGACAAATGTAATTACTTAGGTAGTATTTAGATTTTCTGATCATTTAAGTTGTATGATGAAATCCATATCATGAAACAGATATCACAAAACAGTGATGGAAGAGGAATATGCATAAATGAAATCTCTAGCTGGCTTTCTTCCAGGAGAGTAAAGAACCTGGTGCTCTGGTCCATGAGGGGCTTGGGAGCCAAGTTTTCACACAGGAGAAGGTGAGGTTGTTCTAATCTCTCCATGAGAGTGAGAGACAGATGGGAAATTGATTTAGTGTTTCTGGATCCAGCCTCATATGTGTATGAGTGTGTGTGGTGTGCGCAGTGTGTGTGCTGACAGTGGACAGGGGCTAGTCTCAAGTTAATTGCAAAATAATAGATCATATTACATTTCTCTCCTTCCCCTTCCTTTTGCTCTTTCCATGTCACACTGCAGTCAGTGTAGGAGCAGCTTGGGTGGTAATGAGGCTGTCACTGCCCACAGTACAAACTGCTGCAGGGAGACCTAGCTATCCTATAACCCTTGTTTAAATCTCCCCACTGTGGGATTTGATGCTAAGCCTTCTAATGGACAAGTAATAAACTCTCCTAGGAAGAGACATTTTTCCTGCCACCACTACAGCTTGAAACGTGGTTTTCATTTCGTCCTCCAAAACTGACAACCTCTACATTCAAAGCCACAGCTCACTGGGCTAGGCCTTTTTTGTAAAAAAGATGGAAGTTTTTCATTGAAATATTTTTTATTACCTCCAAAGACATTGACCTGTGCCAAGTCTAGTCTCAATCTTTTCACTCTCAGCTTCTGATGATCTGGAGAGGAGAAGGGTCTGATTTCTTTGCATTTACTGCCCAAATGACTTAATGATAATTAAATTCCCTTAAGTACTTTGCCCAAACTCATTGGCTTGAAAAAAAAAATATGGGTAGAATTTTGTTTAAATGGGAGGTTTCAAAACAGACTGGAAAATTAAGCAAGAAAATTCTTCTGTGGGCTTATTTCATGTAAATTGTGAATGGCTTTGTCCTGAAGCATAATTACAAACTGAACAAAGATTTTTTGGAGTTAACCAAGAATTTGGTTGCAGGAGTCTGTCCATATTCATATGACATACAATTCAGTTCTAACAACACCAACGTTAGATTTACAATTTTTCATCTGTTTTCTTTTCACTTTCAGGAATTTTATAGGAGCCCTCGGCTTCTTCTTATCATAAAAGAAAAGAATGGAAAAAGTGACAAAAAGGGTGCTGCTAGCCAGTAGGAATGCTTGACTGACAAATGTTGATGCTCAGACCTTAGGGAGAGTTCAATGTGAGGCATGTTAGGAACCAGGGCTTTCTCAGTGCCACGAAATTTGACAGTGTGGATTTCTGCCCATATGGGGACTGTTAAGTATAGGAATAAGAAATGAGATTAGCATTTTCCTCCATAACCATAGCACAAAAATCTCCTGGAGTTTTGACTTTTGATAGATCATAGAAGTCAGTTCATTGTTATGGCTGTTTTGGTTGTAATAAGCATACTTGATTAAACTCTCCTGCCATCTCAGTCAAGCTGAGGATGGGAATCACATCCCATGTGGAAAGCGCTGAATACCATGGGTAGATGAGAAGCTAGTGTGCACACCCACCATCACGCCTGCTCAAACTCACATATCTTCAAGAAGCATCTGTCAAGAAACATTTCAGGAATAACTTGAATAGTGACCTTCAAGCAAGGGAGTCAGGGGCCCCAACCTAAAAGCAAGAAACATTGAAGAGTCCCTTAAACTGCATTTCCTGTGCTTTTATACCAGGGAAGTAGAATCCTTTAGAGAAGACAAAAATTGATACTTTATTTTCTTGCAGAGCAAGGATATAAGCTAATCAGACCTATTAAATTAGAATGGAAAACCCTAGTGTTCTTGCAAATGCTGGTGGGAAAGCATCAGTGATACCTCATTTCTTTGTGTTCTTCCTTCTTCTCTTACTTATCATTTGGATATTTCATAATACCTAATATATAACACCCAAACCTTTCAATGTCTGTTGATTAAGTCATAACATACATATGCAGACAAATTAAACAAAATAGTCCAATAGAAGTACTGAATGTTTGGAGTAAAACTGAATTTTCAGCACAGTTTTCACAATCAGAAAATATTTTTCCCTTAAGAATAGTCACATAAATAACAAAATAAGTTCTTTATTTTTAACTTTAAACTGATGAATACTTTCATTAAAAATGGAACAATTATTTTTTTTTTCCTTTTCCATTTTGGTTTATCACAGGATATTGAATATAGTTCCCTGTGCTATACAGTAGGACTTTGTTGTTTATCCATTCTATATACAATAGTTTGCATCTGCTAATCCCAAACTCCCAATCCATCCCTCCCCCTTGGCAACCACAAGTCTGTCCTCTATGTCTATGAGTCTGCTTCTGTTTCATAAGTAAGTTCATTTGTGTCATATTTTAGATTCCACATATAAGTGATATCATATGGTATTTGTCTTTCTCTTTCTGACTGACTTCACTTAGTATGATACTCTCTAGGTTCATCCATGTTGCTACAAATGACATTATTTCATTCTTTTTTGTGACTGAGTAGTAGTATTCCATTGTATATATACCACATCTTCTTTATCCATTCATCTGTCAAGGGACATTTAGGTTGTTTCCATGTCTTGGCTATTGTGAATAGTGCTACAATGAACATAGGGGTGCATGTATCTTTTCAAATTACAGTTTTGTCTGGATATATGCCCAGGGGTGGGATTGCTAGCTCATATGGCAACTCTATTTTTAGTTTTTCAAGGAACCTCCATACTGTTTTCCATAGTGGCTGAAAAATGGAATAATTCTTAATCTTCATATGAAGCCATTTTTACTCCAGGTAGAATACGTGTAGTCATGTTGATGAAGCAGAATTTATCTTTTCAGTGGCATTTGGGCAGAGGTGTAAATACTATGCATGGTTATCATATCAGAAAAAATTCTAGACTATTTTTGGTTCATTTACAGTAAAGCATAAGAAAGTCAGTTTCCTTGGAAAGAAAGAATGCAAACACTAACAATTACCAAACACCATTGTGAAGAACAGAATCAAAAGCAATTTCTGGAAAAGGAGAAAAAGGGAGGAAGCTGGGTATTAGATAATGCAAAGGAAGATAACGTTAACCAGATGCAGGATGCGTTCACATTCTGAGTTTCATGGGAGACAGTAAAGAAGGGTTTAAGCAGGGGAAGTGAGGTGGTAAAAGAGGAGGAGAGAGGAAGCTGCCGAGAAGTGCATCCACTGAAAAACACAGTTCAGTCAAATTAGTGACATTTGCAAAATAATATAAAATCTAAAGTCACTTCCAAGTGGGTGAAAAATAATTCAAGCAACTGAGGACCAGGAGACTAGATACCCAGTTGACAAGAGCTTAAAGTATTATGTAAAAAGAAAAAGAACACTGGTGTACTTATTCCCATTATTTTGCTTGTTTAGGGATGAGGATTAGAAAAACTAGAAGTACGAAAATTGGTTAAAACTATGTACTATTTATTAACCAAAAAGAAATTCTATTCTTATTACACTTGATATCCTAAGAACTTAAGAAAGTAATATAATATATTAAAGATCTGGGTTAACAAGCATTAGTATACATTCAGATTATTTATGGTCTTACTAAGTGTTGTGCATCCTAACATCTAGCAGAGGGGTTGTTACCAGATCCAACATAGTCTATTAGGTAAACACAATAAACTTAATTTTTTTGATTGCTCGAGAGAAAGTTACAGAGATAAAGTGATTACTATATTATTGATTATATTACATGTTTGGAGAGAAAGTGAAAACATTTCTTTGAATTATGAAGGTGAAGAAACAAATAGCTTTAACTGAAAGCATTTAAATTAATAAAAGTTATGACTTAATTTAACAGAAACTTCAAAGTATAAAAATTTAAAGTGAGCCATTGCTTTACAAAAGGGTTTTTCTCTTAATGAAAAGTTTGATTATAGAACTTCTTAAAGTAGCCAGATTTCTTCTGGAGTATTTAAAGTGGCATTCAATTTTTAGAAGTTAACTTACTAATTATCAATAAAGTACAGCTGAAATTAAGGGAAAAAACAGTAAGAAAACAGATCATGTGTTGTGTGCCAGGTATTCAGGAACTGTCACATATATTATTTTATTTAATCTTCTTAATATACCTGTGACCTAGGCATTATTGACATATTTCACAGATAAGAAATTGCAAATCAGTGATCTTAACTAACTTAAGTCCACCAAAGCTAGTAAGTGGCTGAGTTGCGATTCAGACACAAGTCTTGCTGGCTCTGTTAGGTTACATTCATTAGACTATAATCTGTTGTCTACAACTACAATGGACAAGTTCACAAAAGAGTCAACAAAATCTCCTATAATGAAAGTACACCTGGTAATCTCTCTTTAATGTGTATTCCTTAAAACTCCAAAATTTAGAGGAGAGTCAAAAATAGTGAAGTGACATGAAATTTAACTGGCTTAAGTAATAATGAGCAGGGACTTCCCTGGTGGTGCTGTGGTTAAGAATACGCCTGCCAATGCAGGGGACACGATCCCTAGGGGTTCAATCCCTAGTCTGGGAAGATCCCACATACCGCAGAGCAACTAAGCCCATGCGCCACAATTACTGAGCCCACGTGCCACAACTACTGAAGCCTGTGAGCCTACAGCCTGTGCTCTGCAACAAAAAGAAACCACCACAATGAGAAGTCCATGCACAGCAACTAAGACCCAAAGCAGCCAAAAATAAATAAATAAATAATGTTTTTTTAAAAAACAACAAAACCAAAAAGTAATAAGGAGCAAAACAAGACGTAGATTAGTATCTTAATATGAAGAATGTATCCAAGTTGAAAAGAGCTTATAACACAAGAGCTATAATTTTGGTGGTTAGTAAGCTAAAGAAAAAAAATCATTTAATTAAAACATATATTTCATCATGACATATGGCTGTATGACTAATTCAATTACTTTAGCTGTCTTTATATATGATGCTTATTGGCTCAGTGTAAGTGATAAATCATAATGGCTGTTCAAATGAATGGATTTGCCATGCTGAAATCTAGATTTCATTAATTTAAACAGGCTGGAAACAAAAGTACTTGTGATATAAGAAATAATCAGAATAGATGGCCCAGATAAAATTCCCTCTCTCATGTAGAAGTTATTTCTCTCAATAATGTCAATTTATTTGTTCATGTAATGATTGAAAACCTGCCATACATGTGCATTCTTCTAGGTGCTGCCAATATCACACAACAATACAAAGTTCCTGTCCTAATGGAACTTATACTCTAGGCAGAAGACAGACAATGAAAAGTAAATAGAGAGAGAAAATATTTAATGTCAGGGAGTGCGATAAAGTTCTATGAAGACAAAGTGGAGAAAAGGGGATGGCGACTGATGAGAGATTATTTTAGAGAGTGTGGCCAGAGAAGTTCTCTTTCAGGTAAAAATTGAGGAGAGATTTAACAAAGGACAAACTTCATTAGAATATTCCTTGTAAAACCAAGATTTGTTATTAATTTGCAAGTATAAGACTCTATGATTCAGTAATATATGAATGTCAGATTAAAGACATGGGAGATACCTGTAATGTGATTGATATTCTTAGCCTCTGACAAGAGTAATTTTTTTTTAATTGTGGTAAAAAATGATAAAATTTACCATTTTTAGTGTATAGTTCAGGTGCATTAAGTTTGGTCATATTGTTGTGCAGCAGAACTCCAGAAATTTTTCGTCTTGCAAAACTGAAACTCTATGCCCATTAAACATTAATTCCCTTTCCGCCATCCCTCTAGCTCTTGGCAACCACCTTTGTACTTTCTATTTCTGATTTTGACTACTTTAGACATTTCATGTGAGTGGGATCATACAGTACTTCCCTTTCTGTAACTGGCTTATTTCACTTAGCTTAATGTCCATGAGGTTCATCCATCTTGTATAGCATGTGACAGGATTTCCTTCTTTTTTAAGGCTGCATAGTATTCCACTGTATGTATATACCATATTTTCTTTATCCATTTATTTGTCAATTGGCATTTGGGTTGCTTCCACCTCATGGCTATTGTGACCAATGCTGCATTAAACTTAGGTGCACAAATATCTCTTTGAGATCCTGCTTTGAATTCTTTTGGATATATAATCAGAAGTGGGATTGCTGAATCACATGGTAATTCTATTTTTAATTTTTCGAAGAACGTCCATACTGTTTTCTCATACAGTATGATGTATTAAGTGATGATGACACCATTTACATTCCCACCATGGTGCACAAGGGTGCCAATTTCTCCACATCCTTGCCAACACTTTTATTGCCAATAAGTTTTGTTATTATTATTATTTTCATAGTAGCCATCCTAACTACTAAGTTGTGAGGTTATATCTCATGGCGGGTTTGATTTACGTTCCTCTAATGACTAGATGGTGAGCACCTTTTTATATGTTTGTTGACAATTTGTATATTATCTTTGGAGAAATGTCAGTTCAAATCCTTTGCACAATTTTTTAGTCAGGTTATTTGACTTTTTGTTGTTGAGTTGTAGAAGTTCTTTATATATTCTGGATATTAATCCCTTATCAGATATATGACTTATAAATATTTTCTTCTACTCCATAGGTTGCATTTTCACTCTGTTGATGGTTGTCCTTTGATGCATAGAAGTTTATAAATTTGATGTCCATTTGTCTATTTTGCTTCTGTTGTCTGTGATTGTAGTGTCACATCTGAGAAATCATTCCCAAATCCAGTCCAATGCCATGAAGTTTTCCTCTATATTTTTTTCTGAGAACTTTAGTTTTGAATCTTACATTTAGGTCTTTAATCCATTCTAAGTTAGTTATTGTATAAAAGGTAAGATAAGAATTCAACTTCGTTCTTTTGCATGTAGTTATCCAGTTTTCCCAACTTTATCTATTGAAGAGACTGTCCTTTTCTCATTGTGGGTTTTTGGCACTCTTTTTTAAAAATAAATTTATTTATTTATTTTTGGCTGTGCTGTACCTTTGTTGCTGTGCGTGGGCTTTCTCTAGTTGTGGCAAGCAGGGGCTATTCTTTGTTGCAGTGTGCGGTCTTCTCATTGCAGTGGCTTCTCTTGTTGTGGAGCATGGGTTCTAGGCACACAGGCTTCAGTAGTTGTGGCTTGTGGGCTCTAGAGCACAGGCTCAGTAGTTATGGTGCACGGGTTTATTTGCCCCATGGCATGTGTGATCTTCCGGTACCAGTGTCCCCTGCATTGGCAGACAGATTCTCAACCACTGCGCCACCAAGGAAGTCCAGGTTTTTGGCACTCTTATCAAAGATCATTTGACCATGTATGGGAGAGTTTGTTTCTGGGCTCTCTGTTCCATTACATTGGTACTGGTTTGTGTTTATGATTGTACCACACTTTTGGTTACTGTAGTTTTACAAAATGTTTTGAGATCAGGAAGTGTGACTCTTCCAACTTTGTTCTTCTTTTTCAAAATTGTTTTGGCTATTTGGTGTCTCTTGAGATTCCATACCAATTTTGGGATGGATATTTGCATTTTTGTAAAAAATTGGTGTTGGTCTTTTCATTGAGATTTTATTTGATCTGTAGATAGCTTTGGATAGTATTGGCACCTTAAGGATATTAGGTCTTTCAATCCATGGAGTTGAGATGCATTTCCATTTATTTGTGTCTTTTAAAATTTCCTTCAGCAAAGTTTTGTAGTTTCTAGTGTACAATACTTTCAGTTCCTTGGTTAAGTTTATTCCTAAGTATTTTATTCTGTTTGTAGCTATTGCAAATGGAATTGTTTTCCTAACTTTTTGTGGCAGAAGTGTTCATTGTTAGTATATAGAAATAGAGCTGAATTTTGTATGTTGACTTTGTGTCCTGAAACTCTGTTGAATTTATTTCTAAAAGAATTTTTGTGGAATCTTTAGGATTTTTATACATATGAGATCATGTCATTTGCAAAGATAATTTTGTTTCTTTTCCAATTTGGATTATGGTTTTTTGTTTTTTTTTTGCCTAATTGTTCTGGCTAGGACTTCCAATACTGTCTTGAATAGAAGTAGTGAGAGCAGGCAAACTTGTTTGTTCCCGATCTTAAAAGAAAACTTTTAGTCTTTCACCATTGAGTATGTTGTTAGCTGTGGGCTTTTAATATATGGCTTTATTAAGTTGAGGTACATTCCTTTTATTTCTAATTTGTTGAGTGTTTTTTTTTTACCATGAAAATGTGTTATGTATTATAAAATGACTGTTCTACATCAGTTGTTATAATCATGTGGTTTTTGTCCTTCATTCTGTTAACATGGAGTATTACATCAATAGATTTTCATATGTTGACCCATTCTTGCGTTACAGAAATATAACACACTTGGTCAAGGTGTGTTTAATCCTTTTAAAGTACTACTGATTTCTGTTTGCTAGTGTTTTGTTGAGGATTTTTGCATCAATATCCATTGGAGATATTAGTCTATAGTTTTTTTGTCTCTTGTAGCATCCTTGTCTGGCATTGGTATCAGGGTAATGCTGGCCTCATAGAATGAGTTTGGAAGTGCTCCCTCCTATTCAATATTTTGGAAGAGTTTAAGGAGTTTTGGTGTTAACTCTTCTTTAAATGTTTGGTAGAATTCTCCAGTGAAGCCGTCTGGTCCCAGGCTTTTCTCTGTTGGTAAGTTTTGGATTACTGATTCAATCTCCTTACTAATTATTGGTTTGTTCAAGAGTAATTTTTAAAATACACTTTAGGGAGATATAATTACTGTGCAATAAAATGTAGCCAAAGTTCAGTGAATTTCCCAACGCTAGTGTTCTAACAGTTCGGTATTGTATTTTTGAAAGCTTTTCTCTATATTAAGAGCATCTTATAACATAGGACAATCAGAGTCTTAAGAGTCAATCAGCAGAATGAATATAACCTCATGATGTAAACCACAAAATAAGTTAGGCCGTTAAATTATGTCCACGAAGTAGAGAGTTTACCTTAGAAATTGAAAACTAACTATAATGCTTTCCAACTTTTGTAAAGAGCTAAGAACTGAAAGAACCCTGATAAGCTCTTAATTTAATTAAGTAAGTTCAAATTTGACAACTATTTGTCAAGTATTCGCTATGTCTGAGGCATGATGTTAGGTGTCGGCAGGATGAAAGTACAAGAGATTACATCTGTTTTGAAGAAACTTAAATAGAAAGTGAGAGGCAAGAAAATGGTCAACTATAATTCAAGGGAGAATATTCACTAAAGAGGAAATAGTGAGCAATGGTGTAGAAGATGACTGACTGACTTACGTGTGTGCGCACGCGTGTGTGTGTGTAAATGTAAGGAGATGTGGATTATTCTTCCTGTGACATCTCTTTTAAGGGCACTATAATTGATGGACTGCAAAATGGTTGAGTGCTTGGTTGGTAGCAACCCTGGGGAGGTAATTCTGCTGCCAGGTTATAAAGACCAGGTTATAAATATCGTGCCCACAGCACATGATTTTAGAATAGTACAGAAGATGAGCTGCCGTAGAAGATAAGTGGAGTGCCCAAACATGGGCATTTTTGCTTGATACTGCTGAATTCTTCTACTTATGAGGTCTTTCTTTTTCAAAGCTGTACATTTAAGACTCCTTAGTACTGAATCCCATTGAAAAGCAGAGGATCAGATGAGGAGGAAAAGAAAGAGACAAAACAATTGACAAAAGGAGGGGTTTATTTATTTCTCATTGTAGTCATCGGTGGGATCACTGTAAATGCTGAATGCTGAGAAGGTGCACACACCCTAGTGTTTGTGAGTGTAACTGAAGACTCCAGTACATTGTGGGCTGGATTCTCTGAGCAGACTGACCAATTCGCAGAGAAGCATTAAAAACCTTTTACTTCCTTTCTATAAGGGAGGAATCTGCTACTCTGCAACAGGGCAGCTATTATTTGTGTGACTGTTACTAAATTTAAAGGATATTTTATACTTTCCATTTTTTTGTCCTCTCAGTAATATTCAATGCTATTGAACACTTTCTCTTTCCAACAAACTCTCCTCCTTTGGCTTCCATGATAACACACTTTCCTGGTTTTCTTCCTCTCTGGATGTTTCTTCTTAGTTTTCTGTATCAGAGCATCTTCGTCTCTCCATCTCTGAAATGTTATTTCACATCAGGTAACTATTTTTGGCTCTTTTTTCTTATGCCATGTGTTCCTCCTCATAGGTCTCATCTACTTCCATAGCTTCAACACATTCTTTCTAATTCATGCATCCATCCTTCCATCCATCCCTCCAACCAGTCCCTAATCCATAAACTGACTTATGTATTTGACAGCTTCACTTGGATATCCACAGATGCCTCAAATGAACATGCCTAAAAGTGATCTCATTATTTCTACTCCCCAATTCCAAACTGTCTCTCATCTTTTGCTTTTTCATTCAATAAATAATACATTGTTCACCAATCCAAAACAGCATTTTCAGCAGTATTCTTCACACATCCCTCTTCCAAACTCCCAACATTTGACCAAACATCAAATCTTGGTACCTCTATGTCCTTGGTACCTTGGTAAATCTGCCCACTTTCCTGCATCCCCACTGCTTCTACCCTAAATAAAGCCATGAGCCTCTCTCCTGTGACTTACTGCAAGAACCTTCTAAGCTCCTTGCCTCAGGCTCTGCCCCACCCACCCATCTATTCACCAGATGGTGATCTTTCTAAAATGCAAATCTGATCATGCCTCTTCTGCTCGCCACTGTTCTCAAGACAGAAACTAGGCTCTGTAACGTGGTGTATAAGACCCTTTACTAACTGAGTCCTGTTCACCTCTCCATCCTTGTTTCTCACCCCATTATCTTCACATCTGCTCTTTATGTCTCAGCCTTCTACACTCCTCCCTGTGTTTCTAAAACAGTTCCTTTAAGCATTAATTCGGTGAAGTGTTCCTTGAATACCCTTCCCCTCAGTTTTGGTTGAGCCCTCCTCCTACATGCTTCCATGGTACAGAGCAGTTCCCTCTCCCTGGCATCATACTGTATTGAGATTGTGTTCTTGCTTGCCTGTATCTCTCACTGAAATCTAAGCTTCAAGAAGGCAGAAACCCTGTTTTATCCACAATTTTCCCCTAGTACTTACCTTATAGTAGGTGCTCAATATAAATTTATTCATTCAATGAATAAATTGCAATGTATTCTAGAAACATTAAAGAAAATGTTCTGTCCAAAAAGCCATGGCTATCAGGTGCACACACCCACACACCCACACACACACACACACACACACACAATTTCTTGCCTAATTCTTCCTTAAATCTCCTTCAAGATTTTCTTATGGTCCCTGTCCTCTATTCTCAGAACTGATCCCAGGCTAGACCAGAGCGTGTATTGGTTTTCTAAGGGGTAGAACTCTAGTTCTCTTAGTGCTTTCACATACTGATAGAATCCCCAAACCTCTTTAAAATTCATCTCTTTCCCTATTACTTTATCACAGTTTTACCTCCCATTTATTCTTTCTCTAACTTATATGTGAAATAAGGGAAGATTGATTGGGGATTTCTGCTTCTCATACATTGTTTTCAGAATAATTTCACTTGCCTTCCCTCTTTCCAAAGCATATTCGTAAAGGTACCAGATCACACAAATCACTACATAGTAGTAATTTTATAATTCAGAATTACTATTTGACTACTAAGCCAGGAGGCTGAGATTTTTTTGCTTTTTTATATTTATGAGGTTAGTAGAGCTTTTAGCCACTTGCCCTGTCTATTACATCTTTGTGCCACTTTATAATAATAAACCGCCTCAGCTTGTGTGAGAGTCCTAGACTCATGTTTAGATTTGTAAGGTAATAAGTTCAAGGAAAACTTAGCTGAGGTCTTAATATTCAAACCACTTTGCCTCAGTGTTTATTCTTTATACTAAACATGTCTATAATATTATACATTTTATACTTTTACATTTTTACAAGGTTTTGATGACAAGAAATGCCACATCCGTACTTCTGAAAGGGGCAGTTACTTCCTCACATGTAGGATAAGTAGACTTTTTATGACATCGTCATGTATTTAATTAGTTTCGGTACATCAGAATTCATTCTCCTTAATTGAACATGTAAATATTTGGAGACTGTGGGTTGAATAGTGATTCTAATTCTAATATTTTTGTGATAAAAACATTTCCAACAGAAATAAAAGGATGTCAATTTCAGTTTATAAGCCAGGCAAATATTAACTGCTAGGAGTTCTATAATGGTTCCAAGTATTTTATTTGTATTAGAAAGAGCAATATTGTGTACTGCATATTTATTCCAAATTTATAGTTCTCCACCTTGGCATTGGCTTTCTTTCCCTTACATCATTCTTATGTCACTTATTTAAATATTACTTCAGCGTTTTCTGTTTTTATAAACAAAACATCTTAGCTCATCGGCAAGAATATGGTTCCTTTCCTTTGCATGTACAATCTGGACTAAAAGGGAGCAAATCCCACCTGGATTTATTGTCATAAAGAGTCCCCATAATGGTAGTCTTCAGCTAATATTAGTTTGTCAGGGCACTGTCTCCCAGCTTCTCAGGACTAGACCCTTCAAGTTCTTCTGTGCCACCTTCTTGTCATCTGCCATGACATTAGTTTCTGGAAGATTCCTTCATTGCTATATTGAACCATTCTGCAGAGATAACCATTGCTGCTACCAACACTTAAACACAGGGTGGCGGGGCTTCCCTGGTGGCGCGGTGGTTGAGAGTCCGCCTGCTGATGCAGGGGACATGGGTTCGTGCCCCGGTCGGGGAAGATCCCACATGCCGCGGAGCGGCTGGGCCCGTGAGCCGTGGCCGCTGAGCCTGCGCGTCCGGAGCCTGTGCTCCGCAACGGGAGAGGCCACAACAGTGAGAGGCCCGCATGCCGCAAAAAAAAAAACACACACACACACACAAAAAACAGGGTGGCAAAGGGAGAAGTGGCTCTTATTTACAGTATTTTATAATTCATTTTCTCAGATTTCCACTTCTAGTATGATTAAGTGAGATCCTACTAGACCCAGTATCTTCACAGATAACAATTGTAAACTCTGAATAAAGTACATTCAACAACAGGAACAACCACCTGAAGTCACTGAAGAGTGAACAAAAGCAAGAAGATTCTGGAAGGGAGTTGACACTAGGAAGGAAGGAACAGCATAGGGTGAGTTGCCCACTTAATATGACTCTTAGCTTGAAGGCAGACCAAAGTTAGTGTTGTACTGGGTGGCTAAAACTTCAATAAATACATCAAACTAAAAAGCTTCTGCCTAGCAAAAAAACAAAAACAAAAATAATAAACAGAGTGAAAAGGAAACCTATAGACTGGCAGAAAATATTTGCAAATCATATATCTGATAAGGTGTTAATTTCTAAAATGTTTAAGGAACTCCTATGACTCAATAGTAAAAAAACAAACCAGACTTGATTAAAAAATGGACAGAGGACTTAAGTTCTCTAAAAAAGATAAATGGACAAAATTATATGAAAAAGTGTTCAACATCACTAATATCAGGGAAATGCAAATCAAAACTACATTGAGATACTACCTCCCACTACTTAGGATGGTTGTTATCAAAAAAACAAAAGACAAGTGTTGGTGAGGATACATATAAATAGGAATGACTGTATGCTGTTGGTGGGAATGAAAAATGGTGTAACCACTATGGAAAACAGTATAGTAGTTCTTAAAAAAATTAAAAATAGAATTGTCATGTGTTCCAGCAATACCACTTCTGGGTATTTATCCAAAAGGATCGAAATCAGGGTCTTGAAGAAATGTTAGTACTTCTATGTTTACTGCAGCATTGTTCACAATAGCCAAGACAGGGAAACAACCTAAAGTCCATAGAGTAGTGAACTGATAAAAAAAATGTGGTATAGGTATACAATGGAATGTTATTCAGCCTTAAAAAAAGAAAGAAATCCTGCAATATGAATGAGTCTTGACTACATTATGCTAAATGAATATCAGTCACAAAAGGACAAATACTGCATGATTGCACTTATATAACATATCTAAAATAGTCATACTCATAGAGGCAGAGAGTAGAGTGGTGGTTGCCAGGGACTGGGTCGGGGGGAGACAGGGAATTGCTTTTCAGTGGGTATAAAGTTTCAGTTATACAAGATGAATAAGTTCTAGAGCTCTCCTGTGCAACGTTGTGCTTATAACAATACCGTAATGTACACTTAAAATTTTATTAAGCGGTAGAGCTCATGTTAAGTGTTCTTAACACACACACACACACACACACACACACACACACACACACACACCTCCAATAGAAAATCCACAGTGTTTTCTGCCTTAAGAATCAGAGGCTGACATTCAGGACAACCACAGCTACTGGAAAGTGAATGAGTGAGGAGGGAGTCCTGGA
Organism: Tursiops truncatus; assembly: GCF_011762595.2. Lineage (NCBI taxonomy): Eukaryota > Metazoa > Chordata > Mammalia > Artiodactyla > Delphinidae > Tursiops > Tursiops truncatus. The sequence goes on along the minus strand of NC_047045.1, from coordinate 60,339,715 downwards.
AAGTAGAGAGCCAGAGAGATCACCTAATTCTGCATATAAATTCTTCCCAGATCTCTGACTGACCCCCATATCATGCATGCTGGAGACAAGCTGAAAAGTGCTCAAAAAAACAATAAAAGAACTGAACTGGGTTTTGAGCTGTCATTTGCAGTTTGGGCTCAACCAAGTTAACTCCTTGCTAAAATAAACAGAAAACAAAAATCCTTTTTAGAAGATTATAACAGAATCTAGGGTCTCCACAATATGACATTAACTATGCCCAGGATAAAATCCAAAATTATTCAACATTCACAAAACTAGGAAAATGTGACCCATTCTCAAGAGAAAAGATAATCAATAAACTCTTAGATGATCCAGATGTTGCAATTTGTTAGCAAGATTTTAAATCAGTTATTTTAATTATGTTCAGGGACATAAAGAAAAAACATGTTCACAATTAGTGAAAAGATAAGAATCTTCAGTGAATAATTAGAAAATATTAAAAAGAATAACATGGAAATTGTAGAACTGAATATACAATATATGAAAGAAAAAAAAGTCAGCAAATGAACTTAACAGTAGAATAGAAATGACAGAAGAAAGATATGGTAAGTTAGATGATAGAAATTATATAATATAAAGAACAGAGAAAAAAACTGAATGAATAGAATCTCAGGAACTGGTGAAACAATATCAAAAGGTCTGGCATATGCATAATTGGAATGACAGAAGACTATAGAGAAAGAATAGGTGCCAAAAATGATTAAAACTTTCCCAAATTTACACATTTAAGAAGCTCAGCAAAATGCACAAAGGATAAATAAGAAGTAAACCATCTCTGGACACATCATATGATGCTAAAAACTAAAGATAAGCAGAAAATATAGAAATACTCAGAGAAAAATGACATACTTCATACAGGAGAACAATGATTCAAATGACTGTGTCTTATCAGAAACTATGAAGGACAATTCAGAAGAAAGTCGGTAAACATCTTTAAGTTGTGGAAAGAAGAATGAATAACCTCAGAATAACAAATCCAGTAAAAATATTCTCCATGAATGAAAGCAAAGTAAAGATATTGTCAGATGGAAAAATAAACTAAGGTTAAAATTTTTTGTTGCTCAGGGGACTTGGACTACATGGAACACTTGTACTTAAACAGTAAAAGTAAGATGATGCTATAACCTCTATTGGTACTTTACCAAAAGATAATGATCACGGAAGTAAATTTTAAAAGAAAGTAATTTACCCTATTTTAAAGTTCCAGACTTGTTTCAGGGTAAAGGTCGACTAAATATAGGCTGTGGGCCAATTCTTGTCTGCAGCTTGTTTTTGTAAGTAAAGTTTTATTGTAACATTGCCACGCCTATTTGTTCATGTATTGTCTATAGTTGCTTTCTCACTTCAATAGCAGAGTGGATCAGTTATGATAGAGACCATCTTGCCAGCAAAATTTAAAATATTTAATATTTAGACCTTTCATGAAAAAAATTTTCTGACCCCTGTTCCAGAGTCCTTGACCAAGCTGGCTTCCTGGTTTGTCTTCACACCAGTGTGGACCACGAGGTATCACCATACTTCTGAGACTAGGCCAAATGATACTGGGGCCTGGAGAGAAGAGCAAGTTTTATTCTTACTCCAAACTTAGGTCTACCTGCCACATACTTCTATCATGCACTTGTACTGACCTATTCGTAGGATGACGTAAGCAAGAATTTCCTTTCCTTTGAGGGGAAACTCATCCCTTACCCTGGAACATGCATGGTCCTACAGACCTGAAGGAATAGTCACATAATGATTCTACAATAGAGTACTTCCTATAGTCTGGTTTATTTGAACTTGAATGTATTGATTTATCAACCTTCAGCCAAGATGAGGCTGCTCGACTTCAGCTTAGTCCCATTTCAGTGTGTCCTCATCAAAGATTCAAAAATTCTTGGAGTTGAGGCTCACTTGGGGTTAACCTGTTACACATACAAAAAAACGTACATTTATACTCACAAAGGCATACCTGTTTATCTTCACATTACAGAAACACATTCATTAACTTGTTCACATATGAAATTACATGAGTTACTTAACTTTACCTGCAAAGGGAGCCATGGGGTTGTTCCCAAGTAGCTTCTGACATGTAGCTGATCCCTTGGGAAGGCTCTTGGGCTTCTCAGGACAAACAAGTTATTCTCCCATGCCCAGCTAGGGCTGCAATCTGTATTGCTCCGATTATATTTGTCGTTATACCATATTGAACATTCCTCTGAGGAGAGTCTGGTGACCATTTTCACTGCTCAGCCACACGTGCTGCCACAAACATGGAATGTGGGTATTTATTCTGCATACTTCTCCTTTGTTATAGACCTGATATGGATACATGGGTCTTGTTACAGCTGCATGGTATAACTCAGCCCCCAAATAACTCTATATACCTTAAAGGAGTAGGAAATATTATTTCACACATTCCTTGAATTCCTTCATGAAAAAGACTCCTCATAAGTCTATTCCAACTTAGCAGGACCACCTTCACCCATTTATCTTTAGATGTCCTTAGAAATCAGGATATCTTAGGAACATTCATTAGGAACAATTAATTTTTTTTTTTTTTTTTTTTTTTTTTTTTTTCGGTACGCGGGCTTCTCACTGTTGTGGCCTCTCCCGTTGCGGAGCACAGGCCCTGGACGCGCAGGCTCAGCGGCCATGGCTCACGGGCCCAGCCGCTCCGCGGCATGTGGGATCCCCCCGGACTGGGACACGAACCCGTGTCCCCTGCATCGGCAGGCAGACTCTCAACCACTGCACCATCAGGGAAGCCCAGGAACAATTAATTTTTTTTTAGGAGTAAATAACTGCATTAACCATCTTTCACAGTTCATGGCACAGTCTCGTCCTCAGTCCGTGTGGTTTTCTATGTTGTTTTTTTTTATTTTTCCTTTTACCACAGACCATCACTTTGTGTATGATATATATGTATATGTATTCTTATAAAATATACATTGTTTTTGTATGTATGAGTTTAATTTGACAACAGTATTGTGCTATAGAACTTGTCCATTTGTTTTCAAAGCAGTCAATAAAATGTTTTGAGGATGTATCTATGTCATGAATACATTTAGTGGCATTATTTTTAATTGTTGCATAACAATATACATTATGAATGTATCTACCATATTTACTTCCAATTTTCTTAGTTATGAACACTTAGTATGGCCCTGAGCAGCACCATGATAAATATTCTTGCTTAATTTTTTTAGTTGTATGCCTGAAAGTGGGATTCTTGGGTCATCAGATCAACAGAAATTGCTCTCCAGGTAGGCTTTCACCAGCAGCGCATGCAATTTCCCATTTTAAAGTTTCTAAATTCTACCATCTATTGACATAGAGTGGTATCTAATTATTATTTTGATTTTTTTTTCTCCAATATCTAGTGAGGCTAAGAAGCTCTATATATGGAATGTTTATGTTTTCACTTCTGTGAATTGCCAATTTATATTATTTGTCTATTTTTCTTTTGCATTTCTTGCCTTTTCCTTTGCCTTTGTAGGAGTTCCTTGTAGTCTGGATACTAATCTTTTGTTCCAGATATTTGCAAATGTTTTCTATTAATCTATAATTTACTAATCATTCACATATTAAAACTTTGTATGTAGTGTCTTTTGTTGAACTGAAAACCATAATTACAATGAATTTGATAAATATCTTTTTTTTCAACTTAGAGTTTATGTTGTTGGAGTCTTATTTAAGAAGTTCTTTCACATACGAAGTTTACAGAGATATTCATTTTTTTAAGCATTATAGATTCATCTTTCACACTTAGGTATTTAATCTATCTTGAATTCATATTTGCAATATGGTGTAATGTTAAAATCCAGCTTTTCTTTAGCTTCAAAAAGCAAAATAATTTCCTAACCCTTCAACTGTGCAATCTATTTTCCTCACTGATTTTAAGTATAATTTTTAATATATAGTGTCCATAAATATATGAGCCTATTGGTGAGTATTCTGTTCTGTTCTACTGATCTGATCTATTTATCTATTCCTGTACAGATATCTTATTGTTTTTATTGTTACAGCTTTCTAATGTATCTTAACAACTCACAGGTTGATTTCTCCCCATTTGCTATTCTTGCTCAAGCTGACTCAGCCCTTCTTGGGTAGTTATTCTTACATAAATATTAGTATATATGTTACGTTCTTCAAAATATTCATCTCAACATTTGATTGGTATTGTAAAGAATTTTTAGATTAATTTGGGGGGCAAAGTCATTATCTTTATTGGTTCAAGTCATGCCATCCATGAACATAGTTATTTTTTCTTTGTTTATTGAGGCCTTTTTCTATGTCCTAAAATTGAACTGTAAAAATTCTCCATGAAATTCTTGTGCATTCTTTTTAGATTCATTCTTAAATCCTTTTTGTTTGCCCTTGTTACCATTTTGTGTCAACTTGATCAAATTGGAACTCTGATTTATTTAACAGTAGAGAAATCAAATAATTTGTATCTTTCAAGGAATTTGTCCATTTTCTTTAAACTGCCAGACCAATGGGCATAATTTTGCTTGTAATAATCTGGAGATAGGGAGATTATCCTGGATTATACCTGTGAACCTAATACAATCACAAGGGTCTTTATAAAGGACACAAAGGCAGGAGCATCCAGAGAAGAGATGTGACAACAGGAGCAGAGATTGAAGGAATGCAATGGCTGGCTTTGAAGATGGAAGAGAACCATGAGCAGAGGAATGTGTGCAGTCCCCAGAAGCTGGAAAAGACAAAGAACTGAGTCTTCTCTAGAGCCCACAGTAGGAATAAAGTCCTGCCAACACCTTAACTTCTGACCTCCAGAATTGTCAGATAATAAATTCTGACCTCCAGAATTGTCAGATAATAAATGTGCATTTATGTTTGTGATTTATGATATTATCTAACTTTGTGGTAATTTTTTACAGAAGCACTATGAAACTAATACTTATGGGTGATGTTATTGGTTTTTTAGCAAGGTGTAATTTTTATTGTCTCTTTCTGAATTACCAAAAACATCTATTTTATAATATAGTCTTGAGAATTAATGAATAGAAAAGAATGCAGTCCAACTCCTGCTACAAAGTAAATGTTCTGTAAATATTGATCCTCTTTGCTCTTTTCATATATTAGGAAGTACAACATCATTATGGAGTTCTAACCAGGTTGAATGATGTAACTGGGCAATTCTTTACAAAGATAAGCCTCGTAGCAACCACAGAGGATAAGCAACGAGATGCTTCTACAGTGATCTGGGAAGCAGATCTAGTTCACTCCTGAACTAGAGTGATGACAATGGGAATAGAAAGGAGAAGTCCAAGAGATATTTCAGAGAAGTCAGTGAAATATTGAATGTGGAAGACAAAAGAAAGGCAACAGCAAAAGATAACCCTTAGAAAATATGTCTGTGTCAGGGTTAAATTCAAAAGCACCCTTCAAACCTTTAGGATCTAGGGAGATTAGCATCTGCGTTAGTAAAACCCATTGTCACTGGCCCATTGTCATGTTCATGTCTGATTCTGAGCTAATGTGCAAAGTCTCTGTTGCTGGTGCTCTTAACAATCTTCCTCTAAGTTTCTCCATTCTTTTCTGATAAACTCTTGACTGTGTCAATGATTATTGGATATGGTCTAGGAAAGTATTTTCCAAGCTGTAGTTCATGACCCATTAGATATCATGAAATCAAGTTAGTGATATGAAAGCAGTAATTTAAAGATGTAATAGAACTGAATAGAAGAATAGAAAAAATATGTATGTGTAGGTCATGTAGAGTAATGGTAAGAAATATTTTCTTGTGTGTGTGTGTGTTTGTGTGTGTAAGTGGATTGCAATGTAAAATTAATTTTTTGTGGATCACTGTCAGAAATGCTTGAAAAATCTTGTATAAGAGGCATCAACCTATCCATACCCTTTTTACACAAGGGAGGTCAGACTCCATGGCAATGTGGAGATCAAAATTCCTTTCATCCTTCACTGCCAGAGATTGATCTCAGGCTAAAAGAAGAGTAATAACCACTTAAATTTTCTATTAATTGACTTTTATAACACATATCCACAAAGACTACATGTTTATGAGGTATGCCCTTAGATAACCTATCATTCACTTTGTAAATAACAACTATTTATTTAATACCCATTGGAGACATGCACACTACCATGGATAATATCATTGATCATCTTTGATGGTGTCCTAAACCTTTTCATGTACATCTTTAAATTACTCTAATTCCCATATGAACTAGTTCTATCACCATCCAAACTTCAGACACAGTTTAATGAAGGGCATTCTAGACTTCATTTATAATGAGCTTTAAGAAAGGCTCCAGTAGCCAAAATATCACATGAATTTTGATAAGACTTTTAATTTATCAAGGCTGGAAAATGTCTTTATGTTATTAACCACAAATAGGCATTTGGAGGTAGAAAATATACTAAACTTCAGAGTGCCTAAAATCTTTTCATGAATCTTTGGTTCCTCCCTTCGAAAAGATGGAAAGTTATTTGAAATCAACATCTTATGATTCTAATTATAATCACTTGAGGAATTAATGACAGTATAAAGATTTCTTCTATAAATTGAGACAAAATAATATAGTAAAGTTAAAGTGAAGTGAATACCTGATAAAATACTAGTCGAATAAGAATTGGAACACTTTAGGGACCTCACAAACCAAATGATTGATGAAGTGTTAAATTCAGTTTTTAAAGCAGCAAGATAAATCTTAATGAGATAAAATAAGACTAATTTAAAAATTAGTCACTACTTATTCAAACAAACTGTAAACAATCTTGACAGTAAAACAATGCTGGGTAATCCCTGATCAACTTTTATTTATTTTACATTTACATTCCCCAATATGATGTAGGAGATAATTTGTTGCTTTATAAATTATGTTTTCCTTATACCTAGGGAGAATTTTCCTATGAAAGACATTGGATTCTTGGTCATACATGTTGTGGTATTTTCTCATTTCATAAGATTTAGTGTTACTAGTCTCTAACTTTTCAGTTTGTAACAGATTTCAAAACAAGTCAACAGACACATTAAAACATTGGTTATTTTGGGCTAGTGTCGAGTAAGTGAATATTCTAGGAGATTCTGGTGCTGTGCCAATGTCATTAAGGCTAAGTTACAGAGTCAGGTTTTTCAAGAAACTTTGATATTTGGCAAGAGGTCCTTTTTTCATATTGTTACCCGTTACTACATTCAAAGGACTTGTCTACAGATAGGTTGATAGAGGGCAGTCAAGTCTTTTGTACTGCATAAATTATATCATTAAGTGTCTGAATATGGATTGACTTGTTCTCAAGACCTAAAAACTAAACACAGCTGAGAGCTAAATCCCATGACAAATGAAAGCTCTGTGCAAAGATCACAGACCGCATATAGCAAATGGAATTTCTAAAAACCGCATTATCCTCTAATATACACCTGATAAATGATCATCTACAACTGCAGTTTGAGAGAAAAAAAGAATTTAATGTTGCTGCTTCAGGATAGCAAGAATCAAAGAAAAAATGTAGCATATACATTAGAAGCAGAAAAGATTAATGCATTCAATTTAGTGTTCAATGTAAAAAAATTGGGGGAGAGGGTAATAAATGATAAAGCTAGATTAAAGTTAATGCATTAGGCTGTTCGTCCTGAGATTCCTGTTAAAAAAAAACTTTTGTATTGTATGAAGTAGCATATTTAATGCTACTTTCAAAGTTAAACCAAACAGCTATGGGTTAAATACGGAAAAATTCAACTGTATTACTCTTAGTATTTTTGCCCCCCCCAAAATTTCTTGCAATTGTATTTTAAAAGTAACTTATGATTATTTTGAATAATAATATATAATTATTGAATAATAATAATTTGTATTATATAAATAGTATATTATATAAGATTTATATTTTTGAGTAGTAATTTAAATTAGCCATGCTGGTCAAATTTTAAAGAGTTATCATTATAACTAATTTCTACAAAACTGCTATCAAATCAATTAACTAGCTGAAGTGGTATTATTACTAAGCAGTCCATTAATCCATAGTTCATTTGATTCTATTTCTTTCTCAGATTTTTTATTGTTTAGTCATGGCTACTATTTCTGATACAGAAAACATATAATTAATTTGGAATAATAATATAAAGTGATTGAATTGAGACTAAAGGCCAAACGGGCACCCAGAATTTGAATTGTATTTCATACCATCAAACGAGATTCAATCTATATGTGTGCAACTTAGTGCTTTTTTATGCTTTCTCATTTTGTATTTACGTTGGTTGATTTGTGCAATAGATATTTACTAATCATTACTGCGTGTCAGCCTTTGTACAATCCACTACATATACAATAAAGTACAAAGTACAAAGAGGCATCTTCTCTCTTCCTCTTTTCATCTATTTTTGACATTGTTTTATCTTCCCTTCTGGGGCAGAAGCTCCATAAGAAACACTATGAATCTTTTTTTAGAATCTTACCATACTGCTTAGTACAGGATATGCAATAGTAGTTGCTCAATAAAATGTAAGTAAAAGAAAAATTACAATTAAAAGTAGCTTTGAAGTCATATAGTCTAATGGCTTATTTCTACAGATGACAAAGCAGTTAGCCAACTTACTACTCAAGATTCATAGTTAGTGCCACAGGCAAGATTAGAATCTAGGTCTCAACTTCAGACCCCAGGCTTTTTACAGTGTCATGCTCTTCCACTTCTAAGAAGATGATTATCATAGGATATTCAAAGATAAAATGAAACTAGTGTGTTACATCATAAATAATTTTTTAAACAGATTAAAATATATACATTCCATATAGTTAATTAGAAAATAATATAGTGAGCAGACTATAGTGGTGGTGATTCAGGAGGAGTAGGATGATGTTGAAGATAATGAACAAGTCTGATTTTGTGTAAAATATCTTCAAAGATGTAGGCAATTTTATTATAAATCTTATAGAGAAGCAATGAAAAACCTAGTACAGAAATTTGAGAAAATCATAGAGAAATAAGAGATGGATAATGTATGGATTATATGCCTCAGATAGAAATGGAGTAGTTGAGAGGGAGAGAGGGTTTGAAAATAGACTTTCTCAATTCTATATTTACATTATAGGATTTGAAGTAGAAGTTTAAGGATATTGTAAATTTTTGTTATAAACAGAAATCTTCAGTATATCTAAGTCTATAGAATTTTGATCACTATATGACAAATGTAATTGAGTTTTATTAGAGTAATATTACTTCAAAAGGTGCATATTAATTTTATTAGGGAATAGATTGAATTAGGCTAGGATATAACTATAATATTTAAAATGAAGGAAAAAAGAGAGTTATTCTAAACTTATAAATGTGGGAAGTCAGTATGACAACAATTTGAACTTCTAGTCTCCATAACATTTTCCTCAATTTTATGGTTTTAATCTTCATATCAGCTTAATGAATGCTAAGGAATGAACTGTGTACCCCCCAGATTCGTATGTTGAGGTCCTAACCCACATGTGACTGTATATTGAGATAGGGCTTTTAGGAGGCAATTAAGATTGAATGAGGTCATAAGGGTGGGGTCCTAACCCATTAGGATTGGTGGTCTTATAAGAAGAGGATGAGAAATTTCTCTCTTTCTCTCCCCAATGTGCACACAAAGAAGGGGTCCCATGAGCACACAGCAGGAAGGCAGAAGACTACAAGCCAAGAGGAGAGGACTCAGAAGAAAACTTACCTTCCTGGCATTTTGGACTTCCCAGTCTCCAGAACAATGAGAAATAAATTCTGTTGTTGAAGCCACCCAGCCTATAGCACTTTGTTATGGCAGCCTTAGCAGACAATGAATAAAGTAAGAATGAATAAAGAATAAGACAATGAATAAAGTAAGAATTTTGCTAATAGCTACACTTGGCAGATAATATGCCTGATATGAGGAGTGACATTTTTGAATTAAGCTTATGTGGTTGCAAGTTTGGGACATAAAACCAGGCTGCTTTAAATCCATTGTTCATTTTCTTGGTTCATCCATAATTACAGAGTCATTTTGAACTAACCTTACTTAGATACTTTATTCAGTATTTTAAGTCATAGATTAATCAGTAACGCAGACATCAGTTTAAGTTCTGCCAGCAGTAATCAACATATTATAGAGAATTAGTTGCTGAGGAATGCCGTAGTAGTCAGAAATTATAGGAAACCACAGCTAAGATTTCAGCTGCCCATATCATTGGGGAGTGATTTGAAGATTGCCTAAAACCACACAGAACCTTACATTTGCAATCTGCTGAAGCCAATTGTCAAAGGGACAATAATGGCTTTACCTCCCTTCAGCCTGTCACACTCCATGCAAATACCTTTTGTTGGCAGGTCTGCACTGCAATCCTGCTGGCCAGGGTGTCTGGAAGATGCGCTTCTTGGTTCCAGCTCCAGGAATACACAAGACAGAGGGCAATAGGGAAAGCAAGCTTTTTACCCCTGAAGAAAATAAATCCATCTCAGTTAAGAAGCATGCTAATTGTCTTCTCTATGCCTATTTGTCACTGTCGTGGACTGAGGAAAATTCAAAGACAACTAAATCAGAGTCAATGACAATGCCCTCAGGTCCTCACAATCCAGATGACACAAAAGAATAACACCTGCTGATAAATGCTATAATGCTATACTGCAATTCTTTACCAGTTATATCATTTATATTATGTAATACCTCCTCAGGAGAAGACTCATTCAGAAAAAGGTCTTCTCAAGAAGAAAAATGACTATAATTTATTAATATCTTTTGAATTCCACTCTGACTAGATTTTCTTGTTCAGTTATTATGTAAACTATCTTCAGGAACATCTTTTATGAAAGTGTCTTCAATATTAGTGTAAGCATTATGAATACATTTCAACATAGTCATAACATTTTATTATCTAAAATAGCTATTAGTATAACTCAATAAAAATTAGTCTAGATCAAAGACTAAAATTATAGCTCACTTTAATCTTCAGACATTATCACTGAATTTATATATGACTTGGTTCCAATTTACATTTGGTAGAACAACTACAGTTTTCAAAATTCTCTTTTGACAACATCACAGGATTCATAAAAATGTCTAACTACTTTTTTACCCTGCAGAAATCTTTACAATAATATCTCATATCTGTAAGAGTTATATTTTAATATAATTATCCCATTATTATAATAAATCAAATTTAAAAATACCTTTTACAACTTCCCACGAAGTGTGATTTTCTCATCTTTCTTTCACTAGAAAAAAAAGCATGAAAAGAAGCATATCATTAAGTTATATTATTTATGCAACTGAATATTATCACTTCGTTGTACAAAATGAAAACTAAAGTTTTCTAGTTGCAATTATTGCTAAAATTAATTTTAAGATCACACATGCCTTTCCTTAGAATCTTATCTAACACTAACTCTTCTCTTCAATATGTGTATATATTTTGGAGATTCTTAAATGATTCTATCTCAAGAATAATAAACTGAGGATTATATTTCACAATGCAGAGCTCAGTAGATCCCCCTTCCGCAATGTAGATCAGTGTCTTTGATGACAATTTTAAATTGAGGGTCTTGCAAATGTTATCTCTTTCTCTTTTCCACTAATACATTGTCTGTCAACATATAGCTTATAAAAGCCTTAAGAATAAGCTCTCTGTATTCAAAATTATTGTATTAATTAAATTAATTCTAGACCTTAAATAGACCTAGAAGTTTCCCAAGGTTAGTAGGTACTCTACATGTTTATTGCTGCTGCTAATAAAAACATCAAAGTGGTTTTCTGCAACTTGCTTCAGTGTCATATTGCTCTGATACACTCTTAGGAAAATGATCAAACCTGCTTTACATATACTTTTAGAAATACCTTTGATCATGTCATCAACAATGACAAAGAATTCGTAATAATGGTAATAAAAGTAATATACAAACATTTACTGAGTGCATACCATAATTCTAGTAATGAGCTTAGGTTCTTTACATCTATTATTTGAAATGAACCACAATCTTGCTAGGGTGGTATTGTGAGCTCCACTTTACAAACTAAAACTACTATTTGAAAAAGTGGAAAAAGAAAATGTTATAGAATGTAAAATTACATTTCACAGAAATACAATTCTCATATTTTAAGGAGACTCATAGTGTCAATTACAAAACTAATATCTCCTAAAATCTTATTTTCCAGCAAAACAATAAAATCCAGAAAAGATCTTTTGTTTTCTTTCAGTTCTTTGTTTCAGAAAGAGTGCCAGGGAGAAATGGCCGGAGGACTGTCGCTGATCCCTTTTCCAATTTTCTTCTTTCTCAAAATGTATTCTTTTGTAGCCAGCCCAAGTGATTAGGCAACCACTTCCACCACTGTCACTGTAGGCTTTCCTGAATATTCCTTCCAGACATTCCTCAGTTAAATTGCGTCAACGACCTTCACTTTATTCTGAGAAAATATCAACAGGTGCAGCTGAACTCTGATGCTTAAAATTATGAATTATGAAATAAACCCAGAGAAGAACTAGAAAATTAACAGTAGTTTGGCCACAATGACATAATGGTGACAGAGGGCTCAATTTGAGCACTTTAGAAGGATCATTTTCCTAGACATTTGAAAAACAAAATACTTTCCTCTAATTTTTAAGCTGGGAAATAATTTCCAGCTAATTTATCAGAGCCACTCATCATCCAATTAACCACCAAGTTAATTCTGTTCTCCTTACAGAAACAATTATTTCAGAAATATATTAAAGATAATTCCTATTATTCAAATAAAAAACCCCACAAATTATGATCTTTCCCCAAACCTTTATCCCGTGGCTCTAGTGAATGGCACCATGGTCTCTCCAAGTTGTGCAAACAAGAAAAGTTGTCATCATTGTTTATGACATGTTCCTCTCCTTCACCACCTCTGCCCTGTATCCACTCATCAGCAAATCCTATGGATTTTATCTCTGAAACTTTTACCAAATCCATGTAGCTTTTTCCATTTCCCCTCAACCCTAGTCTAAAGCTACCATTGTTTCTCATCTGGACTACTTCTAGAAACTTCTCAGGGACTTATCTATACTTACTGTTATATCATACTCAAATCACCACTGCTCTAGAAGTGATCTTTACAATGTAAAAGACACAGTCACGTGTACTCCTTTCTCACCAGTTGGTTTCCCATAGCTCTAAAATATTGATTCTTGACAGGGCCCTTCATAGAATATTTTGGAAATATGGATGGAAATATTTTATTTCTAGTCCATGGCAGACTGCATTTCCAAATAATGACACTATCCTTAATTCCATATACTTTTCCTACAACATGACTTTGGCACTTATCCCATCAAGAAGTACAAAAATTTTCCCTCTCTTTCAATCTAAGTGGCTTGGTGACCACAGAGTAAGTGATGTTATGAGACTTCAAAAGTTAGTTCATAAAAGGTGATACAGCATCCACTTAGCTCTCTTGGAATGCTCTTGGTACCTAGCTACCATGTTTTGAGGAAGCCACAGCCACATAGAGAGGTCACTTGCCCATGTTCTGCTCAATAGTTCCAGCTGAAGTCTCACCTTTCAGTCAAACTCAAGCACTAGATGTGTGTAAACGAACTTTCAGATTATTCAAGTCCCCAGCTACTGAGTCACTCTTAGCTCTCAAGTCTTTCTAATTGAGACCTCAGACATTGTGGCTCTGAGATATGCTGTCACTGCTTTGCTCTTTCTGAATTCTTAATACCCAGAATTTGTGAGTGTAATAAAGTGGTTATTTTACACTCCCAAATTTGGGGTTGTTTGCTATGCAGCAGTAGTAACTGGGACACTGCTTGAATTTATATGTTGAATTCCACATAATTTTGTTATAAATTGTTTTTCTTTTATTTACTTTTCTTTTATATTACTATAAGGGCATTATTGATTTTTTTTAAAAATTATGTGTCTAGGTAGCTGTATTAGTCAGGGTTCTCCAGAGAAACAGAACCAATAGGATGTATTTATATCGATATCTGTATCTTTCTGTCTAGATTTATTTTAAGGAATTGGCTTATGTCACCATGGGGGTTGGAAGACCACAATCTGCAGGGCAGACCCAGGGAAGAGTTGATGTTTAGTCTTGAGCCCAATGGCAGTTTAGAGGCAGAAATCCTTCCTCTGCTGGGGACCTCACTTTTTTGTCTTAAGGCTTTCAACTGACTGGATGAGACCACCCACACCATGGAGGTGATCTGCTTTACTCAGAATCTACTGATTTAAATGTTAGTCACATCTAAAAAGGAATAAAAACCGTGCAAGCTGGAGAGTGTCAGGAGAATCTCCACTTCTCTCTCTTTTTCTCTCTTGGTCCTGCCCTGAGGCCAGCCCCAGGTGTGGAACTGTACAGTCATGGCAGCTGTGGCAGCAGGCATGTGAATCCCCAATGGAAAATCCTTCTCTGGATAAAAGAAACTGAGAAAATAAGTCCCTATTCTGATTCTAAAATTTACATGGAAAGGGAAAAGAGCTAGAATTGCCCAAACCATTTTGAAAAAGAAGAAAAAAATGAAAGAACTCAGAATTCTTGATTTTAAAATGGACTGTTAAAAAAAAAAGTACTGTTAATCAACTGTAAGCAAGGCAGTGTGGTATTTGTGAAAGGATACATATTTTTTACTGTGTGTAAGCTAAAAATAAATGGTAAAAAAGACAAAATGGTTATATGACAGCAATTTTATATGATGCAATCTAATATACCAAATATTCATTTAGCCAAATATTGTGACATCACTAGATTGGAAGACTAGCAGGAAGAGATATGTCTGTGTTGTAGGTGGTGAAGCTAAAGAGTTAAATCCTGACGTTGAATTGTAGATAGTCAATAGATAATTTCCCATATTAAAATATTAGGAAACATCATTTTAAAGTATGTTATTTGGAAATACTGAGACATACAACAGAAGAAATAGCGGAGAATTGAAAGTGGTTGTTTCTGTGCAGTGGGATTCTGGGGTAGGGAGACAGACAAGAATCGTTGTTTGATAATATATTACATGTATGATTTAGGGCATAGTTATATGTAATTGTTCTCTACTATAAAATATAAAATAAGTAGGATTTAAAAGGGTAGAAACCATTCTGGACTAGGGAAAGATTGAGTGCAGAGACCAGCTCTATCTAAGCATGAGTTCTTCACCTGGAGGTAACGGTGGGTCTAGTGGGTTCAGGGGACAGCAAAGGAAATGAGCTGTTTCCAGCAGGGGACTGTGTTAGGAACAGTAGGACAAGTAGTTGTGTTGACGCTGAATGGCAGGCTGGGAGCTTTGGACTTAGAAGTCTGGAGGTTTTGAGCCCAGATGAGAAGTAATTGCCTCTACCTGTTTGACCTGGGACAAATTGCTTATCTTCCTGGATCTCAGTTTCATCACTGTAAAAAATAAGTAAATTATCTGTAAGGGTCACTTCAGATTCTATGATAAAACTAAGGTTCCAGGATGGTCAATCTGTGGAAGTGAGAAAGGGGGAGACACAAGCAGGCAGTCCAAATTGGAGGCATTACAGTTACTTGTTTTAGAGGCCCAGGAGAAAAAACAAGGTATTTATTTTGTGCAAGAAATGAAAGATAGCAGTAATGTATAAGACAAAGTTTCTCAAACTCTTTGGTCTCAGGACTGTTAAAAAAATTCTTTTTTAATTATTAAGGATCTCAAAGAACTTTTGTTTGTTTGGGTTATATTGATCAATATTTACTGTATTAGAATAAAGCACAAATGTATACAATCCCAAACAATTTTGCATTCCATTTCAGAGGGCCCCAGGGCTCCCTTGTGGGCCATCCATAGATTACAGGTTGAAAACCTCTAGTATATGAGTTCGAGGTTAGAATAAATGTGCAAGGCAAATCTGATTTTGCTAGAAAATTTTGGATTGGTTCTAGAAAACAAACTACCCAACATTGGTTTTATGTTGTTGAGCCAAAATAGTCTTTGGTCTAAATCATATTGCTGGACTAGATGACCTTTAAAATCCCTTCAAACCTAAGATTACATTATTCTGTGATTCATCCTTATTGGCTAGTTAGACTGTTCTGATTTCATTGCTTTGTTGCACCACCCTTACTTCACTAGGGTTATATCCAACTGGCCTCATGTTTATTCCCCAGAAACTGTAGTCATAAATTTATCTTCCAATTTCCTTTGCTTAACTTGGAAAATGTCTAGTGAATTAAAAAGTCTATTTCCAGAGAATAAAAAGCAATGGCAAGTAGCTTATTTATTATACACATACATACTTCTAATGACAAGGAACAAGAGAGGAAGTGTTTTTTGGCCAAAGCATTGCATTTTTACAATTCAGAATCATTTTTAGCTAGTAAATTCCATTATTCTTTCCTACATCACTTTCCCAATAGAAGAAGAGTTCCATTAAAAAAGAAGAAAACATCTTTATCCAAGCATGTAAACCAAAGGAACAAGGTCTTCTCTGCTTGGGAAAGGCTACAGTACCATAAATCAGCATGCATAGATATTTTCAAAAATTCCAAGAGCAAACTGTGACCTTGAACATATCATGTATTTTCCAGGACTTCAGAAAAACTTTGGAGGCAGAGAGCTCACCAAACTTCAAATCTGTGGGTAAGTAACTTGAAACAGCCAGCTGATCATTAGGAAATGCAGCCCTCAATAAGGATTCTCCAAATACAGAAATGTTTCCAGAGAAAAAGTGCAGACTTTATTTTAAATTTTCAAGTTTATTATAGAGACAGAACCCAAATCTCTGAAGAGCCTGAGAGGCAGAGTTGTAGGCTTGCTGGGAAGAAAATTAAATTCATATAAATGAATAACAAACCTGATTCTCTGCCTCAATTTTATCAAAGTGAGATTTGGCTTAGCTTCAAGATTAAGTCAACTAATTGGTGTGTTATTATGTTTCCAACTGCCTTTCTGCCTTGTCCCCCTTCCTACCTAGCTTGAAATTCCCGCCATGTGATAGTCCTGGTGAAATACCCCTTTGCCACCTAGACGGGAATGCTATCCCTCTCCCATCAGTGCAGTGTAGGTCAGAGCTTTAGTGAGTGATGCCTTGTTTCTGAGAGTAACACAGATACTCCAATGTTAGTAAGAAGAGAGAGTCACTGGCCTGTATCCCTGACTCTCCCCTTCCACACATACCCCACCCCCTTCCCACAAAAAGCAAGCCTGAATGTTCCCAGGGACAGGAACAGGCCTAGGAGCATCCAGCACAGAGCCATCATCAATACCTGAGCAGTGGGGATGCCCAGGACAAATATCACCTGCCTTATATTTTCTCTATCACCACGGCAAGGGTGTAGGGGTGAGAGAGCCCAAGAATTAGCCTTTGTCCACAAGATAGGGAGCCCTGGGATGGTACAGGAGAGAAGGAGATGTTTTTCTCTCTGACCCGGTATCCGTGCTTTCTTCCTGAAGGGTGTTGCCAGGCCCCACTCTTAAGCAACGGCTGAATCGACAGGGATGGATACAGCATATTAAAAGCAAAAGAAATGATGTACTCAAAAGTGCAAGCAGGGTAGCTAGGAGTGCCTTTCTCAGCCTGATTAGCATTAATTAGCTCATCCTCTCAAATTAGGGACAATTCCTTCTCCCTCACAAAATAAATCTTCTGTGAAATCAAATATACCAAATGTTGAGAGAAGGTGTATCAAGGGGAACTCATGGATTGCTTGTGAAGTAGAATAATCATTTTGGACAATGTGGCCCTATCACGTGAGGTGAAACATGCAAACAACCAGCAGATCTATTCTAGAGGAAGTGTAGCAGGAGTGCTCCAAGGGCCACGGGCAAGAATGTTCAGAGCAGTTCTGTTCAGACACCTAAAAAACAGGAAACAACCCAAATCTCGGCAGGAATACATATAAACGCACTCTGGTCTAGTCATACAAAAGCCTAATATATAGCAGGAAATGTTGACAATCTCTATTCCACAGAACCACATGGATGAACCTTAGAAACATACTGGTAACTGATAAAAAGGCAAGTTCCAGAAGACTGTACCGTGGGCTTTGCCTATCTGCAGGTTTTGCATCCACAGATTCAACCAATCCTGGGTGGTAATTTTGGTTGAATCAGCAGATGCCAAACCTGCAGCTATGGAGGGCTGACTGTATACAGTATGATATCACTTTTATAAAACCCAGAAACTAAACACTATGTTGGTTAAACATACAGACATATGTGAAAGAATTATTTTAAAAAGCAAGGAAATGAAAAACAGGTAATGTTGGTTGGGGAGCTTGGGGAGGCAGAAGTGTAAGACTAGTAATAAGCATCAGAGTAGAGGCCCATTATCAGTAATGCTGCAATTCTTGGATTGCAGATGCTTTATAAATTAGAAGGAGATAAAGGAGAAAGAATTGAAGAGTTATCTTCTTTCATTTTTTCCTGCCCCTAATCAAGGAAAAATCAGTAAAAAGCTGAGAGTCCCAGAGAGAGACCAATGGTTGGAGAAGTTGTGCTCGTGGCTCTCTCGAACCTCTTTCTGTCTTCAGCACAATGCTTTCCTCACAGGAAGTGTCCACAGTAAAGCTCACTATCAACTCCAAACTCTCATCCAACAGCACATGGGAGGCTTTTTGGCTTCCATAAGCTGCCCCCAGAGAATCCACTCATTCTGTGTGCTTGTCGACTGTGTCATAGCTCAGCTTGAGTCTCCACAAGATAAGCTCTTCAAGGCAGAACATTTCCAGCTGTTTTGGTCAGACAGCAGCAGGTTCTTATCTGAGGACAGCAGGGCCATGTGGCACACCGCAGCCAGGGCAGTGTCGGAGAAGCATGTGGTCTCTGTACACAGTAGCAAGGTCCAATGGACAGCAATTAGCACCAGGAGAATGAAGATGAACGGGACATATACATAACCTTCATAAAAATGTCACAGGGAAAAAGACTCACAAAGCATATGGATCCACGCCGGGTGTCTCCCAGGGATGGCCTTTTATATTACACGAGTCCAAGTGATGGCTTTTAAAAAGAGATGTTTTTTCACTCCCATGTCTTTCTGACCAGCCCTACCAAAAGAAGTAAAGAAATAGGCTGTCTATGTGATGTTGGATGAAACAATCTTGACATTTTGTGGCTTTCTCCACTCCGAGTTTCTGGACCAGCATTCTCATCTGCATATGTTGGTAGCTAATTAGGTAGACAGCCTCCTCTGGTACTATTTTCCCTTTTATTTTTAGTGATGTTGTTCTGAACTTGTGGGTATTTCAGATATGTCCTCATCCATTTTCAAAAGACCAATACTTAAAAGTTCATTGTTCTTAGCAAAGAAACAAGCCCTCACCAGCTGATATAAGCAGAAAAAAATTATTCAAAAGAATTTTGTGTCACTTGCAAGATCACAGAGATGGCTGCAGAATCAGTCCCAAGAAACTGAGGAAAATCAGTCCCAAGAAACTGAGGAAAATCAGTCCCAAGGCTGAGCAAAACTAACAAGAAGACTGAGCAAAACTGTAGCCAAAATCCAGGCACAGTGATGGTCCAGAGGTCAGTACTGACACTGCTGGTGACCACAATATCATGGGGTGCTGGACACACTGGCTTTACTGTTGCTGCTGCCCTACATGCCCCATCCTGGGAAAGTGAGTGTGGGGCTGCTAACATTACAACTAGGAAGAAAAGTCATTTTGATTTTATCTATTTGAGACATCAACTTCTGATTCAAAATCTGGAGCACCTAAAATGTGCCTCATGCCACTCGGGGTGTTTGGGATATATCACTGAAAGAACAAACAAATGCCTCCATCCTCTTAGAAATTATATTCAAGCAGGGGAGAGTGGGGTATCTTGAGACAGACCATAAACAATAAAGTAAAGGATCATGTAAATTGATGTTAGATGATAAAGTGCTTTAGGAAAACAAGTGTAGATTAAGGAGGATAAAAAGGGTGGGCTGGGTGGGTGCTTGTAGGTGACAATTTTAAATGGAGTGTTTTGGGAGTCCTCATAAAAGAGTGACATTCCAGCGAAGATTGCAGGAGCAGAGGGTTGAGAGATCTTGTGGCCACTGTAGAAAATACAGTCTGGCATGTGGACCATGAATTTCAGAGAGCACAGTGAAATGATTTGTGGAACTGGAGCAGTGGGAGAGGGAGACAGTACAGAGGGTTGCGGGGAATAAAAGTAGAAGAAAAAAGGTTAACTGTGAGCCCAGGTGAGAGATAAAAACAGGAATAAAGGGTTAAACGAGAGTATTTCCTGGGTGAATTCAAGACAGAGAATGTGCATTAGGGGATTGGAGGGT
Source organism: Tursiops truncatus (assembly GCF_011762595.2). Taxonomy (NCBI): domain Eukaryota; kingdom Metazoa; phylum Chordata; class Mammalia; order Artiodactyla; family Delphinidae; genus Tursiops; species Tursiops truncatus. The sequence goes on along the minus strand of NC_047045.1, from coordinate 60,319,516 downwards.
GAGTACCTGCAGCTCCTTATCAATAGAGGTAAGGAAATTTGGGATAGCTGGGTCATAGTCTCAGGTTGTAGGTCCTTTCCTGAAAATGATCGTAGAAGATTTGGGTGGAGGACTGGTCACAGATTCAGTACACTTATTGGAGGAGACAGAGCCTTATATTACATGTTTGGACTTTGCCTTGATATCTGTTAATGGAATGCTATAAACTGAATGTTTGTGTCCATCCAATATTTGTATTTTGAATCCTAATGCCCAATGTGATGGTGTTTGGAGGTGAGGCTTTGGGGAGTGATTAGGTCATGAGGGTGGAGCTCTCATGAATGGGATTAGTGCCCTTATAAAAGAGGCCTCAGAGAGATGGCTGTCTATGAACCAGGAAGCAGGCTCTCATCAGACACCAAATATGCCGGCACCAAGATCTGGCAGTTCCCAGCATCCAGAACTGTGAGAAATAATTTTTTGTTTTTTATAATCCACCCAGTTTATATCATAACAGTAGTTTATATTATAACAATAGTATTTTGTTATAGCAGCCTAAATGGACTAGGACAGGAGTAGAGATTTTTGGAGAAGCTGATGGTTACTCCTAGCATGTGGGCCCTCTCTTGACTCTTGATGATGGGATAGAAAGTCTAGGTGATTTTTGTGGAGTTATCTGATTTGCCACTTAGGTTGGGTGCCTAGCCCTATCCACAAAGGAGCCTGGAAAATAAAATATCTGATCCATATGATGGGAGGAAAAGTGTCAGTTATATATAGATATATATATCTATATATATGTCAGATATATATATATATCTCCTTGGACCTAGCAATTTTACTTCTAGATATATATCCATTAGAAATGAGACAATGTGTTCACCAAAAGATATGTCATAGCCTACAAGTAAAATCTATTCAAAAGTTCATTAACAGTAGAATGGATAAAGTATGGTAATCATACAATGAAATATTATATAGCTGTGATAATGAATGAGAAGCGAAACAACATGAATGGATCTCACAAGCATAAAATTGAGTAAGAGAAGCCAGACTCACAAAAACATTTACTATGATGTCATTCATATGAAAGTCAAAACAAGCGAACCTGATCTATGATTTTAAAACTTACAATAGTGATTTTATTTGGAGAGAAGAATGGGAGTAGTAATTGGAATGTGCAGGATGGGGATTTCTGGGAATTTGATAAGGTTCTATTTCTTGATCTGGGTGGTCTCATGGGTATGTTCAATTGGTGATCAATAATCAAGCTGTACTCTTAGAATTTTTGCACTTTGATGTATGTATGGTAGATTTCAATAAAAAAAAATTTTAAACCTTTTTTCTTTGATAGAAAAAGTTGTGTTATTTACAAATGGGGATATGGTTATTTGCAGATATCCTCTCCCCCTTTTCATGCAGGATGGGATTATAAGCATTCTTTCCAATATCAATACACTTCTGTCTCTAATTTCTTATTTATGAGAAATTCTCTGTCTCTTTTATTTCCTTGGTTTATTGTTTTCTTTCGTATGTCTCAGGTTGATACTAATGTGGAGCACAGGGTCTTTTCTTTGATTTCTTTCCAAAACATTCCCAGAAAGACAATGTAGGTCATAGACTTTTACTTATTTTAGGGGGCAAATAAGGCAAGGCAGGAGGCTTATGCAGAAGATCATATGGTTTAAATATAAAGTTCTTAACCTTAAAAGTCATTGCCATTATCCTTATCCTTTCCTCCCCCTCCACAATCTCCTGCTGGAAAAGTTTAACTGCTTACGTCCTCTTCCTGGATTCCCATCCCCATCATGTTTCTTCTCTTCCCCAATCTAATGTTTGTTATTGGTGGGGTTTTTTTCCTTTCTATCTAGCTTATTGAAATCTCCCATATAATTTTCTTAAAAATCACTTTATTTCATGCATAAATTTTACTGGCAATATGCTGAAAGCTAATTTTCCATATCAAAGATGTCTCATCAGATTAGCCAAGCCAAAATAGTCCTCCCCACTAGGATATGAGTTTGTTACTCTTCTCTAGGCAGAGTCCTGTTGCTGGTCCTTAAACTGATAATCATTCTTCACTTTTCTTGGTCCCTACACTGTATTTATTCACACTTATTTTCCTAACCATGTAGATCCTGGTGCACTGCCCACATTAATACTATATCTTTTTTTTCATTGAGATATAATTGACATATAACTTTATATTAGTTTCAAGTGTTGTTGTACAACACTTTACCTTTCAATTTAAGAATAGAGGCAGCACAGGGCCATACAGCAGCTCAAAACAACAGAACTGGTTTACTGTTCTTTTGTGTCATTTTTCTCTGAGGACTAATTTATTTCTGGAAGACCTTGTTATCCTCTTATAATTTATTGTCAAACAAATATTTTCATGCATATTCATTTATTTTTTACCTTGCTACACAACCATTACATTTGTAGTTGCCTGATGGGCATTATTATTTGGAAGTCTGGTTATTACAACAATTTTATTATATCTAAAACCCAATTAATATATTCTGTCTATCCATGGTACTGGACCACAATATTGATTATGTCATGCTAACTGCAGAGGATGAACAGATAGTGGCAAGTGCATTGAATGCCCATTAAGACTGATGAATGGCATAGGAGAGAGAATAAACTCTCAAAAGTTTTAGAAGGCCTATCATACTGATGAAGTTTTAATGGGTCCAATGATCTGGGCTATCCTGAAACAACCTTTCTAAGGACACGTTGTTATTTATTGCAGCCCTCTTTATTAAGAAAGAAGCTCAATCACTTTGCTGTACACCTGAAACTAGCGCAATATTGTAAATCAACTATACCCCAATAAAATTAAAATTAAAACAACAAAAAAAGAAAGAAGCTCAATGCTTTGTGGGCCTTTGGATTCTAAAGCAATATATACTACTCTTGGGAATAATGCTCTGACTCACTTATTAGATGGTTCAGAAGGCTCCCAGTTTTGAGTGGTACCCAGAATAATGGAAAATTTTATACCAGATCCATACTCAGTGAGAGATGCCTGGCACTTAGGCCATTTGCCTCAAGAGCTTAGAGTGCTAGAGGTGTCCATGGTGGTTAAGTGTGCAAGGTAGAATCTCTATCGAGCTCTACCAGAAAAGTCACAATTCAGACTTCCAGAATTCTAGAGCAAAGTCATGGCTGCTTTAGCAGAGAACTAAGTATCTGCTATTATAAAATAATTTCTCGTGTGCTCTTGTACTCTGTTAGACACTGAGAGTCTGACTTTGGAACTTCAGTGACAATGATCCAGGGAAGAGCTGGTTGAAACCCTAGATGTAGCACAATCCCTTGAGATACCAGATTTCTGGTAGTATATCTGCTACATCAGATCCCTTTCATTCTGGAGGAAGAAGTGAGGTACCCCAGTCAGAACTGACACTTATAGTAGATAGGGGTTTACTGTATGTATAACCCGTGTCTCAGCTAGTACCACCATCTGAGGAATTCCAAAATACCAATCCATTGTTATGGCATCCCATATAACAGTGACTCAGATGAAGGTACACATTTTATGACACGAGCCAAGTGACTCCAGACTATAAACTTTATCGCTTAGAAGCAGCTCAGCTGATGCACCAGCAAGGTGGATAGACATAGTCTGGGATGTGGTATATTTGCTTATCCAATACGTGATATTTGGTGTTGAGTTGTCAGAAAAATTGGGTCCAGGAACCAAAGACAGGTAGTACAGAACCCTCTCACCATTAGTGACTGTATTTTGGAATTTGAGTTTCCTATTTGTGCTCTGCCAGATCAAAAGTTCCCAATGAGGAAACACTTACACCAGAAGACATAGTAAAGTTTCCTCTGAACTTATAGCTCCAACTACCACTTAGTCATTTTGGGTTTTTCATGTCAGCAAAGGAAGGAATAACTTAAAGTAATTGACTCTAATTTTCCTGAAGATCTAGAGTTGCTGCTACATGATGGGAACTTAGGGAAGTCTGTCTAGACTACAGGGTATTTGAGGCTGTCTTTAGGTGACTCTGCGCTTAGTGAGAATGGTAAATGGGTGCATAGCAACCGCAGCTTGAAAAGGGAAAGGCATTAAGAGCTCTGAGTCTCTGGGAAAGACAGTCTAGGTCACCACACTAGACAAGCAACCTAGACAAGCTGAGGCACAGGCAAAGGATGAAAGAATTCTAGAATGGGTAGTAGAGGAGTGAGATGGTAAGTACCAATTTCAGTCTCAGCACCAATTGTAGCAGCAGGAAACACAGCTTATTGCACTAAGCCTCTTAGTACTGAGTCTTTATAAATATTGCAAGTGGTCATGACCTAGAAAGGAACTCTGATGAACTTGACTTAATGGAATTAATTAATGCGGGACACAAGAAGATCTAAAAGGTGCAAAGTTGCAAAGACTACGTCAGACACTTCTTGAGTACTGCTTCATATCTTCTCTGCGGATTTCTACCAATTTGCTCAGGTGCTTCTTAACAACACTTGTGCCAAATATCCCTCACTACCTGCCCCAGGACACCTCTGATACTGCAACATGGGATTGCATGACCCACTTGGCCTTCATGAATGCACAAACCAGGACTAAGCCCACCAAAGGAGTGAGCCCACCATTGACTAATAAGGTAAATGGAGACAATTAATAAATATTTCTCTTGTTTTGTCCCCTGGTTTTTCAATCTGAGACATATTCCATGAAGTGCTTGAGAATTCTTGACAGGATGGTGCACCATCCCCCACAGTAATGGCCAGTTCAATATGTACCTTTGGATTAGCTTTCCTTTCCTCCTGGTCTCACTCCACATGTCCTCCTTCTTTTCTCCCTGAGATCAACTATCTGCATGCAAGATTTTGTCTTAGAGTCTCATTTTTTAGAAATATAGGCCAAATAATTTAGAGAAGAGATCAAAGCTGATGAATGAAGTTGATCAAAATTTTATTTCACTTCACCCCAAAGAGATTGTAAGTAAGAAATTTTGTAGGCTTGGCTATCATGCATTTCTTATATGAACCCCTAGATATGAAGCTAGAAACGTTCAGCTGCCAGAAAGAGATAGGGTCATTATTAGCTTCCAGTTTACTAAGAATACAGTGAAGTTCTAGTGGTCCACCTCAACCCAGTTTACTCCTCAGAGAACCCTCAAGAAATTGTTTTTGTAGTTGCATTACATAAGAAATTATATCTATAGCCAAAACTAAATTCTATGCTCACTTTATCAACATTATAAAACCATTTCTCCTGTGTTTGACAAGCATAATATCAATAAATCAATCTTAGTGTTTTAACATTAAAACCTTGTCTCTTTTTTTATTGGGTCTGAAAGTGATAGCACATCATCTATAATGTACTCTGAACCAAGAATGCCCTCTTATAAAAGTCCTCAGTTTGTTTTTCCTCTGTAGAACAATATCCCTATAAACTGAAGAGAATCCATTGTTAAAACGTGAAATCTGTCTTTGATAATTTTAGCTATACTAAGTAATAAAGTAATTTTGGTTCAAATGTAAGAGAAACCTCTCTACCCTCCTTTTATTTCTGTCTGTCTTGTTAAAGAAAAGTCTAAGAATTAATTTAGGAATTCATCAACTTTAAATAATGAAGGAGATGAGTGTTTAGGTACCAATAATTTCCAAATCTGTCTTGAATACGTCAGCATTTGATAAGAAGAAAGAATGATGAAGTTATTAATAATTCTGCTTTTCTCTTACCCCAAATTGTTTTAAGCCAAGGCAATATATCTGGATTTAAATGATGTTGGTCTAAGAGAAAGATAGCGCCTCAAGAATAATTGGAATATCCAGTGGAAAAATCTTTTTTTTTTGTCCAGTGGAAAAATCTTGACTCTATAATCTCTCTACACCACACTTGAGCCTGCCCTTCAAAAAAAAAAAAAAAACTATCAAAGATCTCTCCTCACATTCCCATTCTTTCCCCCAGTCCCACCTAGAAAAGATGTGAAGAAATTGCTTCACTTAAAAATTCAATCTAGCCTAAATGTGATGAAGTCTGTTGTTATTTTTGTTTAGTCACAAAAATGTAAATCAAATTTTCACTTGGAAATGAAACTGATAATTTAAAATGGTAGACCAATATGAATTAGTCTGAAAGATTTTTAGATGAAAAGGAAAGAACTTTTGAAAGTATAGGAGGATGGTAAACAGAAAATTACATCATTTATATGAAAGAAAAATGGTTTCTCTCTTATATGATTAATGTAAAAATTAAATGTGAAATTTGAATCTTAAGTCAACTGAGTAAGCCACCACATCTAGGCCAACTATATTTCTAGATAAAAAATCAAGATAATGATTTTTATATCAATTCTATGTGTGAGAGGTAGTCCAAAAGGGATTGATATTCCTAGAATATATTGATAGTTTACAGAGATTATAAAGAGCAGTTTATATCCAAACTATCCCCAATAAATCTACACCATATGGTCCATGCATCTAAAAAAGAAAATTTAGACACCACTGGTAAATTTTTAAAACACACAAAAACCAGAAATTAAAATAATGAGCATATAAGACTAAATATTTGTTAACATCTTGCCATATTTAATAGATTTGTGAACATTATTCCCACACATATGCTGCACTTTTACTGCACACTTATTCAGTCATAAACAATACATATTTTTTATTTTTAAAGTGTTATGCAACTGACATCATACTGTATGTATTCTTTCTATAACTTCTTTCCTTTCAGTATTATGTTCTGGAGATTTTTTCATATTGAACGCTAGTTTTGATGGCTGAGAAGTTTCCATTGCATGTCTTTTTTAGTTTAGTTTAGCTTGTTTGTTTTTTATTTTAACAATCAGTGTTGGAATGAACATCCCAGTACATGTGTCTTTATGCACGTGTGCTAGAACAGCTGGGTTACAGGGTATACAACTTTAATTTTATTAGCTGTAGAGAGGCAGTGCCTCATACAGTAGGTATGTTGTTTGTGTGAGTTCAAGTCTTGACTCTGTCATTTACTCTGTGTGTACCCTTACCATATTTGACTCTGTTTCTTGATCTCTAAAATCATGATAGTAGTAGTAACTGCCTATGACAGACTGCCTGTTGTACTCCAATATCCATTATCCACTTTGTCCATAGAAGAGTTCCAGGTGCCCAGATAAAGGCTACATTTCTTAGCATTCTTCCAGCTAGATGTGGACATGTGACTACATTCTGGTTAATGGGATGTGAGTGAAAGTGATGTACACTCCTGCGTGTGTTTGTGTGTCTTTCCCCACTTCCTGCTATCTAGAAATGGTGAGAGAGAGAGAATGGTATGTGTGTGTGTATGTGAGAAAGAGAGAGAGAGAGAGGCCTTATTCCTAGAGATGGAATCTCCATCTTGAAATCTTGAACCTGGCAGAGTTGTCCTGTTAGCCATCTACTGCTGGACTGTTATAAGGAGGATACATAGATGTCTTATTTAACCACTGGGTTTTTATTAGTCACTTTTTTACAGCAGTCCAGTTCAGACTCTAAAAATACATCATTTATGGCATTGTCATAGTAAATACAACAGTGCTTAGAACAGTGCTCAATGAGTATATCAATTATTTTGTTATCTTTCCAACAATTGCCGAATTGCTCTCTAAGGTGTTTCACTAATTTATAAACTTACCAGCAGTGCACAAGTCTTCATATATCATTGCATTTTTTATATTTCTGCAATTTGATGGATGTAAATTACTTTTTATTAATTCATATTTTCTTATTAAGATTTTTTAAAATGAAGAACAACAAACGTTTAGAAAAGTGCACAAATCATCAGTATATAGCTTAATGAGCATTTATAAAGTGAGAATACATGTATTATCAGAATCAAGAATATCAGACCTCCTCTTTCCTCCTCCCAGTTACTACCACCATCCTCCTTAAAGGTAAACACTATCCTAAATTTTAATCACATAAATGTTATGGGCAAAATTGTAACCCCCCCAAAGAGTAATTAGGTTAAAAAGAGGTCATCGGGGTAGGCCCTAATCCAACATGACTGGTGTTCTTATAAGGAGAAGAGATTAGGACACAGATGGGTACAAAGGGAAGACAATGTGAAAATACAAGGAGAAGATGGTCTTCTACAAACCAAAAGAGAAAGGTCTCAAAAGAAACCAACCCTGCCAATCTTGAATTTCTAGCCTCCAGCACTGTGAGAAAATAAATGTCTGTTGTTTTAGATATCCAGTTTGCAGTGCTTCGTTATGGCAGCCCCCAAAAAACTAGTACAGTAGATTAGTTTCATTCAGAATGATTTAGTAACAGAATCACTATCGGATTCAGAATCTTTTGTGTTAGATCTGTTCACTAAAGAAATTTTCTTGAGATTTACTGCATTGTTGAACATGGTGGTAGTTTGTCCATCTTGCTGGTCTATAGCATTCCATTATGTGTGTGTAAAAATTTATTGCTCCATTTATGTTCATGAGCATTTGAGTTATTTCCAGTGTTTGGCTGCTATAAAGAGTGTTGCTTTGGGGCTTCCCTGGTGGCGCAGTGGTTGAGAGTCCGCCTGCTTTTGCAGGGGACACGGGTTCGTGCCCCTGTCCGGGAAGATCCCACATGCCGCGGAGCGGCTGGGCCCGTGAGCCATAGCCACTGAGACTGAGCGTCCAGAGCCTGTGCTCCGCAACAGGAGAGGCCACAACAGTGAGAGGCCTGCGTACCACAAAAAAAAAAAAAAAAAAGTGTTGCTTTGAAGATTCTTGTACAACTTGTTCATATTGGTGAGCACATGTTCATTTTTCTAGGGTATTGATCTAGGAATGGAATTGTTGCATCATGGTAAGTGCATTTGTTCAATTCTAGTAGATTCAGCCAAAAACTTTTCTAAATTAGCTTCACCAATCTACACTCTCAACAGCAGTACATTCCAGTTGCTCCACATTCTTTTGGCACGAGGTATTTTCTGTATTTTTTATTTTGGTTACTCTGATGTGTAATAATTTCATTGTGAATTTAATATGTATTTCCTTAACTACTAATGAGATTGAGCACTTGCTTTATGGACTAGCATATGGCCAATTTTATACTTGAAAAGAATGTGTATTCCATGTTTGTGCAGTGTCCTCTATTATTTCAAGTCAGTTAAACTGGTTACTCATGCTGCTGAAATCTTCCATATCCCCATCAATCTTTGTAATAAAATGTCCCAATGATTGTGGATTTGTCAATTTCTTCTCTACATTCTGTCAGTTATTGATTTACATATTTTGAGCCTTTATGAATTGTTATATATGCCTAGTAGATTGGATCTTTTATCATTTTGAAATATTCCTCTTTATCTCTAATAGTGATTTTTGCAGTAAAGCCTACTTCTTCTAATATTAGTACAGTTATATAAATTTTATTTTGGCTAATATTTGCATATGTATCTTTTTTCATTCTTTTTAGAAAAAATTTACTTTCAACATCTCTACAGTCTTACATTTAAGATGCGTCTTTTGTGTGTCATAAATGCCTGACTTAAAAAACATCCAGGGACTTCCCTGATGGCACAGTGGTTAAGAATCTGCCTGCCAGTGCAGGGGACATGGGTTCAAGCCCTGGTCTGAGAAGATCCCACATGCCGCGGAGCAACTGAGCCCATGCACCACAACTGCTGAGCCTGTACTCTAGAGCCCGCATGCCACAACTACTGAGCCCACATGCCACAACTATTGAAGCCTGTGCACCTAGAGCCTGTGTTCCACAACAAGAGAAGCCATTGCAATGAGAAGCCCGTGTGCTGCAAGGAAGAGTAGCCTCCACTCGCTGCAATTAGAGAAAGCCTGCGCGCAGCAACGGAGACCCAACGCAGCCATAAATAAATAAATAAATAACAAAAAACACATCCAATTCTACAAACTTTGTCTTTTGATCACAGTGTTCAGACTACTTACATTTAATTAAACAGCTGTTATATTTGGGTTTAAATCTACCATCTTATTATTTATTTTCTACATGTTTTTCTTTTGCCCTTTCTTGTTTTCTTTTAGATTAATCAAGTATTTTTTATGATTCCATACTTACCCTCTATTACTTTGTTATTCATTATTATACTATTCTTTAGCTGATTAGCCTAAAGACTAAAACATGAATCCTTGATTTGTTACCTTTTAATACAAACTGTTACTTTTACCACTTCCCCAGTAATGCATATATTCTTTTCCCATCTTTCATTGTTATGTATTTTACATCTTCAAATGTTTAAATCACACAATGTATTAGACAATATTTTAGACATTCATTCAGATGTATTCAAATAATTATCCTTTTTTTGTTCTTTATTTTTTCCGGCTTTTCTATGCAGGTTTTCTACCTAAAGAACTTAATAAAAATTTTATTATATATATATATTTTTTATTGTGGGTCTGCAGGTGACTAACCCTCAGTTTTTGTATATCTGAATATATACTTATTTTACCTTAAATTTTGATGGATATTTTTGCTGTGTATACAATTCTAGATTAGCAGGTAGTGTATTCCAGTATTTAAAAACTATTACTTTCTTCCAGTTTCTAATGTTTGTGCTGCATATTTAGCCATTAGTCTGTTTCTTGCTTTTTTGAGGGTAACATTTTCTCTCTGGATGCATCTGATATTTTTTCTGTATTTGTATTTGTATGTTTGAATCTTTGACGTGTCAGTAGTTTTACTGTGATGTGTATCTGGGTGGACTTGCTTTGTATTTATCTCTTTTGTGGTTCATAAAATTTATTGAGTCTGTAGCTTGATATTTTCTATACATTTATGGAAATTCTTAGTCATATTCTTCAAATATTGTTTCGTCCCACTTTATCTCTTCTCTCCTTTTATACATATTATATATTTATTACATGCTAGACTTTTTATCATGTCCAGTATGTTTCTTGTAATATATTCTGTACTTTTCCTCTTTTTTTGTCACTGTGTTTCATTCAAGCTATTACCTGCCAACCTATCTTCCAGTGCACTAATTCTCTCGTTAACAGTGCCCAACCTGTTAAACCAATCCACTGAGTTCTTAATTTGGGTTTTTATATTTTTCCAAGCTAGAATTTTTATTTGATTCTTTGCTCTGGACTCTAGTTCTCTGCTGAAAGTCTCTATCTTGTCCTGTGCTTTTTTTTTTGATCATATTAACCGTAATTATTTTTAATTCTGTGTCTGATAACTCTAATATTTGGATCTCCTATGGATCTGTTTTTATTTTACCAAATTTTTTCCTTTTTGTTCTAAGTAATTTGATTCTGTTTCTGGTGTGACTCGTTGTTTTAAATGGCTGTTGTCATTGTATATGAAAATGTTTAAAGATAATTTGACACTCATGATAATATTACTTTCCTACAGAGAGTACTAAATTTTGCTTCTGGTAGACAGACAATTAGAATAGAAGGAGGTCATCCTAATCTATTTTGGGTTGAACTAATTCCAGATATTTTTCGCTAATAGTCTATTTCTAGTTTCCTTAGTCCAAAGCGTAGCCTTTCTGGAGTTTCAGCTGAGTGTCTGGGGCATTTTACCATGATCTTCTATGGTAAGCCCTGTATTTCAGTTTTTGTCTCCCCAGCCTTTGTGACTGTTGGGAAATCTGAAGTTTCTTAATCTCTTAGATACCATTTTTGTTTGGCTTTTGGCATCTTGGCTGAAAGTTACAGATTGGCAAATATTGACAAATATTTCAATGGGGCAGGCAACGGTGAATATTGAGCTTACTTCTCTGTTATTTCTTTCTCTTTGGAATTTTGGCTTCTCAAGTCCTAACTATTTTGATTGCTCTCTGAAGTCTTAAAACAGATTTTTAAATTTTTCCAGACTTTTTTTTGCTGTTTTATATTAAAAGATTTAGTCTTATGCAAGTTAGGCAGCTATAGCCAGATGCACACACCCTCTGACTGTTATTTTAATTTGCATATCCATTTATTATAGTGGGCTTGGGGAGGTCTTTATATATTTACTGATCATTGTGTTTTCTTCTCTGTGAATCCTTTGTCCACTTTTTATTAGGTTGTTTTTTGGTTGCTAACACATGAAGAACTCCAGATACTATTTGGGGGAAAGGAGGCTATAATATGTCTGCAAATATCCTCCTCTAGTCTGTGACTTGTCTCAATTTTTTTATGTTACCTTTTGTCACACAGAAATTTTCAGTGCTAATAGATAAATTTCAAACATTTTTTCCTTTATAGTTTGTGGGTTTTGTGTCTGGTTTAATAAATTTTTCTGAGTCCTGATGTTATAAAGATATCCTCTTAGGCTTTCTCCTAAAAGTTTTTCAGTTTTATTTTCATATTGAGGCCTTTAATTTACCAGGCATTTACTTTTCTGTGTTGTATTATGTAGGAATAGCCGCATGTTCTAGCACCATGTATCAAATGCCAACCACTTCCTAACTGTCTGGTAATGTCACTGTCAGTGTTTTTTGTAAGATTAATTTTAGTATTTTTAATGTATTAATGTCATTAATTTCTTTTTTATGTTCACATAACTACTTAAGGACAGTAATCACATCTTATGGCTCTTTGACTCTCCCAAACTTTTTAACTTTTATAAAAATTAAGTACAATGAAACATTGTTAATAGATATATTGATCTAAACTGATTCATGCTATATGTTGATAAACAACATAGCACTTTTTACTTAGCACAAAATGTACACAGATGATTTCTGTTGGATACTGCAACATGTGCAACAAAATATTTACTTGTGGTGACTCTAAAATAGAGCTCTAGAAAAATATTATTACTAGCTGAGATTTATTGGTTGCTGATTATGTGCTTGGAAATGTTCTAAAAACTATGTTAACTCTATATGTGTTAACTATGTTAACTCTATAGCTTTATATATTTAACTCATTTCTAAGAAGACTGTGACTTAGGAACTACTATTATCAGCATTTTTCAGATGAGAAAACTGAAGCACACTGTAGCAAATTTTTACTCAAGTTTATAAAGATAGGCAATGCAGAATCATTTTATTTAATCCACTTCATTTTAACTTGAAAAATAAATGAAATATTGCTATTTTATAACTTTCAGGTAAACAATAAATTGTGAAAATATTTCTAAATAAATATGTATATTTTTCTGTGATATATGTCCACATTTATATTTCATTTTGTGAATACAGTTATAATCATCAATAATAATTTATTGGAAAAGTACCAATTTGTGGCATTATACAAGGTGTTAAAATTAACTGTAATTTTCTTGAGTCTACACAAAATGTTTGGTATGTTTGACTTTCACTGCTCTTTACTTGATAATGGCTGCATTTCAAGGGATAATGCACTTTATGTGCTGCTCCGGTAGTTAAAAACACATTTCACGTAAATGGAGTAAAGAACATTTAATGAACTAAGCTCTATGCATGTGAAAGCCAACAGCAATATTAGAAATGGTGTTTATTTTATAGCTCAGAAACTGTATTTTAAATGCTAGTATATGTTTATATGACAGTTCTATTAAATATAAAAGAGTCCCATTACAAGGGAAGTCCTTTACATAGACTTTTTATGTGGTCTAAATAGCATACCCAGCCCTGCAACTCCTCATGTGAGACATTTTTAGAACCTTATTTATGTTAAAGCCATAACAAACTAGCAACTAGAAAACTATATTGGGCACAAACGGCTAATAAAAAGAGATTGTTGAAAATACTTCTTAATAGCAACTTAGGAAGAATCCTGATGAAACAAAGTCAAGGCTCAGTGTCTCTGGAAGCCTGCCACCCCAGTAATCACAGACCACAGGTACTCCCCCTTTTCCATCTTCATTGCTTTCTTGGCTGGAAATTAAACAGCCAATGAACTTTAAGATTGGTATTTGCCCTACTTTTCATCCGAGTGCCTACTGAGCCAGAGGTGTTCTGGAAAAAATCCTAGGATCATTCTTCCTCCCTGTGCTGATTATTTACTAGATGATTCCTCTGAGAAGTAGGGCAGATACTCCAAAACTGGTCAAAGGGGGAAGAATGCCAGCCTGTGTACACACATGAATCTGCATATGTGTGCAAATGTGTGCCCATGTTTTATATATGTAAGGCCCGGACACTTGAAATCTGGATCACTTCTCAGCTGAACTGCTGTGTTTAGACAAGCTAGCTAAAATGAACAGGTCAAACCCTTTATTTATAGAGTAAAAACTATTTGATCTGGGATAGATATCAGCTCTACAGTCAAACATGTGGGCCAAAGTCATTTTTATTGCTACTTTGTGCAGAATTCTGAAATGGTTCCTGTGGTCATCCATGTGAGCAAAGGAAAAGTTCCCACAGAAAAGTGGGCCAATCAAGTGTGAAATGCTGCTTGGATCACTAAAATGCCAGTATGTGTTTATATAATTGAAAGTGTAAAGCAATGGAAGGAGAATGACTTTAATTTCTGAACTGCAGGAACCTCCTCATGAATTTTGCTCACCCAGGCCCTGGAGGTACACTGCTTGTGCAGTAGCTGAGGCAGGCACCAAAGCAACGCTCTCTCTATGAAATATAGAGAGATGCTGTACTCTGGAATATAGTTTGAAAACTACTCACCTATTGTAGTTATCTATGCCATAGGATGAATTGTTCAAAAACCATCAATTTTTGGAGTCGGCTGCCTCCTTCAAGGTCAGTGACATTTGTCTCTCACTCAGTGAGGAAATTTGCTCCCCAACACCCCTGATGGAGGGCCTCCAGTCTGTTTCTGAACTCACAGTGTTGCGAAGCTCAAGACCTCAAAATCTGTCCAGATTTACTTGTAAGGAAATTTTTTTACAAGACATTTCCCAGCCCATGTGTACTTAATTTATGTAATCATGTCACTTAAATGAAAATGGCCACCCAAGAACAGCTGGCTTATCTTAGAAGTTTCCCACTGCCATTCTTGGAATTTCCCTTTGTGATAGGGAAGAATTATACATATATACATGCATATATATATATTGAATATATATATAGCCCTATATATCTCACATATATAAAAATGTATTTTTAGCCTGTGTCATCCTGCTTAGCTTCTGAGCCTTTGTTGTGCTGAGTGGAGGAATGTGCCTTAAAGAGAATATCTTGAAGTTATTCTAGGGCCCTAAATAAAGTATGTTTGGACTTGGAATATGAGTCAAGTTAAAGAAATTAAAGTGCTTTCTGATTTTCTTATTCTCCACTCACATTTTCATTCTCTTTTAATAAAGTTGATTCTTCCTATTTGCAGACTGTTCTCCTTGATAGGGATCTTCTAATAATACAGCTTCTGGATATGGTATAACAAGGTATTGATATATGAATAACATCAATTTGTATGTGTCCAGTTTTTTCTAAATTTTATTTCTGATTAAGTGTACTAGCACCATAACTTTGGAGGGAAATATTAGGACTTTTGAAGGTTTTAAGATATCTGATTCTACTGGAATATTTAAAACAACTTTGAAAACAAAAAATAAAGTTAGAGGACTAACACTATATGTTATTAAGACTTATTGTAAAGTTATAGAAATTAAAACAGTGTGGCATTGGTAATAAGACAGAGAAATAAAAGAGTAAAATAAAATAGTTTACAAAATGACCTACACATAATAGACAACTGATTTTCAACACCAGTTCAAAGGTAATTCAATGGTGAAAAAATAGTCTTTTCAACAAAAGTGCGTAGAAATTGGATATCCATATGGAAAAAAATGGATGAATAAACAAAAATTTGATTCATACATCACATTATATGCACAGGTTAACTCAAAAATAGGTTACAAACCAAATGTAAGATGTAAGACTATACATCTTCTAGAAGAAAACATAGGAGAAAACCTTTATGATCTTGGGTTAGGTAAAGATTTCTCAGATGCAACACCAAAAGCATAACTCATAAAAGAACAAATTAATAAATGAACTTAATAAAAATTGTTCTTTGAAAACCCAAGACTAGGAGAAAATCTTTGCCAAGTACCACTCTGATAAAAAACTAGTATCTCGCACATGCAAAAAACTCTCATAACTCAACAGTATGTAAACAAATAATCCATTTTTTAAAAAAGTAGGCAACAGTTTTGAACAGACACTTCATCTAAGAAGATATAAGAATGGCAAATAAGCACAAGAAAAGATGTTCAATATTATTAGAGAAATGCAAATTAAAGCTACAATGCAATAGGGCAGAGGTTCTTTGCAGAAAGTCACTGTGGCTTCCTGTTTCAGTACTCCTTCTATGGAAACTAGCTAGCCTGCCACTTAGGATCAGCCCTCTGAAACTTCCTCATAGATCCCACAGACTACCTCCAGGAGCCCACTGCCTGCCGTGGTGGCCAGTTCCCCTTTGCACGTTTACCAGAATGACTGCCAGGACTCAGAGGTCACCATCAACTGCCAGATCAAGCAGGAGCTCTGCATCTCCTATATCTACCTGTCCATGCACCTCTTACTACTTTGACTGTGATGATGTGGCTTTAAAGAACTTTGCCAAATGTTTTCTTCACCAATCTCATAAGGAGAGAGAACATGCTGGAAACTGATGAAGCTACAAGAACCAAGTAGATACCCAAAACTCCCATTAGGATATCAAGAAACCAAACTGAGACCACTGGGAGAGTGAGTTGAACGCAATGGAGTGTACGTTACACTTGAAAAATAAGTGTGAGTCAGTCAGTACTGGAACTGCACAGACTGGCATTAACAAAAACAGACCTACTTGTGTGATTTCATTGAGACATATGACCTGAATGAGCAGGTGAAATCCATTAAAGAACTGGGTGACCACTGTAACCAACTTGCATAAGATGGGGGCCCTGGAACCTGGCACTACAGAGCCTGTCTTTGACAAGCACACCCTGGAAGACAGTGACCCTGAGGGCTAAGCCTTAAGTTGGCTTCTCCATAGCCATGGGGTGACCTCTTTGGTCACCAAGGCAGTGCATGCATTTGGGTTTACCTTTACCTTTTCTATAAGTTGCACCAAAACACCAACTTAAGTTCTTCCATTTGTAGTATTCTTTCAAATAAAATAATTAGGTACAGCACCCCCCCAAAAAAACTACAACAAAATAACACTGCATTGCATACTTATTAAATGGCTAAAATTTTCAAAGCTGACCATACTAAGTGTTAATGAGGAAGTGGAGCTCTTACTGGTAGAGATGTAAAATGGTAAAACAGCTTTGGAAAATAGGCAATTTCTTAAAATGTTAAGCATACACCTATCATCTGGCCTAGCACTTCCACTAGATCCTACCTAAGAGAAATGAAAGCATACATCCATATAGAGACTTGTACACAAATGCTCATAGGAACTTTATTTATAATAGCCAAAAATTGAAAAGAATTCAAATTTCCATTAATAGGTATGCATAAACTAAGTGATATTGTTCACCCATTCAATAGAATGCTACTCAATAATAAAAATGGATGAAATATTTATCCATGTTACAGCAGGAAAGAGTTTCAGAATAATTATGCTGAGTGAAGGAAGTCAGAAAAAAAATCCTGTATGATTCCATTTTTATAAACTGAAAAATGCAAACTAATGTATTCTGACAGCAAACAGATCAGAGGTTGCCGGGAGAAAGAAGGTTAGGAGGTCCTGAAGGAAGGGATTATGAAGAAGTGCAAGAAAACTTCTGAGAGTGATAAATATGTTCATTACCTTGCAGGGGTGGTTCAAATTCTATACTTTAAATATGTGCAGTTTATGTACATCAACTATGCCTCAATAAAGCTATTTTAAAAATCTCTGAATGGCATAAACTTAGCACAGGTTTATCTCTAAATAAATCTTTTATTATTTTTCTTTTTTTATCTGCTTTCTTTTTATTAAATTAATTTTTATTGGAGTACAGTTGATTTACAATGTTGTGTTAGTTTCTGCTGTACAGCGAAGTGAATCAGTTATACTTATATCCACTCTTTTTAAGATTTGTTTCCCATATAGGTCATTACAGAGTATTGAGTAGAGTTCCTAGCTATACAGTAGGTTCTTTTTTTTTTTTTTAACTTTTTATGTTCTATTGGAGTATAGTTGATTAACAATGTTGTGTTAATTTCAGGTGTACTGCAAAGTGATTCAGTTATATATATATACATGTATCTATTCTTTTCCAAATTTTTTTCCCATTTAGGCTGTTACATAATATTGAGCAGTGTTCCCATGTTATACAGTAGATCCTTGTTGGTTATTAGTTCACATATAAATACATCTTTTCAATGAGGCTTTAAAAGGTTAGCCTAGCACAGGGTGAGAACACTGTAAGTAGCAGTGACTGCTTCCCTTGTTTTCCTGGGCTCTTGCTCTCATCCCTTTGGGCATCTTGCTTCTCTCTAGCTCCTAGGTCCAAGGTCATGCAGGGTTGCTACTGCTATTGGCTTGCTCTTTCACTGCTCATCTTTTTCTCTCTAACATATATTTCTCAGACTTAGATTCTCATAATATCCTTTAAGAAAAGACATGTGTAAAACTGGTAAACACCCTTCTTTCATTTCCTCCTTTAAAAAAACCCACATCAGCTCCTAAAGTAAATAACATTGTTTTTTTTGTCTTTTGGTTATGTTTTGGGTTTTTTTTGGATGGTGGTGGTGGGAATAAAAGTATTAACTTTAGCCTTCCGTTTGACATTTTAGAAGTGAGATCATTAGCGAAGTAAACCTTCTTTCTAATGAAAATTGGTGTAAGCAGATAGATTTTATTAATTTAGTCAAGAAAATTGGAAAGTGAGAGCTGGCCCATGGAGCCCAGCTGGTTCTTGACTAAATTTCAGCCCACAGTCAAACAGCCCCAAGTGACAAGGGTGTTTGCTGCACTAGGTTCATGGGCTTTAAGGACCCAAAATGCAAAGTCCACAAGATGAAGGTACTTCTCCATGGAAATCAGCCCTGCTTCTCTGTTTCTGTGTTAATGACTGTACATCTCTTCCCTCATAGGGCCTCTTTCTTTATCTCTTTCTGTGTGACTGTGTGTGGTCTCCTTTTGTGTCTATTTCTCTTCCCTCTTCTTTGACTCTATTAACTATATCATGAAGTTAAACTTTGTTTTTATTATTTTATTTATTGAATGGAATGTTTGAATCTTCTTCCTTAGAAGCAGATGGATGGCATATTTTTACTCCTCTCCAAAAACCACTCCAATTACAATGCAACTAATAAAATCTAGGGTTTTTTTGCTTTTTAGTTATATGTACTTCAATTTGCTTTTTTCTGTGCTAGTGGCTCTGCTCTCCCCCGTCTTTCCTTGACAGCAATAATGCTGTTGTAAAGTCATAATTTGGTGAATTATTGTAGTTTATAGACTTATTTGTAGGTGGTGTCAAGTGCATTACTATACAGTTGACAGCATATGTATTTGCTATTTTTCCCTTTAAATTTTTTTTGCCTATTTTGATTGCTAACAAATATTTTATCAGTAAAATAAAACTAATTATATGCATTTTTAAACTTGCTTATTTAACAAAATTATTATAATCTTCAAAACTGACTTGACAAAATAAATTTTGATTATGAAATCAGTAGGGGTCAATAAGAAACATCAGTTTTCTTATATTGCTTTGGCAAGTTTTCTCATCTTTGGATGAGCGGGTGATTGTGACCACACCATTTGAACTGAGAGGACACCAAAGACTAGTTTTAGATATTCAGTTTCGTACAATAGAAGATCCCTGAACTTCTAAGAAAGTTTACTTCATAAACTATGGCTTATCATCTATGAGTCTGGTATTCTACCAAATAAAACATGAAGCCATGGATAATGGACCTTATCAACAATTAAAGTGCAGTGTGAAATACAGAGTGAGGCAAATGAGAGAAAGATTACAAGAGTTTTGAAAACATTAAGCAAAAATATTCTAAACTGATTTAGTCAATTCTGTAAGGAATTAGAAAAAAAAGACTGCTTGAAATCCTGAGCCTCTGATTCTATATTATTTTAATCGTAGAAGATAAACAGTACATGACAGGGGAATTTCCTTTGAAATACAAGTTGGAGAGAACTTCTTTTGCAGCTTCTTTATTGTATCATCATCTCTTTCCAATTCTGCTCTTACTTCGTGACTTCCTGATGAAAAGCAGTTATAAAATTTCCAGAATTACGCCCACCTGCAGCAACAAGATTTAAAAATGGGAGTATTTACAGAAGGAGAGTTCAGCCACATTCACACTGACCTCTGGGGATATAAAACAGCCTCTAGTAACAAAGAGAGGCAAGGCTTCTTCAACAATAGACAACCATTTAGAGGGAGCTCTCACCTGTATCCCTCTCTAACCCATGCGTTTCCTGTCCCTCTGAAAAAACAAGGCTGTTTGAGCAATGAATACTCCTCTATGAATAGACCAAGTGGCTGATAGAGTTTACACCAGATTTGGAACAAGAAATGGCCACCAGTGGTACGAGGAGGAATCACAAGAGCAGCTCAAGTTAGAGCAGATGTTGGCCTTGGTTGTTTCCGTATTGCAGTGAACACTCACTGTGCAGTGAGAAGTAGCCAGCAGGCAAGGCACACTTTCCCTGCAGTAGCTGTACGATCTCCCAGTGAGACTCTAATTCCTCACACTGGCGTGGGAAGAGGACCTAGAGCCTGGAGCCTTCCCTAGGATTCTTAAAAGACAACCTCTAGGCAGCAAGTGTGCATCTTTTCTTTTGCTGCCAGAAGTCAGCACTAGGCCGAGGAGGCCAGGACAAAAGCATTCAGGCCTTGGACTCTTGAGTAGAGACTCAGCCAGAATCCTTTACTGTGTAGTCTTGTTTGCCTTTATAAGGTCAAGCAAACAGCTTCCACTCCTGCTACTGCCATCCAAGCTGCCCCCTTGACACTGGGGCAGCTTTCCATAATATATATTTCCTGAATATATTTATGCATGTCTTTGCATATAAGTAACTTGAAAGTTTTAAGGAAAATGGACCACTAATTGAACTAAATAATTTCAATTTCCATGAACAGTCTTAGACTTAGTTTTATAATTAGTTTAATATAGGTCATGTGGATTAATCATGCTCATGATGACTTTTATTTCTTATGACTAAAATGTACAATTGCCAATAAAGGTGATAAGTTCAGAGAATTAAATTTTCCTGTGGTTTAATTTTCTTTTCCTTCTTCTGTGACTAGACTTGGTATCTAATATATATCAGAATGTTATTTTCTAATATAAAGCACAAAAACATCTAGAGTGTTGAATACCATTATTCAAATAATGTTTAAAAAATTGCTGTGGCTTCCATCTTTCCCAGGAAACAGACTCTGAGACAGAAATTTGTGTGCAAGTGATTAATTAATGAGCACTCTTGGGAGAAACACCTGTGAGTGTTGAGAAACACTGCAAAGAGAGGAGGAGTTGAACCATGATTCTGTTGTAACGGAGGCCTCAGCAGATCCTCTAGAGCGGAGGTGACCCCTCAGAGTTGTCCTGAATCAGTTTGGACACCTATCTTGACTACCTTGGATGTAGGCTACTCCCAGGGAACAGGTGTTACCTTGGGTGAGGCAACTTCCTTGTACAAAGGGCAGTGTTCACTAGAGATTATCATATTAAGTGAAGTAAGTCAGACAGAGAAAGACAAGTATCATATGATATCACTTATATGTGGAATCTAAAAAATGATACAAATGAACTTATTTACAAAACAGAAACAGACTTACAGACTTCAAAAACAAATTTATGGTTACCAAAGGGGAAAGGTGAGGGGGTAGGGATAAATTAGGAGGTTGGGATTAACATACACACACTATTATATATAAAATAATAATCAACAAGGACCTATTGTATAGCACAGGGAACTCTACTCAATACCCTGTAATAACCTATATGGGAAAAGATTCTGAAAAAATATATATATGTATATGTATAACTGAACCACTTTGCTGTACCTCTGAAACCAGTGCAGCATTGTAAATCAATTATACTCCAATATAAGATTAAAAATTAAAAAACAAAATAGATAAACAAGGATCTACTGTATATTCAATATCTTATAATAACCTATAAAAGCTTCTTTTCGGATTTGCTGTACACCTGAAACTAACACAATATTGTAAACATTTAATACTTCAATTTAAGAAATAGTTTAAGAAAGGTGAATTAATAAAAAAATTATCATAAAAAAGGGCAATGTCCAGAGAGGAACTCACTAAGAACCTTCAGCAGTCAACACCCCAGCATCTGGAAGGATGAGTGCCTCAGCCCTTGAGGGGTATCTGGACTGACAGACCATAACATTCACTATACCTCCCACAGACACCATGTTGAAGACACCCTAAGACAGATCTAGATCCCAGCCTCACCCTATTTAAGGAAAACATTTGTTTGGACACACTGATATATTCTATATCAAACCACAGTATATTATCTTGTTGAGTCTTAAATACTGGAAAACTTTCTGGTTAGATTGTACCTATAGTGAAAACATAAGTATTTTGGAGTATACATGTGATACAGTGTTTTTCTATGTCAGAAGGCAATTTTAGTTTATTTTTCAATCTTACAACTATCTTTTGGAAGTCTAATTTTGATTCTGTGTTGTATGAATTACAATTATTGTGAACATTCTCTTATTATTCTAGCATTGTACATAGTTGCCTATTTTCCAGGCAACTTGAGATACCTTGTGTGAGAAAAGTTTTTATTTTCAATCTGAAGTGTCACATTGTTATAAAAAAATGAGTCTCGAATCTTTGAAGAGCAGTCTAGTTTTATTTGTATTATTAATTCAACAAGTCAGGATTCTGAACGTGAACGTTTCAATTTTTGTAAAATTAAATTACAATACTGTCTGAAAAGTTAAAATTAAAGGAAAGGATATGTCATTTTGAATGATATTTGTTTAAGATAACTTATATTAGAAGTCAGTTAGTATATAAAGCAGTGCAAACAAGAAGATCAGCATAAAACAGAGGCATAATGTTGATTTTGTGGAACATCAAACAGAAATCGTGAAGCACGATCATTAAAAGAAGTTACATCAGAATGATAGTATATGTGGCATATACAATTATAGAAACAAGTGTATTTAAAAGTTACTATATTTGGTGCAGGATCCAGGTGCTGAACATAAATCAATCTGTGTTACAGAAAAAGAAAATTTTACTACTAATTAACAGCAATCAGTGAAGAAATAAAGCCAAAGGGAGTTTTGAATACATATAGACAAGTAAGGAGAACATTTCAGGTGAAGAAATTAGCAGTAGAACCTGGGAAATAGAATCCATCTAGAAAAGTCAGTCATGACTGAAGATAAATTATGATTAATATATTCACCACCATAGGAATATTAATATATTAGTGTTTTCTGGTGTTCACCAGACCTTGCTTTTTTTGCCTACTTTATTTTCTTAAAATATATCTTTTTTTTTCCTCCAGAGAGATTGCTATTACTGATCTTTGAAAAAACTCATGGGAAGTGGTTTTCTCCTTTCTTAGGGCTGCATTTAAATCATCCTGAGATTTTTCTAATTGGACGCATGTTTGGCTTCTGAACAAAGAACAGGATAACCCGTCACCTGAGGCTATAACAATGATTCATTTGCACTAAGATGATTAAGGAATGCTTATATTTTAGCTAAACGTCAAGAATCCAATGTTGAATATCAATGATTTTTCATAAATCTGGAAGATACTTTACCCACAATTTTCCCCATCAACAACAAGTAAAGGTTTGGAACACTGGAATTACCTTGCAAAATTAGTTTTGGGGTTTGGGAGAATATCCATGAGAGAGATCAAATGTATGCATCATGGGCTTTTTATTTACTGTCAGTGTTCTTTCAGTGACCCAATGAGACTCACTGCATAAAATCAGGCTATACCATAAGAAATAACAATGAAGAAAAAGCATCATCACTAAAGAAACTTACCTCCCAAAAGCCCTTACCCACAATTTCTCTAGGCTGAACATTCAGTCCAGGTGAACCAATATGCCCAGGGTTTCCCAGCACATCTGGTTTCCCACATCAGCATCCCCATGACTGACTTCTGATTCTAGCCATATCTGCACTGCACAGTTCCAGGTGACTTCAGGCTCACCTCAGCTAACACTGTCTTATCCAGGGTACATGCTCTCTACTTATGGGCTTCCTGCATTCAAGTGCAACATAGGGGTTGGAGGGGTAGTTTTAATGCCCAGAGGCAATCCTCAACTGAGGAGGGATAGGAACTGTTGGGTAAATGCCCCATCTTCCTCCAATTTTTCACAGGGGACAATTCTGGGAGGCATTGTGAACATTTCCCAGTCAGTCCAAGAGGAACTAAGCCAATTGTCCAAAACAGCAACCTTAATCATACACCTTTAGGTCGAATATTCCTCCTTTCCTGCCTCATTTCCCTCTTTTTCACTTCTCCCAGGGACCAGATTCCAAATAAACTAACAGCAGCCAAGTTCTTGTCTCTGCTTTCCTTTTGGGGGAACCCTGATTCATATACTTCTGATTGTTATTATTGTCATCATTATGTTATTTATCTCATGTCAAAAATGAGTCATCTCAAAATCCTTCCTGCTTAAATTTGACAAATATTAAGTTTTTATGTGTACTTTTGTCTATTTTGTTCTACTGACAAATTTATGTATTGTTTGGAATTGTGTTTGTTTTATAATACATTAATATATATATTAAAGCATATTTTCCTTCCATTTTTCCTCCTTGTAGAGATATTTGTGGATCTTAGTAACTTATTTTTCATAAGAATTCTAAATTAATTTTATCCAATTCCAAGATAACTCACATTGTGATTGCAGTAAATGATTTCAGAATTTGCATTAAATTTACATATTAATTTGGAAAGAATTGCATTTTTAATAGTATGTTGTTTCATTCAGAAATGAAATATATTTTCTCAAGAGTCTCAGTTTATTTGGGATGCTATAACAAAATACTACAGACTGAGTGACAACAGAAATTCATTTCTCACAGTTCTAGAGTTTGGGAAGTCCAAGATCAAGACACCAGCAGATTCAGTGTCTAGTGAGGGCCCTCTTCCTGGTTCATGGACCATTTTCTCTCTGTAACTTCACATGGTTACTGGTGGGTCAAAAGGCTAGGAAGTTCTCTGGGGTCTCTTTTAGAAGGACACTAATCCCATTCATGAGGACTCTACCCTCATGACCTAATCACCTCCGAAAAGTCTGCCCTACTAATATCATCATATTGCAGGTTAGGTTTCAACACATGAATTTTGGGGGAACACAAATATTCAGTCTATAGCACCAAGTGTTCATGTATCACTATTATATAACTTTCTTTAAATTCCTTACCTTTCTTACATAATATATTCCCAGGTATTATTTTTTCATTTGGGTTGTTATTATTAATTGATAATTGTTTTTCAATTTGGATTTTTAACTGGTTGCTAATATAGAGAAAGTCTGTTTTGTAAGTCTTTTTTTTCTTTCATCTGGCTACTTTACTAAATTTCTTATACAGTCTTCTATGTACTCTGAGCATATAACCCTATCATATGTATGTATAGGTAACTTTGCCTTCTCTTCTTTAATATTGATTATTTCTATTTATTTTCTCATTGCATTTGTTAGAGCCTCTCAAATGATATTGAATTATAGTAGTAATAGCAGGTATCACTTACATAGCTTTTATTTTTAGTAGAAATTATCTCAGTTTTTAATTATTTTCTACACTGGAGTTTTGGTAGCAAGCTTTTTATTATATTTAAGTAGTTATCTTCTATTTCCATTTTATGTAGAGTTTTTATTATGAGGTTTAACAAAATTCCAGGAATTGAGGGAGTGAGGTGGGGAGAATTCCTCATGGCTGTACACAGAGGGGAAGGAGGCAGTAAAATGGGAGAGTTTGGTGGAAATAAAATTACTTAGCAAGGTGGCAGATGAGAAGTGTTACATATGAAGTTTACATGTGGAAAGAGACTGGCCTGAGGAAGAAGTAGAATCTCTCGCTGGCCAAGCTGAAAGGAGGGAAGGCAAGGTGCTTGAAGAGCCAGAGAATCTCTGACTTGAAGAAAGGAGATGT
The DNA here is from genome assembly GCF_011762595.2 of Tursiops truncatus. Taxonomy (NCBI): domain Eukaryota; kingdom Metazoa; phylum Chordata; class Mammalia; order Artiodactyla; family Delphinidae; genus Tursiops; species Tursiops truncatus. The sequence goes on along the minus strand of NC_047045.1, from coordinate 60,293,656 downwards.
TTTCTTTCCTTGTAAACTACCTTGTCTCTTTTTAAGAAAAATTTGGGTATAAACTAACATGGGCAGACAAATAGGGCTTATTTTAGGTTTGAGACTGGTGGGTATGAATGACGCTGTATGACTCAATAGAGTGATCACAGACTGGCAGACAGGGAAGCTCGAAGGAATAAAGAAAAAGGACAGATTAGCGAGAGTGCATACAAAGGGGCTGATGGGAGTAAAGATGCTATGGTGAAAGAGGGTGATGTCAAGATGCTACATGAAGCTGGGTGTCAGTGACTTAGCAGGGTGATGGTGAGTGAAATTAAAATCAGAGGACTCCAAGGCAAGAGTTTTTAAAGAGCTGTTAACATGGAGGTTGAAGTAAATCTAAGTTGATGGTAGAGACTTCAAAAAGAAAGAACAAAAATAAACTAGGTGCTGAGTCACTGAGGAAACTAAGATGACAGAGATGAGTGTGGGCACAGGTATTAATACTAGATGATAAACTTAAGTAAATATTAATTGTGGTCTTCACTAAGGCAGTGGGGAGCTACTCGTGGGTTAGAATGAGAATCCAACAGGCTAATAAATGCACAGGTAGATAGTAGGGAATTGCAGAGCAAGAGAGGAACAAGTGTTCAAGAGGAGACTGCAGGTGGGCAAGACAAGTGAGGATAAGAAATAAAGGAAGGAGACAGTTTCGAGTTAGTTTGAAGTCACATGTTAATTGTATCAGAGAGTTTAATGATTATGCTGTATGTTATCAGTGGAGGGCTGAGTAGTCCCTCCAGTCCCAAAGATTTAAATAAAACTTTGTGGTGTGTGGCTTCTAAAACTTTGTTTTACAGTAGGCATAGGAGTTTAAAGATTCTTCTACTGGCTCAGTGGTTAAGAATCCGCCTGCCAATGCAGCGGACAAGGGGTTTGAGCCCTGGTCTGGGAAGATCCCACGTGCTGCGGAGCAACTAAGCCCGTGCACCACAACTACTAAGCCTGTGCTCTAGAGCCCGTGAGCCACAACTACTGAGCCAGCGTGACACAACTACTGAAGCCCGTGCACTTACCCGTGCTCTGCAACAAGAGAAGCCACCGCAATGAGAAGCACTCCCATCGCAACTAGTCCCTGTTCACCGCAACTAGAGAAAGCCCACGTGCAGCAACAAAGACCCAACGTAGCCAAAAAAATTAATTAATTAATTAAATTAAAAATAAAAAGAAATTTAAAGATTCTTTTACTGTTCTTGTGTGTGTGTGTACGTGTGTGCATATGTCTAGGTGTGTTAGGGTTGCCAGATTTAGCAAATTAAATACAGACTACCCAGCTAAATTTAAATTTCAGAAAACAAAGAATAATTTTTTAGTATATGTATGTCCCATGCAATTGAGCATATCTCACAGGCCATATTTGTACTAATTTTTTTGTTATTTATCTGAAATTCAAATGTAACTGCTGTGGTTCTGTGTACATATGTAGGCAGGTATCAGGGATATGAGCTGAGATATCCTTTCAAACTTAATATCTTAAAAGAACAGCTCAGAATAAGTCATGAGAAATCTTATCGCTGTATGTTTTCCTAATCATTATAAATTTAACAGGCAATGGAATTTACATACATGGAATTTGTTTCCAATTTTTTAAAAAAGGTTTCCAAGTTTCAAGCATAAACAGAGGGATTTGTTCTTTAATAATAGCTTCTATAGTTAAACTTTTCATGTACTTCCTCACACCAATCCCTCTCAAAGACCAACCTAAAAAGAATTTTCTTTCAAAGGAAAATGTCGTATTAGGATTTTGAGAAATTTATGACTTTTTAATATTTAGAAACTCACATTGGAATTCTTGCACTGTTCAATGACTATATTGCTGTTATCAACCTATAAAATTCAAATATAATTGAAGAACTACACACATGATTTCCTCATGTGAATGGAAAAGTTATATTTGCAATTCAACCCATTCATTAAAATTATAGTCAAATTTTTGTGAGATTAAAAAAATTCTGTAAATATAATGGAATTATTTACTTAGATTCTACTTTTTAAAAAATTGAAGGTGCCAAAAATTATGTGAATTGGGACAAAACAGAAGCCTGGAGTTTGTTTTCTAACCATGGCTTATGGTCCCTTCACTTGATACTCAGCATCTCTACTCAGAGAAGAATGTGGTTCTGATGAGCACATGGACTGGGGTATCGTCTGGGGCTAGTTTTTAGCACTCCAAACATGTGAGTGGCTGAAATTAAATCCAGAAGTCCTTAGAAGTGTGTTTTGTGTGTTTACGTAGCAGTTCTCAGTGGCATCCATCTTCCTTACACTGGAGGGTCCAACCCACTGAAGTAGCATCTCTGTGATGTTAGATTTAATAGTCTTTACTGGAGATTGTCTCTGCTTCAAGGTCCTGCCTGGTGTCTGCAAGCCCTCTTTGCCTCGCAGATGAGCCACTTGGTATCTATATGCCATCACCTCCACTCCTCTTTACTCCCTCTTCCCTGTGGGTTGAGAGCTGTGTCCTGACTCCAGATGGCAGGCAGGGGAACTGCAGGCACTCGAACTTGGTACTCTGTGATTTGGAAACAAAGCACCTTGAAGCTTATGTATCTTCAACATTTACCATGTGAATCCATGGTTCTTTATGGTTTCACGTCCATTGTGAAATGACACAAAACCTCCCACGGTAAATTATATTATTCACAGATTACAGATAAGGGGACTGAGATCAAAATGGAAAAGAAAAAGAAACTAACATTTACTGAGCATTTGCTTTGTGCCTAGCACTGTGTCAGGCATTTTACAAACATTGTCTCATTTAATTCTCACCACAGACCTAAGAATTATGTGTTGTAAGAGGCAGGAGTTACAACATATATTTTACAGATGAAGAAATGTGCTCAGAAGAGTTAAGAAACTTGTCCAAGAACATATAGCTAACAAGTGGTGGAAGAAGAATTCAAATGAAGCCTTAAAATTCTAAAGCTCATGCTTGTCCCGTTTCACAGTGGTTCTCCATGGAAGTCAGTTAGCTTGTCTAAGTTTACTCACCTAGGAAATGGGGGATATAGGATTCAAACTTAGGTAGGTCTGACTCCAAAGCCCATAAAAAATAGCATTTAAAACAAACTTATGGTTACCAAAGGGGAAAGGGGGGGAGGGAGGAATAAATTGGAAATTTGGATTAACAGATACACATATATACATATAACTGAATCTCTTTGCAGTACACCTGAAACATCGTAAATCAACTATACTTCAATAAATAAATACATAGCATTTAATGGGGCTGATTAGACCATTCAAAAAATGTTGCTGTCTGTAGTAGATCCAAAAAAGAGCACTACAGCTCTTGTCATTAGTAAGTTCTAAAAATGTGTGTGTGTGTGTGTGTGTGTGTGTTTGTGTGTGTGTGTGTGAGTGTGTGTGTGTGTGTGTGGTTTTGGGAATACACTGAGCACATTGCCTTAAAAAAGATGTTAAGAGGTCTACCACTAACTTCCTCCTTCCCCAAGCATTAGTGCTTAAAGTCCATTGAGTGAACCTTCGTGTTTGAATATAACTTTATTCACACAGCAATGGGGTTAGGCTGATGCCATCCCTCTAATGAATCATGCAGCTCAAGCACAGGCTTAAGATCCCAATGGATTTCTTAAGCAGCAGTACTCAGTGTCCAGAGATAGTACCAGATATGCTTCTTAAAGGATGGAGTATGGGTAGGTGGGAGTCATTTCATGGGAGTAAAAGATTGGAAGAAACTTGGCTTCTAGTTTTAGCTTTGAGACTAATAGACTGTGGGATCTTGGGCAGACTGCTTAACCTGTGTGGGCCTTTAGTTTCTTTATGTAGATGGAGGCTGGATGGGCCATGTCTTTATGTTCACCTATATTTAGCATTCATTATATTATGACTTAGTGATATTTTCTGCATTTTGCTTTCACCTGTTAAGAAGCAAAATCATCTGCAGTGGCTCTACAGTTATGATGGGATTTCTTTAGAAAGCAGAGTCAGGGAAGTCATGGGGAAAATGGTATGGCAGACAGGATTGACCTTTGAGTCAATCCCGTATCTTCTCCTGGCCTCAAGTACCCAGCAACAGCAGACGTCTTGCCTGCTTTTAGCATATCTCCCAGATCTGCTCCTTTGCAGGCAGCTTTCCATTGACAGACTTTCCTAGCGGGCCCTTGCTTGCTTCATATACTCCCTCCAGACCAGTCTGTTCTGGACCTCATCCTGGGTCTCACACAGAGGTAATATTCACAGTGATTCTAGCCCTAGGGGAAAACTATTTGGGTTTTAATCTTGGCCTGATCATCTCTCAGCTGTGTGGTATCTGGAAGATTACTTCACATTTCTGTGCTCCAGTTTTCTTACCTGTAAAACAGGGGAAATGATGGTGCTTACCTCACTAGCATGTCATGTGCATTAAATGTGTTGAAAAGTGTAGAAAAATTCAGCAGAATGCCTGACATATAGTAAATGAAAAATGTATATTATATAACAAATAGGATTAGAAGCTTCTGGGCGACTGATATAACATGTTAATTAGAACTAATGTACTCATGGATGGCTACGACTATACATTTTTCCTATCCCTAAAGATGAATGTGCATTTTCCCACTTTTGTATATTAATGAAATGAATGGCTTCATGGGGATTACTGGCATTATGGCTTACTATTAAGGCAGATATATTGGGTGAATACCCTTTCAGCAATCCTCAGATCACACCCCATAAGCTCCCTTTGAATCATGGGACTGGCTCTGAGTATACAGTTGACAGTACTAGGCAGAAGGCTGCCCATGCTTGCCAGCACTCCTGACAAGAGTGATCAAGAGTTACTACAAGAATCACCAGAGATACATTTCTTACCACTCCTTTGAAAAGTTGTTAGAGTGGCACTAGATGTGTTTACACACACACACATACACAATAAATATTAGAGTCCTCTCTAGGGTACTAAAAGAACTATGAGAGCATCATAGGGCATTAAGACTCCCTCTTGCTAGAGAACCAGAATCACAACTAACTGATGAACAATCATTGACAGGAAGACACTGAAACTTACCGAAAAAGATACCCCACATCCAAAGACAAAGGAGAAGCCACAATGAGATGGTACGAGGGGCGCAATCACAATAAAATCAAATCCCATAACCACTGGGTGGCTGAATCACAAACTGGAGAGCAATTATACCACAGAAGTCCACCCACTGGAGTGAAGGTTCTGAGCCCCACGTCAGGCTTCCCAATCTGGGGGTCCAGCAATGGGAGGAGGAATTCCCAGAGAATCAGACTTTGAAGGTTAGCGTGATTTGATTGCAGGACTTTGACAGGACTGGGGGAAGCAGAGACTTCACTTTTGGAGGGCACACACAAAGTGGTGTGGGCATCAGGACCCAGGGGGAAGGAGGAGTGACCCCATAGGAGACTGGACCAGACCTACCTGCTAGTGCTAGAGGGTCACCTGTAGACGTGGGGGGTGGCTGTGGCTCACCAATGGGACAAGGACACTGGCAGCAGAATTTCCGGGAAGTACTTCTTGGCACAAGTCCTCCCAGAGTCCACCATTAGCCCCACCATAGAGCCTGTAGCCCCCAGTGCTGGGTTGCCTCAGTTCAAACAATCAACAGGGAGAGAACTCAGCCCCACCCATTAACAGACAAGCAGATTAAAGTTTGACTGAGCTCTGCCCACCAGAGCAACACCCAGCTCTACCCACCACCAGTCCCTCATATCAGGAAGCATGCACAAGTCACTTAGATAGCCTCATCCACCAGAGGGCAGACAGCAGAAGCAAGAAGAACTACAAGCCTGTGGAACGAAAACCACATTCACAGAAAGATAGACAAAATAAAAAGGCAGAGGACTATGTACCAGATGAAGGAACAAGATAAAACCCCAGAAAAACACCTAAATGAAGTGGAGATAGGCAACCTTCCAGAAAAAGAATTCAGAATAATGATAGTAAGATGATCCAGGACCTCAGAAAAAGAATGGAGGCAAAGACCTAAAAGATGCAAGAAATGTTTAACAAAGATATAGAAGAATCAAAGAACAAACAAACAGAGGTGAACAATAAAATAACTGAAATGAAAAATAGACTAGAAGGCATCAATAGCAGAATAACTGAGGCAGAAGAACAAGTAAGTGACCTGGAAGGCAGAATGGTGGAATTCACGGCTGTGGAACAGAATGAAAAGAAATGAAGACAGCCTAAGAGAACTCTAGGAAAACATTAAATGCACCAACATTCGCGTTATAGGGGTCCCAGAAGGAGAAGAGAGAGAGAAGAGACCCGAGAAAATATTTGAAGAGATTATAGTTGAAAACTTCCCTAACATGGGAAAGGAAGAGCCACCCAAGTCAAGGAAGTGCAGAGAGTCCCAGGCAGGACAAACCCAAGGAAGAACACTCTGAGACACATAGTAATCAACCTGACAAGAATAAAAGACAAATAAAAATTATTAAAAGGCACAAGGGAAAAATGACAAATAATATACAAGGGAACTCCGATAAGATTAAGAGCTGATTTCTCAGCAGAAACTCTATAAGCCAGAAGGGAGTGGCACGATATATTGAAAGTAATGAAAGGGAAACACCTACAATGAAAATTACTCTACCTGGCAAGGATATCATTCAGGTTCAATGGAGAAATGAAAAGCTTTACAGACAAGCAGAAGCTAAGAGGATTCAGCACCACCAAACCAGCTCTACAACAAATGCTAAAGGAACTTCTCTAAGTGGGAAACACAAAGAAGAAAAGGACATACAAAAACAAACCCAAAACAATTAAGAAAATGGTAATAGGAACATACATATAGATAATAACCTTAAATGTAAATGGATTAAATGCTACAACCAAAAGACACAGGCTCGCTGAATGGATACAAAAACAAGACCTATATAAATGCTGTCTACAAGAGATGCACATCAGACCTAGGGACATATTCAGACAGAAAGTGAAGGGATGGAAAAAGATATTCCATGCAAATGGGAATCAAAAGAAAGCTGGAGTAGTAATACTCATATCAGATAAAATAGACTTTAAAATAAAGAATGTTACAAGAGAGAAGGAAGGATACTACAAAATGATTAAGGAAACAATCTAAGAAGAAGATATAACAATCATAAATAAATATGCACCCAACATAGGAGCACCTCAATCCATAAGCCAAATGCTAACAGCTATAAAAGAGGAAATCGATAGTAACACAAAAATAGTGGGGGACTTTAACACCTCACTTACACCAATGGACAGATCATCCAGACAGAAAATTAATAAGGAAACACAAGCTTTAAATGACACAATAGACCAGATAGATTTAATTGATATTTATAGGACATTCCATCCAAAACCAGAAATTACCCTTTCTTTTCAAGTGCACAAAGAACATTCTCCAGGATACATCACATCTTGGGTCACAAATCAAGCCTCAGTAAATTTAAGAAAATTGAAATCATATCAGGCACCTTTTCCGACCATGCTATAAGATTAGAAATAAGATTAGAAATAAATTACAGGGAAAAAAATGTAAAAAACACAAACACATGGAGGATAATCAATACCCTACTAAATAACCAAGAGATCACTGAAGAAATCAGAGAAGGAAATCAAAAAATACCTAGAGACAAATGACAATGAAAACATGATGATCCAAAACCTAGGAGATGCAGCAAAAGCAGTGCTAAGAGGGAAGTTTATAGCAATATAATCCTGCCTCAAGAAACAAGAAAAATCTCAGATAAACAATCTAACCGTACAAAAGAACTAGAGAAAGAAGAACAAACAAAACCTAGTCAGTAGAAGGAAAGAAATCATAAAGATCAGAGCAGAAATAAATGAAATAGAAAGAAAGAAAACAATAGCAAAGATCAATAACGCTAAAAGCTGGTTCTTTGAGAAGATAAACAAAATTGATAAACCATTAGCCACACTCATCAAGAAGATGGAGAGGACTCAAATCAATAAAATTAGAAATGAAAAAGGAGAAGTTACAATGGACACTGCAGAAATACAAAGCATCATATGAGACTACTAGAAGCAACTCTATGCCAATAAAATGGATAACCTGGAAGAAATGGACAGATTCTTAGAAAGGTATAACCTTCCAAGACTGAACCAGGAAGAAATAGAAAATATTAACAGACAAATCACAAGTAATGAAATTGAAACTGTGATTAAAGATCTTCCAACAAACAGAATTCCAGGATCAGATGGCTTCACAGGTGAATTCTATCAAACATTTAGAGAAGAGCTAACACCCATCCTTCTCAAACTCTTCCAAAAATTGCAGAGGAAGGAACACTCCCAAACTCATTCTTCAAGGCCACGATCACCCTGATACCAAAACCAGACAAAAATACTACTAAAAAGAAAAGTACAGTCCAATATCATTGATGAACATAGATGCAAAAATCCTCAACAAAATACTAGCAAACAGAATCCAACAACATATTAAAAGGATGATACACCATGATCAAGTGGGATTTATCCCAGGGATGCAAGAATTCTTCAATATATGCAAATCAATCAATATGATACACAATATTAAGAAATTGAAGGATAAAAACCATATGCTCATCTCAGTAGATGCAGAAAAAGGTTTTGAGAAAATTCAACACCTGTTTATGTTAAAAACTCTCCAGAAAGTGGGCAAAGAGGGAACCTACTCCAACATAATAAAGGCTATATATGACAAACCCACAGCAAACATCATTCTCAATGGTGAAAAACTGAAAATATTTCCTCTAAGATCAGGAACAAGACAAGGATGTCCACTCTCACCACTATTATTCAACATAGTTTTGGAAGTCCTAGCCACAGCAATCAGAGAAGAAAAATAAATAAAAGTAATACATATTGGAAAAGAAGAAGTAAAACTGTCACTCTTTGCAGATGACATGATACTATACATAGAAAATCCTAAAGATGCCACCAGAAAATTACTAGAGCTAATCAATGTATTTGATAAAGTAACAGGATACAAAATTAATGCACAGACATCACTTACATTCCTATACACTAACAATGAAAGATCAGAAAGAGAAATTAAGGAAACAATCCCAGTCATCATTATAACAAAAAGAATAAATACTTAGGAATAAACCTACCTAAGGAGGTAAAAGACCTGTACTCAGAAAACTATGACACTAATGAAAGAAATTAAAGATGATACAAACAGATGGAGAGATATACCATGTTCTTGGATTGGAGGAATCAATATTGTGAAAATGACTATTCTACCCAAAGCAATCTACAGATTCAATGCAATCCCTCTCAAACTACCAATGGCATTTTTCACAGAACTCAAACAAAAAATCTTAAAACTTGTATGGAGACACAAAAGACCCCGAATAGCCAAAGCAGACTTGAGGAAAAAAAACGGAGCTGGAGGAATCAGACTCCCTGACTTCAGACTATACTATAAAGCTACAGTAATCAAGACAATATGGTACTGGCACAAAAACAGAAATATAGATCAATGGAAGAGGATAGAAAGCCCAGAGATAAACCCACACACCTATGGTCAACTAATCTATGACAAAGGAGGCAAGGATATTATATGGAGAAAAGACAGTCTCTTCAATAAGTGGTTCTGGGATAATTGGACAGCTACATGTAAAAGAATGAAATTAGAACACTCCCTAACATCATACACAAAAATAAACTCAAAGTGGATTAAAGACCTAAATGTAAAACCAGACAATATAAAACTCTTAGAGGATAACATAAGAAGAACACTCTGACATAAATCACAGCAAGATCTTTTTTGACCCACCTCCTAGAGTAATGGAAATAAAAACAAAAATAAACAAATGAGACCTAATGAAACTTAAAAGTTTTTGCGCAGCAAAGGAAACTATAAACAAGATAAAAAGACAGCCCTCAGAATGGGGGAAAATATTTGCAAACAAATCAATGGGCAAAGGATTAATCTCCAAAATATATAAACAGCTCATGCAGCTCAATATTAAAAAAACAAACAACCCAATCAAAAATTGGACAGAAGACCTAAATAGACATTTCTCCAAAGAAGACATGCAGGTGGCCAAGAAGCACATGAAAACCTGCTCAACATCACTAATTATTAGAGAAATGCAAAACTACAATGAGGTATCACCTCACACTGTTTAGAATGGGCATCATCAGAAGATCTACAAACAACAAAAAATGCTGGAGAGGGTGTGGAGAAAAGGGAACCCTCTTGCACTGTTGGTAGGAATGTAAATTGATACAGCCACTATGGAGAACAGTATGGAGGTTCCTTAGAAAACTAAAAATAGAACTACCATGTGACCCAGCAATCCCACTACTGGGCATATACCCAGAGGAAAACATAATTCATAAAGACACATGCACCCCAATGTTCATTGCAGCACTATTTACAATAGCCAGTTTGTGGAAGCAGCCTGAAGGCCCATCGACAGACCAATGGACAAAGAAGATGTGGTACATATACACAATGGAATATTACTCAGCCATAAAAAAGGGATGAAATTGGGTCATTTGTAGAGACATGGATGGACCTAGAGACTGTCATACAGAGTAAAGTAAGTCAGAAAGAGAAAAACAAATAACGTACGCATATTCACGCATATATGTGGAATCTAGAAAAATGGTACAGATGAACCGGTTTGCAAGGCAGAAATAGACACAGATGTAGAGATCAAATGTATGGACACCAAGGGGTAAAGTGGGGGTTGTTGTTGGTGGTGGTGGAATGAATTGGGAGATTGGGATTGACATGTATACACTAATATGTATAAAATTGATAACTAATAAGAATCTGCTGTATAAAAAAATGAAATTAAAAAAAAGAAAGCATCATAGAGCATTTATAATGCAAGTATTGCCCTCTACATCAATCTTCAATATTTCTGTTAAACACTGCACTGCATTTTATGTTTCTATTGACTTGACATTGAGGGTAAAAGAGTGAATTGGTGTAATTTTTTGTTTTGTAATAATATTGTACATATCAGAAGTTTATTATGTAACTATTGAAAGGAACTACTATCCAAATGTGAGCAGAAAAACCTGGATTTTTTTCAACTGTCATACATTTCCTTATTAATGAAATTTTCGGACAGTGTTTTTTCTGGTTATGGTCAGAAAACCACAAAGAATGCGAAGAAGGAAAGAAACTGAACAGAAAAACAGATCAAATGGAATTAACTTTTTACCAATGTCCTGCTTTGCTCCCTCTATTGGGTTTGATATTTGGAAATTTGTAAAAGGTTTGGCATTATGTGTATGAGTATTTTTCCACATGACGCACGCATTTTTATTGAGTCCATTTGGCATCTTTAAACATCACCATGCAGTGAGTGCCAAGTGCCAGCATGATTAAACACAGGAATCTGAATGGTTTGGTTGAATAGCTATTGGGGCTTTTCATTACAAAACCTGACCTTGTCAAGGATTGGTTTCAAAAGAAACCATGTACTTTATTGATTAGGATTCTTTTTAATAAAAAGTTACAGTAAATATTTTGAAAAGCAAACTAAGAAGAAGGCATTTGAAACATTTCTGTATGGATCAGAATAAGATTTAGCACTTAGAGCAGAGTTTAAAGCCAAATATCCAACTGAAGTTACCAAGAGCAGCTTCAATGTGGAGTGGATTTGGACTAATAATGAGAGATACTTTGTATTGCTTTCCTTTTAAGATCGGTATTTTTTTGTATTCTACTCTTACCAAAGGCCAAGTGTCCTGGCTGATATTATTTTATGAATTGAATGAATGACTAGAATAACCTTTATGAACCTCCAGTGAGCTACTAACCATGCACATAGCCACATCTCTTCTGCTATAGGAAAAATCTCACATTATTTACACATATATGCAAGGTATTTCTCCATTCTATTTTTGGACCTTTTTTTTTTTGCATCCTTTATTTACTTACAATAATCTTCTCTTTCATTCAAGGAACATTTCAATAACTGCAGGGAAAAAAAGCACAAGGTAAGATATCTGTATTTGAAATATCAACTTCAAAAAGCACGGGGGGAGAAAACAGTATGTTTCCTGTTTCTTTTCCAAAACAAAAGAAGTAAGAAATTCTTTCATGGTTTTTTTTTTTTTTGTGTGTTTTGCAAATCACATTGTCCTCAACTTTTAAAATAATAATCTTCCTTGACAGCCATTTAATAATTGTGAGTGATCTATGACTTTATTATAAAGTACTCATCTCATCTAATGATCTATTTCCTTTACCCCAGGGACCAAGTACAAAGCTAAGGAATTATCTTGGTGATACTTTTAATAACTTCCTGTGGGATTGCAAACCTCAACTGCAGCCAGCTCTGCAAAGGAGTTAATCATGTAATTTCACAGATTAGACACCACAGGGTTACTAATGAGAAACTTCAGTTTCGTGATAAACTTTTTTTTTCCAGGAATATTTTGAGAGGCCTGTAACCTTTGGCTGACACCCAGCAAGGCTATTAGTTTAACCATGGGATGCACTACCAAATGCACAAGAGTCAGCAGAACTTCTTTTCTGGAAAGCTGATTATAAGAATAGTTTTGTTAAGAGACTCCAGAAACAAATGGAATGGGTGGAAAAAGAAAAAAAAGGAGGAAGGAGAAAGAGAAGCATAAAAAAACTTATCAACTTCTGTTGGTTGGCATAACTTCAGCTTCTAGTGTCTTTTCCACCATATGCTCAAGATGGAAACCACAGTTCACATTTAAATGTCATGCTGCCCTCTGTTCCATAAACATGTATCATCCATCACTAAATATTTAGATCTGAATTGTTGGAGCTGAGTTCTGTGCCAGGGGTAGGGGGATTAATTCCTTTCAAGGTCCTCACATGATGGATTTTACACTGGAGTAAACATCCGAGAAGAGCTCACACTAAAACCATAAAATATATAAAGTTTAAAGTTTAATTAAGTCAACATTATTTAAAGTGGTTGTCATATTTTATGGCAAACTTTTCATGTTTATTTTGTATGACTCCTAATAAATAAGCCCCTCCTGATCAGACAAAAAACACAGTTAGATTAAAGTCAAGGGCTCCAAACCTAGGACTGGAAAAAGAGTATTCCTAAATTGGGGATAATACAACCTTTCTCCATTATACTTTTATTTCAAAAACTAACCTCTTAGCTAAACACTGAGTCAGTATCCTGTATAGACAGAATATTTGAAAATCCTTTAAGGCTTTATCAACTGGACTGTGGGGGCACAAGAAACTCACATAGAAAGGAGCACAGGCTAGCAAATAATGAAGAAGAACCCATGTGATGAAACAACTTTCATTCGATGTTTTCATCCTATAATAATATATAGACAGCAAAAGAAGAAAAATAACTAATTCAAAGTAAGCTCATATTAGCTTGTTAACTTCTTAAAAATAATTTTTCTTAAAAGGTAAATTTTTGAAAGGAAACTAACCCCTCCTCCATAAATCAGTACTCTAGAGCACTAGATTTTCTCTTAGTATTAAATAAGGAAATTGATAATCATATACTCTTTCACGTTTGATGGATATGGTATTTAAGGATAAAGAGAAAGTGAAGGACAGAGACCAGCTAAAGCGAATTCCTTACCGCAAAGAATTGAAGTACGGTTGCCACTCTGTACAGACTTTGTTTTTTTGGTTTTTTTTTTTTTTGCAGTACGCGGGCCTCTCACTGTTGTGGCCTCTCCCGTTGCGGAGCACAGGCTCTGGACGCGCAGGCTCAGCGGCTATGGCTCACGGGCCTAGCCTCTCTGCGGCATGTGGGATCTTCCCGGACCAGGGCACGAACCCGCGTCTCGGCAGGTGGACTCTCAACCACTGCGCCACCAGGGAAGCCCCAGACTTTCTCTTTTTAAAGTAAAAGCTCCCTCAGTACAACAGTGAGAGCCCTATTTCTTCCCGTAGGGAAAAAAAAAAAAAAATCTCTGTCCAAAGAAGTAGTTAAGCTTGTAAGGAGAATTTTAGAGTTGGAATAAACCTTTAGCACTTGTTCAAACGTGATGTTTTCTGAGAAGAAGACCAAAGCTGAGAGAAGTGAATCTTCCCAGTTCACACCACTAACTGGTGGCAAAGTAGGTTTAGAATGTATATCTTCCATTGCCCATCTTACTGCTTTCCTATTCAGAATACTGTTTTAATAATGTAGATATCTGCAGAGAAAGTTCAAGATAGGCATAACTGATGGTCCTTCAGAAGATGGAGATTGTAATAATAACTTCGATGGTTCTTGGGTTGCATATTTTCAGAAACTAGGTGATTTGATGCAACATACTAATCACTGTAAAATGTAGCTACAGTGAAAGTAAGAGATACTATTTGTCAATTGCATCCTGCATTTACACAGTAAACACCCATCAATGGTAACAGATATCACTGGCTTCACCTCCGGATTTCAGAAGCTACATATTGAGGGCAAAGTGTCTTTCCAAAATACCAAATTACTGAGAAGGTTGAGGATAATTTTTCCCTAAACTGGGGCTCACATTTATTTTTTTTTGATAAGTCCCTATATATATATATATATATATATATATATATATATATATATATATATATATATATATATATATATATGTATGTATATGTGTGTGTGTATGTGTGTGTGTGTATATATATATATATATATATATATATATATATATATATATACACATACATATATATAAAAGAACCTAGATAGAATTCTTTCCTGGAGTGAAAATATATATCTATCAAATGAAAAGAATACATGCTATCGATATAGCTCATTATCACTTGGACTAGAGTTTGAGGTTTCAGTGAACTGAAAAAAATGTTTTAACTTATTGAAATCTGACAAGAAAAACACAAAATTCATCTCACTCTTTTCTGCTGAGAAAATGTCTCTTTACATTGCCATGCTTAGCATATTTTCTAAAGTCCGTACATCATTCTTATTTGAATTTTTGGTTCTAGATCACTTTCTCTCCATATTTCTACATAGTTCTCTTTGTCATAAACAATGAAAGGATTGCATTGATACATATGAATATATCATAGTTTGCTAAATGCCTCCTCTGGAGATTACATGTTTTATGAAATAAACATGTGATTAAAAGGAAAAGAAATGAAGATAAAAATTATACTTTTGCACTGAAAGAGAACTTCTGATTAAGATTGTGATTACAGAACACAAAAACATTATGCCAATTACAGTTGATTTTGTGGGAACTTGGATGCAAGTAATAACTGTAATCAAATTGTTCACTGTTTCAACATCTAATAGATCTATTAAAAGAGCTATTTAAAATTCACCAAAGCAAAAAAGGTGAAGCATAACTCCCACTCACCTGCTGGATGCTATGGTGTTTACCTCATATAAAAATTATTTCACTGGATAATTCTGAAGTTTAAAGTTCTTTATTAAATTGCATATTTGAAAATCATGTTTAAATTTTTCTACTGACTTTGAGTAATACACAAGTACACACTTACACCTACATATATCTAGACTGAGGAAATTATTACTATGTATTACTTTCTTAATTAAAGAAATCAACTCATATAAAGTAAATCTGTATATACTTAATATTTTCAATACATAAATGAGTAAACTGTCTACAGAGATATTTTAAAAACTATGAAAGAAAATGCCATCCACAAAATTCTGCTTTCTTTTCCATTGCGTTGCTTGCCAGGAAACCTTTCTTTGATTCAACCTAACCTCATCCTACTAGACTTTCAGGAGTGTGGTTTCTGATGCTCAGAAACTGGTGACCCAGCAGGCACACTGTAGAGTAAGTCAGGTTCATTAATGCACTCTCAGGGTAAGTACATGGGCAGCTAGCATTTCCAAACTATTTATTTTGTCTAAACATTTTCATCAGTAACTCCAAAAAATGAAATTTAAAAAAATCAGACTGCAGTCAGAGATATGAATAGGAGAAATAAAATTTCAAATTTTAGTAGCAAGTGTGACATTATAGTATGATTGGTTTGATTTAATTATAAAACCTCCAAATAAAGCTATATTGGTCTTTAGGAGACACCCCCATTCCGGTTCAGAACTGGCTGCCCACTAACAAGAAGAGAAGTAATGCCACTAGAACATCTAATCATTAAATACGTAAAGTTCACAAAGGCACATGAAAAATGAAGATAGACTGTGGAGCGTTTGTACACAGAATTTACTCCATAGTTATTTATTGAATTTTTAATTTTAATCAGCAGTTTACCAGATGTAATCATCCTTATCCCAACATTAAGAACTATTAGGTACCTACCAAAGCGTGGTGAACTAAACACTTCTCTCTTGTTCTCCAACAACCCTGAGTGGGAGGTTTATTGTCTTTATTTCACAGAGGAGGAAACAAATGCCCAGAGTGAGTAAGCAACTTTCTTATGGTCACACAGTATGTAGCAAAGCTGTGATATGAACTCAATAGTCAAACTTGTTCCATCACATTATGCTGTAAACTCTAAAAATATAATATAAAATGTGGTTTAAAAAAATACTGGACTGGTTTCAATTGCATCTCCCTTTCCCCTTCTTTTAGAAACCAAACTAAACTTTAGCTGACACTCTAAAACCAATCATCTGAGCATAAACATTCAAAAAGGAGGTGAAATGGCGAAAGTATTGCTATGAGGATTTTAAAGGGTGAGGTGTGGTAGATTGCAAAATGGCCACAGATTCTTCCCATCCTAGTACGCATGTCCCTTGCAAAGTGACATTGCATCTATTTCCATCAGGAAGTCAAGTCTATTTCTCCACCCTGTGAATCTGGTCTTGGACATGTGACTTGCTTTTGCCAATGGAGATAGGAAATGTGACACAAGCAGAGTTTACTTCCACCAGGGCATGAGGAAATCCAGTCTAGCTAGCAGGAGAGGCCACATGGGGGAGGACCCAAGTGTCCTGACCAGCAGCCTGCTGACTGGTGGCCTATGAGTTAAGTCCACTGGCCCAGCCAAGGTGCCAACGGACTGCAGTGAGCCTAGGTGAGGTCAGCAGCAGAGCTCCCCAGCTGCCGGCCCTCTCCCTGACCCACAGAATCCTGAGAGAGTAAATATTTGTTTTTATAAACCACAAAGGCTCATGGTCATTTAACATATCAAATGCTACAATGTTAATTTTTTTAAAAATACATGGAATTCCTAGTCCTTTCCCCCAGAGGTGGCAATGAGCTTGCATTGAGCTATGTGATTTTTTTTCTCATGTCCAATCTTACTTTTTTGGTTCAAGTAATGCTTTTAGTAGATGGCTTGGTTGCTATGAAATATTTTTTTCTTTGATGAAAGTTAACTGAATTCTTTAGGCATGAAACCCAAGATCCCGGCTTCATTAGCATCCTGCTTCTGGAACTGACAGGCTTGGCTCAGATACTGTATTCACAAGGGTCTCTACAGCTAACAGAATGGAGCACAGACACGGGCCACATTCTGACGTTTGAGAGCCCTGGCCCCTTTGCTTTTGTGGGCTGCTTCCTCCAAAAGAAGGATTGTTAATTATAGTTTATGACTTTATTGGTATAAAGATGAATATATTATATTGCATCTTAAAATGTTTCTTCAATTTAAAGGTTCACTTTTTTTTCTTCTGATTTTAACAGAAATTAAAACACTTTCAAAGGCCCTTAAAAGTATTGTGGGCCCCAGGCACTGTCCTTATCGTGTTTAATGTATGTCAGCCTAGACAGACATTATAAAGGATAAACTTATTTACTCTTTTCTAGTTCTTCAGATCTACTATTTGATAACCAGGTCGAGAAGACATGTGTGCATGTGTTTGTGTGTGTGAGTGTGTGTGTGTGTATGTGTGAGTGTGTGTGAACATTTGGGCTCCTTTTATGGCTAAAGTAGGTAAGTCACCTCTCCACCTTCTCCCCCAGCCACATCTCAAGCTAAGGGGTCCCTGCCCAGAGACAACTACATAGGGATTGCAGAGGACATAACCGTTCATATCCTACAATGACCAAAAGAAAAAAAAAAAGAAAACCAACACTAGGGAATCTTTAATATAAACATTAATAGTTTCCCACATCTTTGTTTAGAGAATAGCCTGAGGATTTCTAAACTTTTAGATCTTGTTCATTCCAGAAGAACTGTTTCACTTACGGCCGCATAAATCTTTGGCCTTTAGAAGTTCCAGGATTAAGACTCTTTGGAAACTAGAGTCACAGAGAACTCACAGGTGATTGTATAGCACAAATCGGATTCTAGCTATTCAGGAGACATAATATTTGCTAAGATAATTTGAGTCCAGCTCTGACATCAGTTATAGAGAATAGAGATTTGAAATAGAATAGAATGAAACATGGAAAGGAGCATTTGGTAGTAATTCTAATATTATTGTTTTTTAAATAGGTTGTATTTTTTTCTAATTACAAAGGAAAGATAAATTCAATGTAGAAAATTCAAAGAATTTTTTTTAATTAAAAATGAACACCATGAAAAGTGGTATTCAGGACTACCAGGTTGGATGTGACTTGAGAGAATTTAGGGTTTTATATATTTTTTCTTGACCTCCAAACATATTTCACTGGTATTTCATTTTTTTAAAATTTATTTCATTTTGAATCTATTAATGTAAAATGTTCCATCCACTAACATCTTCCAAAGTGGAAAACGTAACTATTTTAAATAAAGTTAAAATGAGAGCTCCAGGAGCCCATAACTTAAATGTCCAGCCAAGGTTTAGACCTCCACATCCTCTCGTATTTACACAGCATTTCACATCACCTCGTCTTTGCTCAATCCCAAGCCTCCTTGGGGCTGCATTAACGCAGCTCAATCTGCAAAGTGGAGAGGTTGGAAGTACAGCAGAGTGCAGGGCCCACTTCTGACCATTTTTCCTCCCTCCATTCTGGAGTCCCAGGAAGAAGAACTCAGGAAAGTTCCATATAAATACAAGGACAGGACAGACCTAATTTTATACATTGTGCTATCATCCCTAGAAGCTGCAAAAATGTCCCAGAAATTAAAATATATTTATATCCAAATCTTACTCTCAAGGCTCTCCTTCCCACTTGGGAGTAACTCAAAACCCCAACTTTGGGTTTAGGATGTAGGACTGAACTTTGCTGCGCAGGTAGGCAGGCAGGCAGGCATGTGTTCTCCAGAAGGTGAGATTCTTCCGGCTGCTTGGGCAATGCTTTCCAACTGCGGCAACATGGTAGACCCAAACTCACAATAGGAAGAATAGCATCACCTCCAGGCTCACAGTCCCTGCTCAGGAATCTCACTCATCACATGGTCTTCACATCTTCGGAGTTCTCATAAATAGGCCATCCCTCTCATCAAAGGCATCCTCGGGGCTTTCCTGGTGGCGCAGTGGTTGAGAGTCCGCCCGCCGATGCAGGGGACATGGGTTCGTGCCGTGGTCCGGGAAGATCCCACATGCCGCGGAGCGGCTGGGCCCGTGAGCCATAGCCGCTGAGACTGCGCGTCCAGAGCCTGTGCTCCGCAACGGGAGAGGCCACAACAGTGAGAGGCCCGCGTACCGCAAAAAAAAAAAAAAAAGAAAAGAAAAAAGGCGTCCTCATTGTTCCAGGCAGGTGCAGATGATTTGGCAATTAGACAAGGTGATGCAGCAAAGAAGGAGTGGCTTGTGACTGTGGTCCTCTTGTTCAGGATAAAGCTGTGAACTTGCCTCTGAGCCCAGCGATGTATCTCAGTGGTGTTTTCCCCTGACTAACCCACCTCAGTCCAGTCAGTCCCTAACTCCCCGTCCCCTCAGCACTTTTCATTCCATTGGAACTGATTTACCAGACTTACTTGTTATGGGTTTATTTGTCATTTCCAGATCATTTCTACAAATGCATTATAAACTCTAAGGCACCCTGTCTGATGACCTTCTCCGCCTCCACCACGTAACTTCCCCATATATACACTGGTCGTTCCACATAGGTATCTAAATTCATGTTGGTCATCAGCACATGGATGCCCCATGGGAATCTCCAATTCAACGTCCAGAGCAGAACTCACCATTTCTTCTACTCCTGAGGCCCTGACTTTCCTCCTCTAGTTACCAACTTAGGGAACAGCATTCAATCCAGACTTCTGCCAGTCATCCTGACTCCTCTGCACTACAGAATTCATTGAAATTCTTATTCCCGTAATAATTCGGGACTATTTACCCTTCTTGCTCCTCATACTGCTAATATGGAGGAAATCATCCTTTTTGGTCTGGATTACCGCCACAGCCTCTCAACTACTTTCCCTGTTCCTAGTCTTGATTTACCCAAACATACTACACATTGTTGCTAGGTTATTTTTCTAAAACTGAAATCTGATTATGCAACAGTCTTGCTTAAAACAACTCAATGATTCTTTGTTTATCTATGGCTATAATTTACAAACAAGGAACTCCAAGAGAAGCATGATGCATCTTCTTGATGATTGATTGATTTTCAGGTTAAAAATTCAAAGTATATTTAAATTAATATATTTTAAAGGAGGTTATAAAATTCACATTTGTTTCTAAATATGGAAACGAGGAATTTTAACTTGAGCAACAACAAATTTAGGTAGGCTACGTATCTCTGGAGGATAAATACTTGCTTGCTTTTGCTGTTAGTTGTCATTTGCCAAGAAAGAAAGAGAGAGACAGAGACAGAGACAGAGTGAGTTAGTTTAACGGATAAAATTTAAATTCCTTAGTAGGGCCCAGAGAACTTCTTATGATCTGGCCCTCTTTATTTCTTCAGCCTCACCATGTGCCTCTTTTGACCACATCTAAGCACCCTGCCTAACTCCTACTCATTTTTATATCTCAGGCACGGCTCCATCAGGAAATCTTCCTTTTTCTCTCCCTTCCCAGTCTGGGTTTATACTCCCTTGCTCTCTGATCTCCCAGCCTCCTAAGTGTACATAGCTTCCACCACACTGCTTTTCCTTTGCAGTATTTTCATGTGAGTCCTCCATCTGACTGTAAGCATCCTAAGGGTAGGGGTCATGTAACTCTGAAAGTCCTGTGCGTAACAGAAACCTGAGCACATAACAGTTGCTCAGCAAATACTTGAGATCAGTTGAATAATTATTGTCCACAAAGCAAAGCACAGGAAATCAGTAAGTATTTAATTTAACAAATGATAACTAGGAAATAGACATTTCTCCTCAATTATTTTCCTTTTCCTTTGAACATTCATAATTTCTGCCTTTGAGTTCATAAATTCCTATCCTATCTTCTAATCACAATCTCCTACTTTCCTGTTTGGTGGGCCAGGGAGGTTGCTGAAGGCGGTCAGAATGCAGATTTGTAACTAGAAATTGATCCTTCTCTGTCCCAGCTGGGACTTTTTTGTAACTTGGCAGCCTTTTAAATTGCTGTTTTCTCTCAGTGGATGTTCAAACATTGCCCACTGCTGTCAATTCCATTGTCATTTCAGTATCTGATCTCACTTCCTAATTCACAAACTAACCTTAAACTTCTGTCTCCCATTTAAAACACTGGAAAATTCATCTTTATCTTCTTTATCCTTTTCTCTGCTCTCTCTCTCTTAGAGAAAAAGTAACCCCTTCTCTTCAAGAGCCCCCTGCCCCAACATGGGCTCTAGGTCCCAATAATTTTATAACAGTCAAATACCATAAATGCTTTTCATTATGTAGTCTATGTGGTCATCCTGTGACATTTGACATCATTTCTGATCGCTTTTAGTTGGAAACTCTTTTCCCTTAGTTTTTTTTTTTTTTTTTTTTTTTTTTTTTGCCGTACGCGGGCCTCTCACTGTTGTGGCCTCTCCCGTTGCGGAGCACAGGCTCCGGACGCACAGGCTCAGCAGCCATGGCTCACGGGCCCAGCCGCTCCGTGGCATGTGGGATCTTCCCGGACCGGGGCACGAACCCGTGTCCCCTGCATCGGCAAGCGGACTCTCAACCACTGCGCCACCAGGGAAGCCCTTTCCCTTAGTTTTGAGTGGTTGATTCTCTTCTACCTTCTACCCTTGACTACTTTCCAGGCTCTTTCTCCTTCATGTATCTCCACTGTCAGTGTTTTCTAGGGTTCCTTCCTCCGTTCTTCTCCCATTAAGCACATTCTATCAGCAATCCTTCTGTTTTGGATGTAACATGCTGGGCAGATCTGTACACTCTGAAGTACAGCTCCCAAGGCATCTACACCTAGAAGTTTCATGGAGATTTCAAACTCAACAAGAAAGAACCGTCTTTATATCTTCTCCCCTCCTCTAACCCTGTAAGTTGCTCTTCTCCCTGTGTTCCCTGTCCCGGTTCATTGGTGGCACCATCAAGTTGCCCAAGTTAGAAACCTGGGAGTCAGCTCATGGTGTCCCTCTCTTTAATGGCAACTGGTCGATGAATGGCTCTTGACAATTCTTCCTCCAAACTTTAACTCAGTTTATCCCATCCTCTCAAATCCAACTGCTCTCATCAATCAATGCTCTCATTTTGGTCTTCATCATCTCCCACTTGGTGTGTTACAACAGGCTCTAACAGCTCCCCTCTTGGGCCTCACCTTCTCTCAACCCACACTTCTCATGGCTGCCAGAGTTGGTTCTCTGAGCCGGCCCAGACATTACTTCCTGGAGAACCACAGACACCCTCACCTCCTCCCCAGGTGAAGAAGGCTGCCTTCTTGTGTGTACACCTAAGGCCTTGCACAGCATCAAGTCCTGCTATAGTTCTTGTACTCTGTTGCATTCATTCATCTTCTGTTTCCCTCCCTTTTTCTCTCTTCCACCAAATTTTGAGTTCTTTGATCCCAGGAACTCTGTCTTCTTCAGTAGCTCAATAAATACTGTCTTTCCCGTTCAATAAATATTTATAGGATAAAATGTTTATTGAATAAATTCTTCTAATTCCTTACCCTTTCCCACTTCATGTTGTTGTTATTGGTTTTTGTTGAGAGGTACTACAGTACAGTGTTTAACAGTGCAGGTTTTGAACTGAGATTTCCTGAGTTCAAATCCCAGCTTTACCACCAAGAAATTGCACTAACTGTGCAAGCAATTTCACTTTTCTGTGCCCAGATTCCCGATCTAAAAATGGAGATAATAATTTCCAGGATAGTATGAGGACTAAATGAATTAATATGTGAGAGACTAGATTCTAGACTATTGCCTGACACACATTGAGCCCTTAATAGATGTTAGTCTTACTATTGTCATATTTTTCTTTCTCTTTTCTTTTCCTTCCTTTACTCCCTCCCTCCCTTTCTTTTTCTTTCTTTCTTCCTTCCTTCCTTCCATTTTTATTCTTTTTGTTTATTTGGGATCCAATTTTCTCATTTTCTCCTCTATTTGTTTCATATTTACTAACAACTCATAATGTTCCAGACACAGAGAAGGCCTTGCTCTGGGGAGTCACACAAACAAATACCTCCTCTCAAAGGTCATGTTGATGTGACATTTTGAGATGGAGTAAACAGTTGCATTGTGGCAGTGATCATGCTCTGGAATTCGGCTGCAACACAGCCCTCTATAGCATGGAAGGCAGAATAAAGATCTCTAGAGTCCCATCCAAGGTGGGTAGAGCTTTTCTAGGATATCTTATGTTATGACTTTGAACATGGCGCTACTGTGGGCTTCAGGATGGTTTCTTCATGGTCAGTATCATCTGACAGAGAGACCCATTTCAGAACCTTCTCTGAGCTAGTCTTTCCTGCCAGAGAAAAGAGGACTTCAGACTGGATTTTGGTAGCATATGATTTTAACCCTCAAAGTTAGATTTCTCTGGAAATTTGACTGCTACCCCCCTTCCAATATTTCGAAAAGGATAAAAATGAGAACCACTGGCTCTTATGCAAATGTTTGATTGCTCATGGCCAATGTTATAATACAGGTATTCAAAATGGTCTGTCAGTGTGTGTCTGAGTTCACTCTCACTCATGAATTTCTAAGGAAAAGTGCAGTTAAGAGTGTGTGTGTGTGTGTGTGTGTGTGTGTTTGCTGTAGGGAGAAACCACAAGGGCAATTTGAAAATCTGCTTAGCTTTCTAACTCGAATTTAGAGAAGGAGAAAAATCAAATGTTTATCTGCAAGCAAACACTTAAGTAAATGTGGGCAAAGGATTTTATTTTCTGTTTTTACTCTTGATTTTTGCCACAGGCTGAGAATTGGATTTGGTCATGAAGAGGTCCTGACACATTGAATAATGTAGCATAATTCCTTGCACACAGTTATGTACTTGGTAACTATTTGAGGGATGATTAAATGAGAAAATAAATTCATGAATATGGATGAAGTGTGATGTAATATAGAGTTGCCTAGATACATTTTTCTGGAGGAATATACTTGTGAGTGCATCAGGCAAGAGAGTTAGAATAAGAGAAAGTAAAAAAGATAAAAGACTATGATTAAAAAAAAATTATTTGAAGAAAAATGCAGAGTGGTTATAAATATAGAAATTTTAGTTCTGTTACTATTGGCCTAGTGACACTTGAAAACCATTACTCTCTGGTGGTGATGGAGACAAGGAATACCTTACAAATGGAAGCATGTTAGGAACTTAACATAATTCTAAACTTGAAATATATACTTATTCATACTTGAGGACATATGGACAGATCCTGATTTCAGGGCAGAAGTAGAAGCTTTCAGGCAATTTACACAGAGCTAGAGCTAGAAATTTGAAGCACTGAGCTCATCCTTTTGTCCTCCCACTTTAGTGTATTTGGGAACAACCTGCCAATCCCAACTGTACTCCTTAGTTTGACTACAGTGTTCTAAGATATCAAATACATGATCACCCATAACCTTACCTTCTACTGGTATTTGAGTAGGAGTATCCAATGGCAATTTTTTGTGTATCTCAATTGCCACACCAAGTCACGGACTACCAGGGTCCTTTTTTACCAGTGGAAATAGAATTATTAATGCTTTTAGATCTAATCACGTTATAGAACCACTTCAAGAAAACCTAGAACCAACCCAGAAAACTCATCCTTGAGATTCTGGTCCTCTAGAATCACTTCTCATACCAAAAATTGTATCAGTCATATTTCAACCAGAGACACAGAACTACACAGACATTATACTATACCATTATCACATCACACTACACCATTACCTCCTGGCACATGTGACTCCATTATCACATCACATCATCATCACACCAAACCATCATCAAACTACACCCTAATCACACTAAACCATCCTCAAAGCAAACTGTATTCACAACACAGCATCATCTCCCCACATCAGCATCACAGTATATCAACTTTACCAGCCCAGCATCATCATCATCATGATCACTTTTGCTACTAAATTAAATTAATGTGAAAGAACATTAGATCATGTGCTTACCTAAAACAGCAAAATTCTGGATGAAAAATCAAAATCTATATGGGGCTTTATCTATATGGGGCTTCCCTGGTGGCACAGTGGTTGAGAGTCCGCCTGCCGATTCAGGGGATATGTGTTCGTGCCCCGGTCCGGGAAGATCCCACATGCCGCGGAGCGGCTAAGCCCGTGAGCCGTTGCCGCTGAGCCTGCGCGTCCGGAGCCTGTGCTCTGCAACGGTAGAGGACACAACAGCGAGAGGCCCGCATACCGCAAAAAAAAAAGAAAAAAAATTATCTATATGATCACCATTCCACACTACTCTTTTCATTCGAATTAGTCCTACCATCATGAACTGAATTACTACAGCCTCTCAAGTTCTCATACATATATTATCTAATTTAATCCTTGCAACAATCCTTCCTAGGTATTTATTATTACTCCTATATAGTAGATGAGGAAACTGTGGCTTACATAGCGGGTAAATTGCAGATTCAAAATTCTAATTAACGTCTGCTTGTTTCTAAGTTCTGTGCTTTTTACCTTACACTATGTTGTTAAATTTGCAAATACACATCACTTTTTTTTTTACCAATAAATGACTTTTATATGTCTGTGACCTATTTACACAAATAGAAAAATTCACATCAGATAAACTCATCTCTGCATCTAAATTATGTGAAATAAAGCCAAAAGTGCTGGTTCTAGTGTACAAAAACTTTAAGATGTTTTTCAAAATACTAGAATAGTTAGATGACACAGTTACTTATTTGTTTCTTGTTTGATTCACTTTTACATAAGACATAGTACCACATAATAATTGTATCTTGATAAAGTAAATTCATTTCTCTCAACATTCATATATCAACACAGTACCTGTAAATAAGTGGCATAGAGTCCACTGGCAATTCAGAGAATACTATTGCACAGCACATGATAATGATACGAGGAAAATGGCAAATGACAGCATATTTCTATTTAACTTTCGGTAGAAAAGTAACGGAAAGAAAAGTTAAACTAGATAGTTCACCATGGAAAAAGAATTTTAAATGAGGGTAAGTAAAGTGCAATGAAATAATATGGAAAATAACTATAAACCTTTAAAACAACTAATAATAAATAAATGTTATCTGGATTAAACTGACAGTTTTTAATGAGCCATACGTAATTTATTTGTATCCTGATGAGACTGTAATTTTCTCCAAAGCTTATATCCAAATATTTTTTCTTCATGACGAAGATAAAGTAGCACACATACTAAAAATCATTTGAAAGATGCTATAATTTAATCCAAAAGATAGTGAAGGCCCATGTCCATTTTGGGGGAAGTTGTATTTTATTGCATAACATGGTTTACAACAAAAAGTTGGCCATGGAATAACAGTTTATTCTATAAGCAGCCAATATATTTGCTAAAATGTTAGTTCTTTTAGTCCTAATCATATTGCAATCTTTTGGGACTATTTCAATAACAATAATTTCAACAATTAATAATATCTAATGAAAAAAACCTCATGAAGCTGCACAGTTATGTTCTATAGAAACTTTATGGGGTATGTGTTCTACAATCTGATGTTTGACATGCAAAAAGCTTCACTCTCCTGTTATGCTACTAAATAATTCATGGGTGGTATTTGAAAACTCTGGCCAAAGGAGATACTATCTAAGTTTCAAATACAAATCTTGCCTAATGCAAAGAAAAAGAAAATCATAAAAGATAAGAAGACAGTTTAACTTCTACAATATACATTTCAACAGAATGGGCCCATTTGTGTATACCTGAGCTGTTAATAGATGAGCTAAATTCCCATTGAAATTCATTACCTCTCTAAAATGATTTGTGATATTTTATTTTCTTACATTATTCTTTGGTCATTTATTCTTAAAAGATAATCCAATCCATGAAATCTGGAATCTTTAGGTAAATGGTATTTCTCTAGCTTTTTTCTTGAAAGAATGTTAGTGTGTTAGTAACATGAATGCCATTATTTCATTAAACAAGTGCTTGTGCAAGATACTTTTTCAGACTTTTAAACTTCAAAGATCAATCAAACATAGACCCTGGGATCAAGTTCTTACCATATTGTAGAAAAGATAGATATGCAAATAAATAAACATAGCATAGTCTGATCAGTGCTAAAATTGAGTAAGAGTGATAAACTCCTGAGGGAGAATGGATGTGAAGAGTTCTCTATGGAGAACTTCCTCGAACTTCCCAGTAATGTAGGTGTTCCTCAGATTAGAGGAAGTAGATATTCCCAGGCAGAGAAAAGAGCTTCTGCTAGAAGCCAAGGAAGGAAACAATATGGCATCCTTTTATCCCCCTTGCAAAAGGTTTAGTCCATAAAGAGCATTGTATTTCCTAGTTAGTCACAAGCAAATGATACAATCATTTCTGAATAAGATGTGTCTCAATAGAATCAATAGAATATCAGGGGACCCATTGATTAGGATGTCAATAATGCTCTGGTCAAGTGGCATCCATATGACACAACTCCAGAAACCAACTCTAGTAGATTCTTCAGAAAACTTTATCTGAAAGAGGTAGAACTTTTAGAACAGATACTGGTGGAGAGATTCATGGACATCTCAGTTAAATTCCTGGCTTCCAATGGTGGGATGGTAGAACTTAGTTTTGACTAGTTAACTAGGAAGGTATTGGTTTGGAATGGAATAATGTGGAAGATTGAATGTGAAGTGCTAGAATGCTCTTTCTCCTCCTCATCATGATTAACATTACCATCACCACCATAGTCATTGTCGTCATCATTGTCATCATATGACAGCATGTTCATACCACACCACCATCACAATCCATTCACACCATCTGGAGTGGATCATGCTATAGAATCAATTCCTTGAATAGCTGCAGAACAAGTGACGAGAATGGAATGCCAGACAATCACTGGGTGGGATTCTGTCCCAAATACTTGCCTCCATTAGGACTTGTCTCAGATGTAGGTCTCTTTCTCTTTCTATTTTTCCTTCATTCTTACTAGTGACTTTTGAAAACCTCTCTTCACTTTCTGTCTTTATTTTTTCTTTCTTTTTCTTTTCTTTAGTTTACTATGCCTAAAAAAAGAAGCAAGATTAAAGGAGCATTACTCTGATTATAGTGTCAATTTGATGACATCAATTGATTCAATTGACCAAAGAGCATTCGCTTAATGGCTAGAGGAGCCATTAGTAATCCTTTAGTACATTTCCTTATTTCACAAATTAGGCCACTAGATTCCCAAGAGCAACTGTGCTTTCTCAGTCTTTCTCCATCCAGCCAGTCATCAAATCCTGTTTACCTGCTGATTTTCTTTTCTTTATTTCTCACTTCAATATAATCCTAAAGAAGCAGAACCTGCCGCCAGCTGGAATGAATTCTTCATTTTTGCTGAACTCATACAATACCCATTTTTGCTTTATGACAACCTTTACTTTAATGTATCTTAGAGTCTTGTTAGTCATCTATAAGCTTGATCTTCTCTGTTAGCTGGCTAGAAGACTTGTCTTTATAGTCTCCAACCCTGTCCATAGTTAATGCACTGCATGCCATTCCACAGCACTTTATTTCATGTCTACTTATGATGCTAAGCACATAAATAAATAAATGACAATACTATGTGAGAAATTTAAAAATGAAGATATCTTTGAAATAGAGAGAGAGACCAGAGGAAAGGGAGTGATTAGTTTGTGTTGAGGAATCTCAAGGAAGACTTCCTAGAAGAGGTGATATCAAAGCTGAGTTTTACCAGATAACACTAGACACCCTAGGGAAATAGTGGATAAGATGAAACAGCACAGGCTATACAAAGGCATGAAAACCCATAGTATGCTTGGCAAAATATAATTTACTTGGAGCGTAAAGTTTTGTGCAAAGAAGAATGGTAAAAAATGAGTGTGTCAGTTAGGTTACCATTCTGCAACAATAATAGAGAGCCCAAATTAACCAAATAAATGGGGGTTCATTTTTCTCATGTAAGTTTGGAAGTTTTGTTCTAGTATATCAACTATGTCAGGGCCAATTCTAATGCCCTTTTCCTCAGGGTCACAGGATGGCTGCTGTAACACTAGGCGTATTGTCTTTGCTAAGACCAGGAAACTGAAGGAAGAGGGGAAAGTGGAAAGCATTAGTGTATCTGTTCCTTTGCCCCAAGAAGAACAAAATCCTTTTCAGAAATTCCTTCACTGATTCTGCTTGCAACTGTCTGGAAAGCACTGCGTCACATGGCAGCCTAGGACACATGGCAACCCAAAGGGAGGTTGGGAAAGTGACAGCTTAGCTTTTTGCGTTCTACTGCAGAGCACTCAGGGCGAAGAGCAGTTGAGAATGAGTATTAGATTAGTTAACAGCTGCGTCCACTACAAAGAGCTTTGAAAGAGAAACTAACTCTATAACATGAAGTTTTGGGTTTTTTTAATGACAGGTTGACAAGCTTTAATTTTTCCTTGTGTAAAATAAATTCTAGTCAAAAGTTTTGAGAGGTGTGATCAAAGTTGTATATTAGAATAAACAGTTGCTTAATGGCTTGACAGAAGACACACATAAGTTGTTCCTTATAAATGTGAAAGTAGTTTGAAAGAAAGTTCATATTAGCAAATCATTGTTCAAACTTTGGTGTCTCTGAATCTTTTTTTTTTTTTTTTTTTTTTCAGTACGCGGGCCTCTCACTGTTGTGGCCTCTCCCATCGCGGAGCACATGCTCCGGACGCGCAGGCTCAGTGGCCATGGCTCACGGGCCTAGCCGCTGCGCGGCATGTGGGATCTTCCCGGACCCGGGCACGAACCCATGTCCCCTGCATCGGCAGGCGGACTCTCAACCACTGCACCACCAGGAAGCCCCCATGGTGTCTCTGAATCTTGACACACAAAGTGTGAATAATATCATATTTAAGTATGAAGGATATAATCTCATCTACATGTGCTCAGACACACACATAATATACGTGTACTTCCCATGCAATTTACATGGATAGAGCCCCAAATTAATTTAGTTCATCATGATGACTGGATCACCATGCTCCTCTGTTTTTTCTAAGTAGTTAATTTGATCAGTTTCCAAGTGGGCAGAGACCTCATTTTTCTGATGGATGACTCCATTTTTATCCAATTCCTTTGGAAGGACCTTTGATTATTATACTGATTTGCAAATTAATTCTGAGAAATTAAGAATCAAAACCTTCTCAGTTCCCTGATTCAAGATAGTAGAAGTCAGTCATTGTTACGTTCCATTATTGGGTTTTAACTGAATAGGAATATCCATAACAATCCCAGAGGAGCAGCCTGAAATCCCATGACCAGTGTGGAAATTGGTAAGAACAAAATGATTCTGGTATAATACCTGAAAAAAGGGATTTTTCCAAGAACATTCACATTTTTTAAAAAATAGCCATTTCTCAGACTTAATCTCTGAAATGAAAGTACTCAGCCCACTTTCTAAACTGTGGAAGAGCCCAGATGAGTTTAAATAGCAGAGCCAAAAAACACGACACTTATTGAGTGTATAGGAACAGAAACAGGAAGAAAAGAAGATAGTTAAACATAATTGCTTCAATATCAAATGAGAGAAACAGAGGTGAAGAATCTCTTAGAGAGTCAGGAGAATGCCAAAAAGAGAAAGCTGATGAACGGGAGGAATGGGGCAAAGTAGTTGGTGATGTCTCGGCAGGCTTTTCCAGCAGTAGCCTTGGGGTGGGAGTTCCTTCCTGCCATCTCCACAGACAGACTCTTTCTGCACCAAGGGTACGAGCAGAATGTGAAGCAAACTGCCAAACTGCACAATGGGTCAAGAGGGAGCTGGACTGATTTTTGGAAACAAAGAGAAAATGCACAGCTGCTCCCAGGACTTTTAAGACGAGGATGAGGAGTTATTGTGCAAATGAACTGGCATTTCCTGGGCAAGTCTGCACTGAGTTGCTGTCTTTTCCAAGTCCCACATGTTTTACCATTTTTGGTTAAAATTTCAAGTCTACATAAACCTCGTGTCTTCCTTCACCTTCTATACCTAGCAATCAGTGAGACCAATATATCCATATTATTGAAATCTCCGCTGCATTTCTTAACTTGGTTTTCTGTCCTCCTGTCTCTGGTCAATCCTTGTAGGATTCTGAATTATAGTCTGGAACTGTGGAAAGGAAAAGAAATTTACTTTTATTGATAACATCTATCTATACTTACATTTATATCTACATTTTATTCTCAAAGCAACAACAAGCCTATGAGGTAGATATCATCATTTGTGTCTAAGCAATGATGAAATGGGGTGCAGAGAGGTTAAGTGTCCTAAGCAAAAACTGGCGGCAAGTCTGCATAAGAATAGAAACCCTGCTTAGGAGCCAAGCTTGAGCTGGGGAGGCATGGCTGAGAACTGTCACTGCTTTACAGTTCTGTAATCAGGCAGGTTCTGGTTATAGATCTCAGTAACTTAGAAAGGGTACATGGGACTCCAGCAAACCAATGATAGTTATTCAGCTCTCAACATGTGTGCAGGACACAATTATCAATAGAATCAAAAGTAAAAACAGAATAGAGCCCCTTCCACCTAACAACTTAAAATATGAATAATATATAAACATATATAAATATGTTTCAATTATGAAAGACCAAAGATGATGTATTAATTATTTGCAATAATATTAAAGCAGAGCCTGTGCCCATAGGTCCTGAGGAAGGAACACCTTAACAGAGCATCAAGCTCTGTTAAGTGCATCAGATTGTTATGGCTTTTTGGAGAATTGACCCCTCTATCATGATGTGATGCCCCTCTTTATCCCTGATAACTTTCCTTGATCTGAAGTGTGCTCTGTCTGAAATTATTATAGCTTTTCCTGCTTTCTTTTGATTAGCGTTAGGATGGTACATATCCCTCCATACTTCACCATCTTGGAAATACCTTTGATCAGAAATAGGTCTGGGACCACCACAGAGTGTCTATTTTTTTCTTTAGAGATTTTTTCTAGATCATTTCCAAAATCATCTTGGCAGTTTGGACTTCCAGACTTGGACATTCACTCATTAATTCATTCTATGAATATTTATGATACCTCTCTTTTGTCCCATACATGCCGAGTACTAGACCCTGGTGATATAATAGTAAACAGGATAGATATTCCCCTCAGGATTATTTTTCAAAAAGACTAGAATGTAGATAATCTTCTTTCCATTCTCAATTTTATCATTACAAGATATTTAATTTTCAATAAATTACCTAATCTGGGCCTCAGCATCTGTAAATGAAAAAAAAAAAAGCTACTGATTGGGTTACTTCTTTCAGCTTTAAAATTCTGTGATTATATATTTCTTTCATCTTTTCCACACTTTAGGAGAAAACAAAAATAAAAACAAAAACAAAAGAAATCAGAACATCTGCTGCCTAACTTAGGAATGCCCGTAAAGAGAATTCTCTCATTCCGAAATGTAATTGAGAATCCTGAAAAGAAACTTGACTCAGTCCAAAGAAAAAAATCAGACAGAGAGACAAAGAATTCAATCCAGATTTTAAAATGAACAGCAATAAACAGTTCTAGAGCTAAAAAAGAAGGAATGGGCCCATGAGTCAATCTGCTAATGTGTTGAAAAAGTCATAGGTATAGAGCTTCTAAGACCTTTCCCAAAGCCGTGCCACAGAAGTGATTCCCATAAAGAAATGGTGTAATATTGGTTTATGAAGAGTACAGAGACATGAACATAAATGTACTTTGAAAAAAATATTTTCAAAATTAGAAATTAGGGTAAAAAGATAAAGCATGTGCTTCTCCACTTCACCCCGGTGGCGGGCATACAGCAAAAGCTGCAATACTGCTCACTTTCTGGATAAGCATTTCTTATTCTATATTGTTTTCTTTTACACATGCCAATGCCTACTTCAGATCATATGGTCCCTTAGCCACAATTATCACTTATTCCAAGACAAGTTCCCTGTGAATTTGAAGAGTAAAGTTTAATCTTCAGTTGTTTCAAATGTTCACTCTATTTTCCTTATCCTTCATGTCAGAAAAGCAAAAAGATTATGACAAATGAATTCTTACATGTATTTCTCTGGGAGATGCTTCTTATCTTTTCAAAATGTAAGGACTGAGGCCAAGTACAAATAGGGAAATTTTCTGTAATGCCATCTAGGAGCCTCATATATCTATCTCAAGTAGAATAAAATAACCCCCCTGTCACATATCCAAACACTTGAAGGGAAAATTTTGTGTTATCAGATATGACACAAGTATATTTCTCAGCAAAATCTATCTCATATTCTTGTGGAAAGATAATATATTGAATTTGTTCTACCTTTTCCCTATCTTTTCTTATCACTTAAGCAGATAGCTAGCTCAAGTGTTGGCCTGTGACAAGTACAAGACAGAAACACTTTCTGGTTTGTATTTCCAAAAGCCCAAGAGCATCAGAAAACCTCACTGGACTTGCAGAAGAGGGAGCATGAAGGAAGGAGAGGGTTGCAGTAGAGGGGGTAGTGGTTAGGGACATGTTAGGAGGTAGGGTTCCAGCATGGGGTTATCAGCCTTAGCCAAGATCCCTTGCCTCAAGAATAGCACAGCAGCTGACCCCAGCCATCTCCATGAGAACATGGCATAGAAGAATGCACCTATAGCTCAGATGTTCTGCTTACCTATGGTCAGAGGTAAGTGAAAACAATCTAAGGCTCTCTAAAGAAATTCTTTCTTTATTTTTTAATTTAATTTTGTTTATTTTTTTATACAGCAGGTTCTTATTAGTCATCCATTTTATACACATCAGTGTATATATGTCAATCCCAATCTCCCAATTCATCACACCACCACCACCACCACCCTGTCACTTTCCCCCCTTGGTGTCCATACATTTGTTCTCTACATCTGTGTCTCTATTTCTGCCCTGCAAACCCGTTCATCTGTACCATTTTTCTAGGTTCCACATATATGCATTAATATATGATATTTGTTTTTCTCTTTCTGACTTACTTCATTCTGTATGACAGTCTCTATGTCCATCCACACCTCTACAAATGACCCAATTTCATTCCTTTTTATGGCTCAGTAATATTGCATTGTATATATGTACCACACCTTCTTTATCCATTTGTCTGTCGACGGGCTTTAGGTTGCTTCCATGACCTGTCTATTGTAAATAGTGCTGCAATGAACATTGGGGTGCATATGTCTTTTTGAATTATGGTTTTCTCTGGGTATATGCCCAGTAGTGGGATTGCTGGGTCATATGGTAATTCTATTTTTAGTTTCCTAAGGAACATTCATACTATTTTCCATGGTGGCTGTATCAATTTACATTCCCACCAACAGTGCAAGAGGGTTCCCTTTTCTACACACCCTCTCCAGCATGTCTCTGTAGATTTTCTGATGATGCCCATTCTGACCCATGTGAGGTGATACTTCATTGTAGTTTTGAAATGCCTTCCTCTAATAATTAGTGATGTTGAGCAGCTTTTCATGTGCCTCTTGGCCATCTGTATGTCTTCTTTGGAGAACTGCCTATTTAGGTCTTCTGCTTATTTTTTGATTGGGTTTTTTTTTTTTTTTTTTTTCAGTATGTGGGCCTCTCACTGTTGTGGCCTCTCCCATTGCGGAGCACATGCTCCGGACGCGCAGGCTCAGTGGCCATGGCTCACGGGCCTAGCCACTCCGCGGCATGTGGGATCTTCCCAGATGGGGGCATGAACCCGTGTAACCTGCATCGGCAGGCGGACTCTCAACCACTGCGCTACCAGGGAAGCCTGCATGAGCTGTTTATATATTTTGGAGATTAATCCTTTGTCCATTGATTTGTTTGCAAATATTTTTTCCCATTCTGAGGGTTGTCTTTTCATCTTGTTTGTAGTTTCCTTTGCTTTGCAAAAGCTTTTAAGTTTCATTACATCTCATTTGTTTATTTTTCTTTTTATTTTCAGTACTCTGGAGATGGATCAAAATGATCTTGCTGTGATTTATGTCAAAGAGTGTTCTTACGTTTCTCTCTAAGAGTTTTATAGTGTCTGGTCTTACATTTAGGTCTCTAATCCATTTTGAGTTTATTTTTGTGTATGATGTTAGGGAGTGTTCTAATTTCATTCTTCTACATGTAGCTGTCCAGTTTTCCCAGCACCACTTATTGAAGAGACTGTCTTTTCTCCATAATATATCCTTGCCTCGTTTATCATAGATTAGTTGACCATAGGTGCATGGGTTTATCTCTGGGCTTTCTATCCTCTTCCATTGATCTATATTTCTGTTTTTGTGCCAGTACCATATTGTCTTGATTACTGTAGCTTTATAGTATAGTCTGAAGTCAGGGAGTCTATTCCTCCAGCTCCATTTTTGTCCCTCAAGACTACTTTGACTACCTGGGGTCCTTTGTGTCTCCATAGAAGTTTTAAGATTTTTTGTTCTAGTTCTGTAAAAAATGCCATGGGTAATTTGATAGGAATTGCATTGAATCTGTGGATTGCTTTGGGTAGAATAGTCATTTTCACAATATTGATTCTTCCAACAATCCAAGAACATAGATGCTTGATATGATTTCCATTTTCTTAAATTTACTAAGGCTTGATTTGTGACCCAAGATGTGATCTATCCTGGAGAATGTTCCGTGTGCACTTGAGAAGAAAGTGTAATCTGCTGGTTTTGGATGGAATGTCCTATAAATATCAATTAAATCTATCTGGTCTATTGTGTCATTTAAAGCTTGTGTTTTCTTGTTAATTTTTTGTTTGGATGATCTGTCCATTGGTGTAAATGAGGTGTTAATTCCCCCACTATTATTGTGTTAATGTCGATTTCCTCTTTTATAGCTGTTAGCAGTTGCCTTATGTATTAAGGTGACCCTATGTTGCGTGCATATATATTTATAATCGTTATATCTTCTACTTGGATTGATCCCTTGATCATTATGTAGTGTCCTTCCTTGTCTCTTGTAACATTCTTTATTTTAAAGTCTAATTTATCTGATATGAGTATTGCTACTTCAGCTTTCTTTTGATTTCCATTTGCATGGAATATCTTTTTCCATTCCCTGACTTTCAGTCTGAATGTGTCCCTAGGTCTGAAGTGGGTGTCTTGTAGACAGCATATATATGGGTCTTGTTTATTTTTTTGTTTCTTTGTTTATTTTTTTTAATGTTGGGGATAGGAGTTTATTAATTAATTTATTTATTTTTGCTGTGTTGGGTCTTCATTTCTGTGAGAGGGCTTTCTCTAGTTGTGGCAAGTGGGGGCCACTCTTCATCACTGTGAGCAGGCCTCTCACTATCACAACCTCTCTTGTTGTGGAGCACAGGCTCCAGACGTGCAGGCTCAGTAGTTGTGGCTCACGGGACTAGTTGCTCCGCGGCATGTGGGATCCTCCCAGACCAGGGCTCGAACCCGTGTCCCCTGCATTGGCAGGCAGATTCTCAACCTCTGTGCCATCAAGGAAGCCCCTGGGTCTTGTTTTTGTACCCATTCAGCAAGCCTGTGTCTTTTGGTTGGAGCATTTAATCCATTCACGTTTAAGATAATTATCGATATGTATGTTCCTATGGCCATTTTCTTAATTGTTTTGGGTTTGTGTTTGTAAGTCCTTCTCTTCTCTTGTGTTTCCCACTTAGAGAAATTCCTTTAGCATTTGTTGTAGAGCTGGTTTGGTGCTGCTGAATTCTTTTAGCTTTTGCATGTCTGTAAAACTTTTGATTTCCCCATTGAATCTGAATGAGATCCTTGCTGGGTAGAGTAATCTTGGTTGTAGGTTCTTCCCTTTCATCACTTTATATCATGCCACTCCCTGCTGGCTTGTAGAGTTTCTGCTGAGAAATCAGCTGTTAACCTTATGGGAGTTCCCTTGTATATTATTTGCCCTTTTCCCCTGGCTGCTTTCAATAATTTTTCTTTGTCTTTTGTTTTTGCCAGTTTGATTACTATGTGTCTCGGCATGTTTATCCTTGGGTTTATCCTGCCAGGGACTCTCTGCACTTCCTGGACTTGGGTGGCTATTTCCTTTCCCATGTTAGGGAATTTTTTGACTATAATGTCTTCAAATACTTTCTCGGGTCCTTTCTCTCTGTCTTCTCTTCTGGGACCCCTATAATGTGAACGTTGTTGCATTTAATGTTGTCCCAGAGGTCTATTAGGCTGTCTTCTTTCTTTTCATTCTTTTTTCTTTATTCTGTTCCACAGCAGTGAGTGAATTCCACCATTCTGTCTTCCAGGTCACTTATCTGTTCTTCTGCCTCAGTTATTCTGCTATTGATTCTTTCTAGTGTAGTTTTCATTTCAGTTATTGTGTTGTTCATCTCTGTTTGTTTGTTCTTTAATTATTCTAGATCTTTGTTAAACATTTCTTGCACCTTCTCGATCTTTGCCTCCATTCTTTTTCTGAAGTCCTGGATCATCTTCACTATCATTATTCTGAATTCTTTTTCTGGAAGTTTGCCTATCTCCTCTTCATTTAGTTGTTTTTCCTGGGTTTTATCTTGTTCCTTCTTCTGGTACATAGCCCTCTTCCTTTTCATCTTGTCTATTTTTCTGTGAATGTGGTTTTTGTCCCACCAGCTTCAGGATTGTAGTTTTTCTTGCTTCTGCTGTCTGCCCTCTCTAAGGAAATTCTTTATTTTTTAATTTAAAGGAGGTGAGAATCTGGTATTCATAAAGACACAGAGGTGAGAGCAAGGGAGTCTTGCTGGAGATGACAAAGTACCTCCAAACTCATTGCAGAGGAGAACGAGGGATGCTGAGCAAAGAGGTTAACATGAAAGGAAAGAGCTAGTCATTAATTGGGTTGAAAAGACTAGAAATTACCTGAGTGGTTTAGCAAAGACTGAGATAATAAAAACTTCCTATTCAGGGACTACACCTGTTGCATTTGGGTGAATTCAAGAGAGGTGCTTGGAGATGGTTCCAAGGAGGAGATAACCATGATGATTTGGGTGTGCACTGAGGAGGGCCTTGAGCATGGCAAACAGAGTGGGGTTTTACAGACAGGATTATCAGCCTGCACTGATGATGGATTAGAGATGTTGGTAAAAGAGAAAACATGTTTTAAAAAAGCTCAACACCAGGAGTCTGGTGCCCGGGGTAGTCTTGGTGCAATGGAGGTAATAGAACATTTGGAAGAGATGGGCAGGAGAAACGTTGAGAAGAGGTGGAAGGAGGGTACAACTGTAATGGAAAACGAAGATGAAGAAGTAGTCCTACTAATTATCCTACAAACAAAAAAAGTTACCATATTTTTATAATCAGAATATTCAGTGTCTTAATAATCATTTAAACCTCATCTTACTGATGGGAAACTAAGACCCAGGAAGAGTATAGTTCCTTTGTCCAAGACTGTTCAGCAGGCCATTGGAGAATGGGCACAAGAGTCCAATGTCCTGAGTCTGCATAAAAACCCTCACATACTGCAGCTCTATAGCCCTTGGCTCCATCCCAGTGCCCCATTATGCCTTTCCTCACTCTCTTTATTGGTAACGTTCATTCATTCATAAGAAACTTTATCCAAAGGCTTTCTTTCTTTCACAGTACCAAATTTGGCATTGTATTTCTCTAGTGCATCAAAGAAAGGCTAGCTCTAGGAATATTCTTGTAAACCATGTAACTATTTCAAAAAATTCCTTGAGCATCTACTTTGTGCTAGACAATGCTTTGATACAGCAGTAAGCAGGATAGTCCCAACTTGAATGGAGATTGCG
This sequence comes from Tursiops truncatus, assembly GCF_011762595.2. NCBI lineage: Eukaryota > Metazoa > Chordata > Mammalia > Artiodactyla > Delphinidae > Tursiops > Tursiops truncatus. Next base: position 60,254,884 of record NC_047045.1, on the reverse strand, counting down.
TTTTGGTGGGAAGAGGCAGACAGGAAACAATAAACAAAATATGTCAGGTGGCAGTAAGCACTGTGACAAATAGAAGAGGGTCAATGGAGAAAGAGTAAATAGTTGGGTGATCAGGGACAGCCACTCTAATAAAGTGACATATGAAAGAAACTTAAATGGAGGGAGAGAGCCTTGTGCAGATATCTGGGAGAAGAACGTAAGAGCAAAGAGTATACAACAAGTGCAAAAGTCCTGGAAGGGGACTGTGCGTGGCGTATTTAAGGAGCAGAAGGAGGCCAGCGGGACTCCAGCAGGTTGAGCAAGAGGAGAGAGGAAATGAGGTCAGGGAGTTGGCGTGGACACAGACCACAGAAGGTTTATAGGCTATGGCCTTTGGTTTTTGTTATGAGTTAGAAGAAAAGCCATTTGAAGGCTTAAAGAAGAGGAGTAACATAGTCTGGTTTGCCTTTGAAACTAATCACTGTTTACAGTACAGGGAAGAGGTTTTAAGGGTGGATGGGTGAACACATGGAGACCAACAAGGAGGCCTTTGCAAGAGTCTAAGTGAGAGATGATTAGGACTCTGTCTAGGATAATAGGCATGACAAGTGGTCAGGATTGGGACATAGTTTGAAGGCAGAGTCAACAGAATTTGCTGATGAATTACATGGGAAGCAGAGGACTCATGGACTTTAGCCCTGATAATTAAATTGTCCATTACTAACAAGAAGGACTTGAGAGACACAGGTTTAATGAGAAGTAGGGAGAGGGGAAGAATCATGAGTTGTGTTTTGGATATTTCAAGTCTGAGATACCCATTGAGAAAGAGAAGAGCAGTCCCTGACATCTGGGATCTGGCCTGGTCCTATCCAGCAGGGCCTGGTTGTCTTAGGCTGGAGGGCTTTGACCCCCTGTAGACATCCAAGTGGAAATATTGAGAAGACAATAGAGTAGACCAGGGAGAATGTCAAGGCTAGTGATGTAAATTTGGTATTAATCGTATAGAGTACTCAAAGCAGTGGCACTGTATAAAATTCCCAGGCAGTGGATGGAGAAAAGAAGAGGTCAAAGGACTAATTCTGGGGCACTCCATGTTTGGAGGTTAAGGGAAAGATGAGAAAGATTCAGTGAAGGAGATTAAGAAAGAATGGTGACTGAAGTAGGATAAAAACTGAGGGCAAGGAGAATCCAAGAGAAGCCAAGTAAAGTATTTCCAGATAGAGTGGACAACAGTGTCAAAGGTGAGAGTTCGAGTAATCTGAGGATGGGGAAGTGACCATTCCATCTGGAAGATGAGGTCCTTGGTAACTCAAGAACATTGTTGGTGGAGGGGTTAGGATGAAAGCTGGCTTAGAGTGGCTTCCAAAGAGAATGTGAAGAGAGGAAGGGGAGACACTGAGTATGAATAACTCTTCTGAGGAATTTTGTTGTAAAGCAAACAATATCTAGAGAATTTTGTGGGAAGAAATGGAGCAATAGAGAAGATATGGGGATATGAGGTAAAAGAAGGACTTTTTTTATGGAAGATGAATATAAAATGTTTGTGTGCTGTGGGGAGTGACTCAATATAGAGTGATTGATTAACGATGTTAAAGGAAGGATACCCTTGGGTGAGTCAAAGGGATGAGATTCACTCTCAAGTTCATCCATCACAGGGGAAAACAGAGTGTGAGGTACAAGCAAGCTGGCTGATAGATGAGCTGGTCCAAGCATGTGGGCATTTACGTCTAACCCTCTGACAACTTCTGTGAGGTTTTCTGAGGAACATAAAGAAGGTCATCAGCTACATGAGAACAGGAAAGAGAGTACTGGAACTATGAGAAATGGGAAAGGTTGCAAAATACACTCTAGGAGAGTGGAAGTGTCTTACCACTGATCTTCCTCTTCTTAATGTTTCCACTGTAACAAAAAGGAAACTCAGATAGACATAGATGACCATATCATAAGGAGTCTTTAAAATAAAATTCCACGTGCATATATACACAGTGTATAATTTTGAATACTTTTAATTATATGGTATGCGTATACATACATAAACATAAATTTAGGTTTCATTAAATATGACACTCATTAATTTGAAAAGAAGTGTTGAACTCAGAAATAAAATCCCCCTCAAAATTTTTTTAAATCTAATTACATTTTTGGTGATGCATCAATTTTTAGATTTTATAATTGACTTTTTAAATTTAATTTTTATTTTATATTAGAGTAGAGTTGATTTACAATATTGTGTTAGTTTCAGGTGTACAGCAAAGTGATTCAGTTACACATACATGTATCCATTCTTTTTCAAATTCTTTTCCCAGGTAGGTTATTATAGAATATTGAGTAGAGTTCCCTGTGCTATACAGTAGGTCCTTGTTGATTATTTATTTATATATAGTAGTGTGCATATGTTAATCCCAAACTCCTAATTTATCCCCTCCCCCACCTATCCCCTGTGGGACTTTTTTTACTTTGACCCAGAGACCTTTGGATGTTGCATCATTTAGACCAGTGGTTCATAAGCTTGAGCGTGCTTCAGAGTTACCTGGGAGGACTTATCAAAACACTGATGGCTGGACTGCAATCCCAGTAATCCTGACTTAGTATGGCTGGGGTTGGCCCTGAGAATCTGCATTTCTAGTAAGTTACCAGAAACCGCTGATGTCAGTGGACCAGAGACCACACTTCATGAACTGCTGATACAGAGTCATGGATTCTGTCGGTCTTGTGTGTGTAAAGAGCAGGAGAGATCTCGGGAGAGAGATTAAGAAGGTCTAAACAGGAAATAGGAGCGAAAACAACATACTTGTTATTACCTGGGTGGGGACCTAGATTTCGAATAGCCTTCAATCTGCATTTCTTGTTTTATTGTTTCCAGCCACTGTGCTTTCTATCATTCCTGGAAGAAATCTCCAATTAGAGTAGACCCTAGAGCCAAGATAAGATTTCATCCTGTTGCAGATATTAAGCTCTCATTGATAAGAGCCTTTTCTCTCTCTATTTCCAAGGTAGTTTCTAGCATTTATGAATGTAAGGGCTGAAATAGAAAATGCTGTACTGATAGGTAAATAAGCCATCGTTTCAGCAGCTTACAGCAGCTGCCACCTTGTATGTAACCCCGAATCCAGTTTTCTTATGGGGATACAGGCTGTGGCCTTAAATTCCCTCACCACCTATTCATCTCTCCTTGCTCCTGCTTGCCAACTGGGGCCTAAGAGGCCTCTCAGGGCTGTCCAAACCCATTTGTCAGGAGGCCATGCAGTAAATATGCCACTGATCCCAGCCCATTAGAAGAGCTTCTGCCAAAGGGCCATCAGTGCCACAGCTCTCAGGCCTCTTATTTACTTTCAGCTCCCTTTGCATCTTTATGTTTTGTTTAAAGTCAAGTATACAGTTCTCACATAATAAATGCTGACTAATAACTTGACCAATGCCTGCAGTAACACAAATGGGGATGTTGTGAAATTTCAACAGGGAAATTAAAAACTGAACAAGGGAGGCTATTTCATAGACAATATCAAGTTTCTGCACGGTAGATCATAGGGTAGCTTATTTTAAAATTTCCTTACATGACAAAAATTCTAAAAGAAAAATACATTCATTGTTTTTATCAAAGCACAAAGACAAAAATTAAAGTGCTTATAATACCATCACCCATAAATAGGCTCAACTGTGGTTTTGGTGACTGGCCTTTCCAATAGAGGCACGCACGCATGCACAAAGACACACATCTATGATAAAACCAGACATGCTTATTTTATGACCTGTTTTTTTTTTAATTTAATTTATTGTAAACAGCTTTTCACATTTTAAACAAAACAGCCTCATTTAAAATTGCTGCTTAAGTATTCTTTCATCTGAATGCACCATACTTTATGTATTATTGAACCAGTCCCTCTCTTTCTGGACATTTCCGCTTGATTTCTTTTATAATAATGCCACACTTAACCATTTTGTAGCTAAATAGTTAAGGTCATCTTTATTAATTGCTTTAAGATAAATTCCTAGAACTGTCATCTTTTTTTTTTTTTTTTTTTTTTTTTTTTTTTGTGCGGTATGCGGCCTCTCACTGTTGTGGCCTCTTCCGTTGTGGAGCACAGGCTCCGGATGCGCAGGCTCACTGGCCATGGCTCACGGGCCCAGCCGCTCCGCGGCATGTGGGATCTTCCCAGACCGGGACACAAACCCCTGTCCCTGCATCAGCAGGCGGACTCTCAACAACTGCACCACCAGGGAAGTCCCTAGAACTGTCATCTTAAAGGTATTAATGCAATATTACTAAATGACTTCCCAGGAATCTTTTACAAATTTTGTTTTCTACAGCAGTGAGACTGCCCATTTCTCTAATACTTTTGTAAACTATAAGTATCATCAGCTTTCCAAACACTTTTGTTTTAATTTCCATTTCCTTCTTAGCTAAATGATACAAGTTTTTTTTCACCAAATATTTATTGTTATTTCACATTTTTCTTTTGTAATTTCTTACTATTATTCTTTGTTTAGTTTTTGATTTGTTTTTTTCTTATTTGGAAAACATACTTTTTACATATTAATAATATTTGGTTGTTTTATATGTTGCCATGTATTCTTGGTTTGCCCCTTGCATTTCAGTTCTATTTATGGATTTTTCTTAACATTTACATGTCTTAGATGTTTGGATATGTACCTCTTAAGAACTTATCAATGTTTTCCTTTATTGTTTATGTTTGTGGCAGTATGACGAAGCAATAGTTTATAACTTAGGGCTTTCCCCAAGTAAAATTTAAAAGATATTTTTCCTTATTCTAAATAAACTTCTGTTATGCTCTGCTCTTTACTGACTAGATGTTGCCCACCCCAGGGTTTATAATAAAGTTCCTCTCCAACTATGGATTGCTCTGAGATCATCCCAGTCTTTCCAATGGAAAGATGTTGAAAGCTAAAGATATGTATGTCAGCTCCAATCATGAGGTGACCTTAAGACAAATTGGTCTTCTTTATCAGAGATGGGGTAAAATAGAAATTAACAGCCCCAGTTTTGAAGCCACAAAAATCAGGGTTCAAAAACTGATTCTGCTACTAACTAGCTGACACTGGGTGAAATAGCTATGAGAAGACAATTATACTTATCTCACAAGATTATTGTTGGTATTAAATAACATAATTCCTGTAAGCATCTTGCATGTTTGGTAGGTAGTAAAGAGAAAGTAAATTATTTCAAAAGTTATTTCCAAATTTCAAGTATCTTAAATGTAGTTAGATCAATTAACTTTTGCCATACCGTTACACAGAATGCTGATCAAGATGGTGGTCATTCCCAGAACTTGAGTTTGAACTCTTTGAAAGCAGAGACTGTATGTCATTAATATCTCTATTCCCAGCATCTTTTATAGGGACTGACACATATAGTTGTCAAATGAATTAACAAATTTAATTTATAAGTTCAAATACCTAAAATATTCATGTATGTTTTTCTTCATGAATCATGAATGGAATACTTTAGCTAAACATATATCATCTTATTACTAGGAAAGCTATAACTATTTGAATGGAATAATTCAATCTATTGTTTTGGCGAAGGGTTGGGAGATCACGGAGCCTTGGATAAAGAGAAATTGAGCCGAGAGCACCCTACTGTTGGGGATCACAAAACAGAGTGAATTGGAGCATATTTTAAGGAACATTGTATGGTGGGTAGCATGTATTGATAAATGGGTAAACTGATTGTAGCATGTAATAGCTTTTTTGGTAACAAAATGTACAACATTAAGGATACTATGATTTTATTCTTATAAACACCAGACTCTCAAAGGTTTCATCCATGTTGAGGCTATATCAATTCTCTACCTATCTAGTATTCTAAAATCTCTCTCTCAATTTGCAGTTGCTTTATATTAGTGCCCTTATATAGAGACATAAGTTACTAGATTTTTCTCCTTCCACTGAGTGTCCAAGGTAACAGATGTATGGTTGACATTGCTCAAAAGAATAGAGAGATTTAAGTAAATGAACTTACATGAAAGCAATTAGTAACCATGGAGAAGATACGAAGTGATATAAGAATAGGAGTCTACAAAGGTTTAACATGCTGGACAAGACAATAGAAAGGGATGATAGGGTCAAAGATTATTTAATTTGTTACTTAACATTAATCAAGACCAGACTATGGTTAAGGCACTTGACTGGGTCCTGATGGAGTACAAAGATGACCAAGAATAGGCACCTGTAACCAAAGAAAGCAAAATGTTTTATAAATTGAAAAATATTGTATCATAAAATTTGTTGACTGATATTTACAGTATCCTTGCAATTTAAGTAGGGCAGGTATTTTTAGGTACAGGGTACAGAAAAGTAAGAAAAGTGAACTGAGGCTCAGAGAGAATTTCTTAAATCACGTAACTTAGCATCAAGTTCCCAAACTCAGACCTTATCTTTTAATCCAATGCTTATTCAACTACCACTTTGCTAGTCTCCTAGGGGTGTAGGTATTTTGGTTAAAACAAATTAGCACTGATGACAACTGAATTAAAAAATTTCCCATCACAGTTTTTTAAATAACATAACGGTGATATGAGGGCAAGGTGGGACAGCTTTTTCTGTACTTTTAACACATCGGTTCATGTTTCAGGATGAAAACTGCATTAACTTTTGTAAATCACTGTGCCTGGATGGTTTACTCCTATTGTCTTTCTCAGCAGCTCTTGTAATTGCAGAGGGATCTTTGAGAAATAACAGAATAAGTTTCTCTGAGACAACCAGGATCAGGAGAAGAGAGTGCTTAGCTTGTCTTACATGTGCTGCTCTCTGAAAATCAGTAAGGACCCGAGATAACAGGACCTGTGAGTACCAATACTTAAGAATCCATGAGAAACGGAACGTGCCTGCTGGATGCAGAGGCTTATGGTAGAATGGGGCTGGAATCCTGAGTAAAAAAGAAATAGAAAAGGAGAAAATCCAACAGGGAGAAGAATTCTGGTGCTAAAAGTTTTACTGAGTCCAAGCTCGCTCTGCTCGCCGCTCGGCAGGCCAATGAATCAGAGACGAGGTGTTGAGGTAAAGAATAGGACTCTTTGGAAAGTCGGCAGACAGAGAAGATGGCAGGCTAGTGTCTCTGAAAAACCATCTTATTAGGGTTTGGATGCCAGTTTCTTTTATAGTACAGAGAGGGGGAGGAGATGAGGAAGTAAAGTATAAAGGCCATAAGTTTTGCAAATAGCCCCTGGAATGACCAGCCTCAGTGAGGGGATGTGTTAATTTCTTCTTCCTTGCAGCTATCCACAGGCCAGCAGGGTCAAATTAACTCCCTGTGAGCTGAACAGAGGCACTTTAGTTTAACATTCAGGCAGAGGGGCAGGGTTCCCTGAGGCAGGCCATGATGTATGATTATAATAAGAAAAGCAACGAAAAGCAAAGGTTAAAGTAGAAGAAACAGATCAAACATGGAGTCCGATTTAGCTCTTCCCTGTTACAAAAGGAAAAAGTTTCTTATGGATCAAAAAGGACCATAGGGGAAGAGGAAAGGGATGTTTGCGAAACTCTCTTGTTTCCAAAGATATTTGTAATGAGCTGAAAGTAAGACCATGTTCTCAAAGTGATGGATTAATGAATGGACCCTGCCCGGCTTTTCATTTGTAGCAAACATAATGTCAGGGTTCATTTACCAAAATTTATTTAAATGTATTTGTTTAAACATTGGCATTTTAGGTAATTTTAAAGATTTATCTATTAAAAACATTGATAAAATGAATTAGAAAGTGTAGAATATGTGATTTGAGCTCTTTGCCTATCTCACGTTGATCACTTCCTCTAAGAAAACCTCTCTGCAGTCATGGGGTAGGTTCCCCACAGTCACGTTTTTGGTTGTGTCCCTGTTCCTCTGGCTACAATGAATTAGACATAGGTATACACGTTTCCCAGTGTGGGCCAGGGAATCTGCACAATCTGCCTTTCCAGGAAATTTGCAATTGTGATACAGTGATGATTGCTTTTTCTCAGGATATGAATTAAACGAGGGTTTTGAAATTGGGAGTTATTGAGTTATCTTCTACATGTTGGAGTTCAGATAAAGAGATGTTCAGAGAAGAGCAAAAATGACAGGAAGTCTACTGCCATTCTGGTTTTCAGAGTCATATTACTATATCAAAAACATCTTTTTCTTTTTATTAAAGTATAGTTGATTTACAATATTACATTAGTTTCAGGTATACAATACAGTGATTCAATATTTTTATGGATTATATGCTATTTAAGTTATTACACAATAATGGCTATATTTCCCAGTACTGTACAATATATCCTTACTGCTTATTTATATTGTACATAGTAGTTTGTATCTCTTAACCCCCTACGCCTATCTTGCCTCTACCCCACTGGTAACCACTAGTTTGTTCCCTGTGAGTCTGTTTCTGTTTCGTTATATTCATTTGTTTGTTTTATTTTTTAGATTGAACATTTAAGTGCTAACATACAGTATGCCTTTCTCTGTCTGACCTATTCCACTAGGCATAATATCCTTCAGGTCTACCCACGTAGTTTCAAATGGCAAAATTTCATTCTATTTTATGACTAATATTCCATTGTATGTGTATATATATATAGATATATGACATATCTTCTTTATGCATTCAACTGTTGATGGATACTTAGATTGCTTCCACATCTAGGCTTTTGTAAATAATGATTCTATGAACGTTGGGGTGCATATATCTTTTCCCTGAATAGTCATTTTTCAAGAAATCACATATAGATGGCATGAAAAGATGCTCAACATCATTAATCATCAGAGAAATGCAAATCAAAATCATGGTGAGATATCACCTCACAGCTGTCAGAATGAGTATCAGCAAAAAGACCACAAATAACAAATGTTGGTGAAGATATGGAGAAAAAAGAACCCTTGTACATTGTTGGTAGGAATGTAAGTTGGTGCAGTCATTGTGGAAAACAGTGTAGAGTTTTCTCAAAAAGCTAAAAATAGAACTAGCATATGACCCAGCAATTCCACATCTGGGTATATATTCGGAAAAAAACAAAAACACTAATTTGAAAAGGTATATGCACCCCAGTGTTCATAGCAGCATTATTTACAATTGCCAACCGAGATATGAAAGCAAGTGTCCATCAATAGATGAATGAATAAAGAAGATGTGGTATAGGTATACAATGGAATACTACTCTGACATAAAAAAGAATGAAACTTTGCCATTTACAGCAACATGGATGGACTAGGAGGGCATTATGCTAAGTGAAATAAGTCAGACAGAAAGACAAATACTGTATGATATAACTTATATGTGGAATCTAAAATATACAACTAGTGAGTATAACAAAAATGAAGCAGACTCACAGATATAGAGAACAAACTAGTGGCTACCAGGGGGGAGAGGGAAGGAGGGAGGGGTTAGATAGGGGTAGGAGATTAAGAGGTACAAACTATTAGGTATAAAATAAGCTACAAGGATATATTATACAACACAGCAAATATTTTATAATAACTATAAATGTAGTATAACATTAAAGATTGTGAATCACTATATTGTTCACCTGTAACCAAAACTAGCATCAAACTTAATGGTGAAAATTTCTACTAAATCAGGAAAAAGAAAAAGATGCCCACTCTTGGAATCATCATTTAATATTATTTTGGAAGTGCTAGATAATTCACTTGGGCGAGAGAACTATATAAGGAGTATAATAATTACAACAGAGAAAGCAACATTATCATAAATTACAAAAAAATATTTATAGAGCATGAACTGAAAACCTATTAGAAATAATTTTAAAAATCATTAGGAATACAGGCTATAATACTAATGTAAAAACAATTAATCACAGAAAACTGTGATGTATAACAAATAGGCAAGATCTCATTTAAAATGTCAAAAATTTCAGAATACCTAAGCATATATGTAACAAGAAATATGGAAGACTATATGAAGACATTTTTGCAACTTTTATAAAGCATGTGAAAAATACATAGAAGAAATAGATATTACAAAGATATCCATTCCCTAAATTAATCTATAGATTTCGTACATTCTCAGACAAAAGTCAATATGACTTGGGGTGGAGAAGAAGTTTAAAAAAAATTCTAAATTTGTTTTTACTAATCAACAGGTAAGTATAACTAGGGAAAATGTTAGTTTGTAAGTCCTAGTTTTCCACTTTCCCAGTTTCTGAGGATGAGGGAAAGCAGAAGACATCTCTGGATGTCTACTTGTAGTGGGTTCCCTAATGGGGGCTTTAGCTTGGCCGGGCGGCCCCACTGGACCCAGCTGAGCAGCAGAGGACAACGACAGCAGCTGTGAGCCCTCACACAACATCTCACTTAAAATGTCATGTGTGCTACTTGGTTTAAATTGTCACCCCTCCAGCAACCACAAACAATGCAGACACAGCAGATGTGTTTTCTATTTAGAATTAAACAGTTTATCTCAACCACTGTCATTGTTATAGAGGAAAAATAAATAAATATCCATCTTAATGTAAACTTCAAAAGGTACTTTCTGGCAACAGGAGATATTTTCAAATCCAAAGTCCTCTGAGAAAACTAGGATTTGACCACAGATTTTTTTTCAAATCGGGATGCTGGCAGCTCCAAGAGTAGTAAAACACAGCCTGGTCAAAAGATTTCTGGCCAGATATTACATACAATAACTCATGTCACTGATGCTTAATGGTCCAAAACATTAAGTAAACATCATAAATGTCTTTTGTTATTAAATGTTCCATTCAAACGTTTTGTTTAACTCTTGTGTCATGGATAGAAAATAAGAAAGCTGCGGTAGAGATTGGCCCTCATGACAATCTTTGATTCACCTTCAGAGATATTTTTTTAAATGTATGCCATCCTCAAAGTTACAAAAAGAAAATAGCATTTCTAGCCTTTGGTGTATGCATTCTATCTCTGGAAGTTAGACTACTTGTAAGCTTGACTTTTTAGGTCAAGTTCAAATTACCACCCATGTATTCAGAAGACTATAACTTTGTTCTCTCTAAAGTTGGGAAGTCAGCCTTCCTCTGTGATAAGGAAAGTAGAAATATGGGTGTTTTCTTAATGTGAGGTTACTAAGACAGGGAAAATGCTACTATTCATAGATCATTTTGCAAGAATAACAATTGCTGTAGTAAAAGGAAAACCAAAATTGGTTCGTAAAAAAAAGCCCTATCAAGACAGTGATTATCTAGTGTACTCTACCCCAGTTCACATATTTTGACATAAATGCATTTGTGTTTCACTAATCTGAAGATTCCATTTAGTCATAAAAACATGACTCATTTTATCCTAGATCTAACCTCACCTTTTCTCTTGTAGTGTTTTTTGGGTTTTTTTGTTTTTTTTTTATCTTTAGCTGAAACATCCATGAAAAACCCTGCCATGATATTTTACTTGCATTTTTCCATGGAGCTCTTTTTCTTCCAATTTAAGTAAAGCCAGTTGCCCAGCTACCCTTCTTGGATTATATATTCTCATAAGCCCAAAATGCTGAAAGGGTTATCAGTATGCTTTCTAGTTCTATTAGGGAGGAGACCATCCAAACAACACAAATCAAATGGCCATCCATTTCTATTCTATAATTTTTATGTAAAAAAAATCTGAAACCACATTTGGTATGTTGTATCCCATCTCAGTTAATTCTAAATGTATGTTTTCTATCATATGCAGCAAGCCCTACACGTTTGGGGGAGAAGGGAACCTCCATTGTTCTAAGTAATAAAATTTTCTAAATGAAACTCCTGGAAGTTTGTGTTTTCACAGTATATCTATGATTCATTTGTTTATTCATTCATTCAAGCAATGTTTCATCTGACAATTAGTTATTAAACACATACTATGCTATAAATGAGGAAATTTCATCTTTTCCTTGATGAAATTGAAACCAAACAGAACCCTGTGGGCCTCCTGGGAAGAAAAGCCTTTCTGTGTCCCCCATTTCTTGATTACAGGAAATAGGCTTCATTCAGCCTCTATGACCTTCCCTGAGTTCCGAGGGCAGGTTCAAACAGTTGCTAATTAGGGAAGGGAGGGGATGCAGAGGCAAGGGAGGAATAGTCGGGAAACAACAGTGCAGCCTTGGGGCAGAGTCCTGGTCCCCCCTCAAGGGATACACATAACAATATCTTTGAGCTGTTTTGCAGATACTGCAAGCCCCCCACCAGGTGGGAGAAGTATGCTGCCCACAAGCGCTTAGACCCCAGACCGGTTGGAACCAGATGGTTGATGATGCCGACTTCCACTTACCTCACCACCAACCACGTAGAAGAATGTCCACGAGCTGATCTCCCATTACTATAAAACTCCTCACTACCCCCTCCAGGTTGGGACACACAGTCTTGAGGGCATTAGCCCGCTGTGGCCCCCTTTGCCTGGCAAAGCAATAAAGCTATTCTATTCTACTTCACTCAAAACTCTGTCTCCAAGATTTAATTCGGTGTTGGGGTACAGAGACAAGATTCAGCTTCAAAACTGCTAGACTCCAGCCAGTTTGCCATATTTTTCTCCCTGCCAGAACAAGTACCATTTTCTCTGTGTGTAAAATTCATTCAGAATCCTTTAGGACAATCACTCCCTGAATCTATTGTAGAATCTTGACCAAGAGCATTTTATTATACTTTGAACTATATTTATATAGCATCTAGAGCCATAGATTATGCAAATGAATGATACAAAAAGTAGCAGGATTGCACAATTTTATAACAAAAACAGTAATAGGAAAGGAAGAAAACTCTTTCACTACACTCTAAAAAGGAAAAACATAATTGCAGAAATCCCAAGTGATGAAACTAGTTATTTTTTCTTCTTAATAGTACAGAGGAAGCAAACATAATGGAATCAATAAACAATGAAATAATGATACATGTTTAAACTAATGGTATACATATTATTATTATTAAACTAATTATTAAGCTAGTAATGAAACATACAATTTTAGACACAGTAGAACATGACAAGCCAGGGCAGTGCCTTCACTTCAAATGGAAAGAGTAGTTGGCTATCTTAAGAGCAGTTGGTTCATAAATTGACTTCAAGGTGTTTCTTTTAGCTTTTAGTTAAAATTCTATTTTTTAAAGAAAAAGGTATTCAGAGATAAGATATTCTTCCCGGCTCAAAGTGGTCCTGTGATTGCAGGAGAATTTTAGTGTTTACATATCCTAAAGGATGGGAAGAGCATGAGACAGTGGAGAATGTTGGACCTACATCCTTGTGACCAGTTTTTTTGTGAGAAATCTCTTTCAATACTTTTAATGACTAAATCTCTGTAGATAGTAGATTGGCCAGAGCTTTTTCAGTTGCAAGTGAAATAAATTTGAATGAATTTGAGTTCATATAATCAAAGCAGGAAGAGTAGAACTGGAGCTGAACACTCTGACAATTCATCCTAGGTCCTGAATTCTGTTAATTTCTCTCTCTTTCTCTGTCTCCCTCTATCTCATGTTTCAGTCACTGTCCTACACATTGGGGATACAGCAGAGAATACACAAACAAAGCAACTAGCTTTGTCCTCCCTTATGAACTCACATTGTTTCATAAATCTTTAAGCGTGGTTTTGATATAATCACACAGAGATGGGGAAAGGGCATTCCTGGAAGAGAAGGAAGCATGAGCAAACATACAGAGGGAGGGAAGTGCATGTGATGGACATGCCAGTAATAACCAAGGATGGCTGAAGCACAGATTATGCACAGGCATGAAGAGGGAGATGAAAGCTAAGATGGAGTCAAATGCCAAAATACATTGATTGCCCTAGTAAGGAACCAACAGTTAGGACGTCATTTTGAAGATGAATCAATAGAATTTGGAAACACATAATAGGTAAAGAAGAGAGAATTGTCAAATGGGAGTGTAAAGTTTTTAACTCTAGAAATTGTGAAAGAGCATTCCCATCCCCTCCACTCACCTTCACGCACAGCCACACAAAACTATAATGTGTCAGTGGATTCATCAGGGTTCTCCAGAGAAACGGGACCAACTAGATGTATATTTATATAGAAGGAGATTTATTACAAGAAATTGGCTCATGGGATTATGGCAGCTGAGAAATCCCAAGATCTGTAGTCAGCAAGATGGAGACCCAGGAAAGCCAAGGGTGTAGTTTCACTCTTAGTTTGAAGGCCTGAGAACAAGGAGAGCAAGTGGTGTAAGTTCCGGTCCATAAACCTGCAGGCTCAACACCCAAGGAGAGCCAATGTTTTAGTTTGAGTCTGAAGGCAGGAAAAGACTAATGTTTTAACTCAAAAGTCAGGCAGGAGTTTCCTCTAACTTGCAGGAGGTCATCCTTTTTGGTCTATTTAGACCTTCAACTGATTAGACAAAGCCCACCATATTAGGGAGAGGAATCTACACAGTCTACAGGTTCAAGTGTTAATTGCATCCAAAATCTCCCTCACAGACACACCCAGAAGAATGTGCAACCAAATATCTGGGCACCTGGTGGCCCAGTCCAGTTGACACATAAAACAGTCGCATTGGACTTAGGTACATTTGAGCCTTGTTCATGGGAATTCCTCTGTTTGCAATGCTTTCTCCACCCTCCTGACCTTCCCCACCTCCAGTCCTATTAGCCATCACCATCATCCTTGAGAATATCTCCTTGTCCTTCAAGAATTTTCCCAAATGTAATTTCTACAGTCTTCCCTAAAGCCTTACACCCACACTAAGCCATCCTAGGCATGTTCTAGTTCACACAGCACTTTGCACATGCTACCATTATAGCACATATCATATTACTTTAATTATTAGTTCAAATTTCTTTCATCTTCTATTAACCTGTGAGTCCTCCAAAGATACAGACCATTTTTTCCTATTATTTTATTGTGCTAAAGTATATAAAAACATAAAAATCATAACTATATGATGCAGCAATTCTACTCCTAGGTATATACATCCAAAAGAATAAAAAACAGGATTCAGACAGATTCACAATAACCTAAAGGTGAAAACAACCAAGTACCTATCAAAAGGTGAATGGATAAACAAAATGTAGCATATTGATACAATGGAATATTATTCAGCCATAAAAAAGACAAGTTCTAGGCTTCCCTGGTGGCGCAGTGGTTGAGAGTCCGCCTGCCGATGCAAGGGACACGGGTTCGTGCCCCAGTCCTGGAAGATCCCACATGCCGCGGCGTGGCTGAGCCCGTAAGCCATGGCCGCTGAGCCTGTACGTCCGGAGCCTGTGCTCCGCAACGGGAGAGACCACAACAGTGAGATGCCCGCGTACTGCAAAAAAAAAAAAAAAAAAGACAAGTTCTGATACATGCTACAACATGAATGAACCATGAAAATATGCTAACCGAAATAAGCTGACAATGTTTTACTCCTCCTTGTATATATATCACTTAACATGGCTCCTGGCATGTGCCTAGCAAATGATATCCTGTATAGATTTGGAGCCAGAGTTTCTGAGTTCAAATCTTGGAAACTTCATTTCCTAGTTGTTTGCTCTGGGCAAGTTATTTAACCTCTTATGTATGCCTCATTTTCCTCATTTGAAAAGTGGGGGTAAGAATTGTGTCTATGTTGTAGGGTTATTATTTTGATTAACCAAGTTAATCTGTAAGGAGCTTAGAGTAATATCTGAAACACAACACTCACAATTGTTAATTATTATCATTATTATTCATGTTACCATTTAACAAATTTGTAGATGAGATGCAGGCTGGGGAAGAAGTTCTTAACATCTGAGAGATGGAGTTTTTAGGAAAGAACTGTTAAGGCTAAGAAGACAGATATTCTTTTTAAAGGCATTTTGTGTGTCACATCACAGAGAGCATAAGACAATGGGCACTGCAGTCATGTTTCCCAATTATGAATCATGGCTTCACCATGCACTAGCTAAGTGGCTCTGGGTAAACTACTCACTGCCTGAGCCTCAGTTTTCTTTTCTAAAATGGGGTTAGTAAGGGTTGTTATGAGCACTAAATGAAATAATGCATGTAAAGTGCTTAGCACTGGGCCTGATACACATTAAGCACTCAGTATGTGCTAGCTGCTATTAATAGTGTTAAATTAGGTAGTCTTGACTGAGTTCTTGACACTCTTTCATCAAAAACATTAGTCTGTGATCTCACATATTCTATCTGCTTGACTCTAGCCACAACTCCGAATCAAAGATAATCTACTTTATATTGGAATTGGATTTTAACCATTTTTCCAGAATGCCTACATATTCAATAATAAACATGACATTCCTCTGAAACTGACCTCAGTCATCCATTACTGTCTAGACATGGAGAAAAAAAAAGTCTTCACTTTGTGTAATGTCAAGCTCAGTGCATGTCCTAGTTTTAAAAATAAGACAATTATGTAGATGGAGGGAACAGATGGATTAGATCGGTGAGTGTTTATCATTTTTTAATATTTTGAAACCAGATGTGCTACGTACACATTGCTGGTTGCCTCCTAAGGAAGCTTCATTGGTGGGTTACTGATCTTTAATAAGAAATTACAACATTTTCGTGCCGCTTACATCAACTATTTTTAATATACAGTTATACAACCACTGCTGCAATCCTTTAGAAAATAGAAAGCAGATGCTTAATAGAAGGAATGCCGTCAGCCAAGACATTCCTGATGATCTTTTTATAGAACGTAAACTTACATATTTTATGGGTCTTTTAACGAACTGCTATAGAACAACTTCAGCAGTCAAAACATTTCATGAAAGTAAACGTGAACAATTTGTCACTTGTTACTATGTTGACAGGAAAACCTTCAGTTGCACTCCTGGGAAAATGGGCATATTAGTGGCTCTTACTATGTTATTAACAACATCTGTTATTTACCATAGATCTGATTGGATACAATGGAGAAAGGAGGAGTTAGGATAAACAAACCGAGATGCCTCCATTTCTCTAGGTGTTTCTGCTAGACCTGGCAAAGATCCCTTGCTAGATGTGACTACTTTTGTGCTAATTGTGCTCATGGGGGGATGGCACAGTGGAGTTAAGACCAGAGATTGTGTTCTGTTTCAGGGATAGCTTTAGTAGAGAAAAGTTCAGTAGAAACTTGGATCCCTGTGAGCAGGACTGGACTAGAAGTGTCTAAAAGGAGACTCTCGTTCACCCATTGGGGCAACACCTTCACCAGACTTCCCTTGGCTCAGTCCAGCTGTGAAATTGATGAAAGGAGGTGACAAGCAATAGTCACCTAGTTCCATTTCTGAATTCACTTCTGCTGGATGCCCCCTGTACCTCCACAAGATGGGACACTGAAGCAAGGATTGAGAGAGTAGGAATTTACCCCTCCCATATCTCTACCCCATCACCTATGTTTATCTCATATATATCCTTTACCATCCTGTGTAATTGCGGTATGCAGGCCTCTCATTGTTGTGGCCTCTCCCGTTGCGGAGCACATGCTCCGGACACGCAGGCTCAGTGGCCATGGCTCACGGGCCCAGCTGCTCCGAGGCATGTGGGATCCTCCCAGACCGGGGCACGAACCCGCGTCCCCCGCATCAGCGGGCGAACTCTCAACCACTGCGCCAGCAGCGAAGCCCCAATCCTGTGTGATTTTTAATCCTGGTTTAGAGCATGAGGGAGTAGGGTGAAGAAAAGGAAAATAAAAAAAGTAGAAGAGATGATAGTACATTTAAGCAGCAGTGTAAGTACTCTGCCCTCAGCAGAATCTCAAAAGAAGAGGGTAGGTTTTTAAACAAAGCAAAATAAGAGGAAATAATGTAGCATCCTACCCACTCCATCTCACCACTGTCTATGGGAAAAGATGAAGGCAAATTGTCTGGTGATGCTAAAGTCATCAAGTTTAGAATACAGATGTATGCAGACACAATTTTCTCTCCTAGAAGAATATGAAAACTATTTCCCTTGTTTAAAAAGAAAAATTTTGCTCTTACAATCTTTTGGAAGCTTAAAAACCTGTCAGAATGACTATCATCAAAAAGACCACAAATAACAAATGTTGGTGAGGATGTGGAGAAAAGGGAACCCTCGTACACTATTGGTGGGAATGGAAATTGGTGCAGCCACTGTGGAAAACAGTATGGCGATTTCTCAAAAACTAAAAGTAGAACTACCATATGAGCCAGCAATTCCACTCCTGGGTATATATCAAAAACAAAACAAAACAAAACAAAACAAAACCAAAAAACATTAATTCAAAAGGATAGGTGCACCCCAATGTTCATAGCAGCATTATTTACAGTTGCCAAAATATGGAAGCAACCTAAGTGTCCATCAATAGATGAATGGATAGGGACTTCCCTGGTGGTGCCGTGGTTAAGAATCTGCCTGCCAATGCAGGGAACACAGGTTCGAACCCTGGCCTGGGAAGATCCCTCATGCTGTGAAGCAGCTAAGCTCATGTGCCACAATTACTGACATCTGAGCACCTAGAGCCTGTGCTCCGCAACAAGAAAAGCCACTGCAATGAGAAGCCCACGCACCACAAGGAAGAGTAGCCCTCACTCGCCCCACAACTAGAGAAAGGCCACGCCCAGCAACGAAGACCCAATGCAGCCAAAAATAAATAAATTTATTTTTAAAAAAATAGATGAATGGATAAAGAAGACTGTATTCCATATACAATGGAATACTGCTCAGCCATAAAAAGGAATGAAATCTTGCCATTTGCAGCAACATGGATGGACTTGCAGAGTAATACTGTATGATATCACTTATATGTAGAGTCTAAAACATACAATGAACTAGTGAGTATCACACACAAGAAAAGCAGAGTCACAGATAAAGAGAACAAGCTAGTGGCTACCAGTGGAAAGAGGGAAGGAGGGAAGGACAAGAGAGGGGTAGGGGATTAAGAGGTACAAACTACTATATATAAAATAAATAAGCTACAAGGATATATAGTACAGCACAGGGAATATAGCCAATATTTTATAAAAACTATAAATGGAATATATCCTTTAAAAATTGTGAATCACTATATTATACACCTGAAACTTACATAATATTATACATATAAACTATCCCTCAATTAAAAAAAAAAGAATTATGTACCAGTTTGCCTACTAGATTTACCACATATAGAAATAAAAATGGTACACATGTTCCCAAAAAACCCAAAGAATGGAAATACTGTCACACCAAAAATTTGCTGCCTGTGGAAAAGTTTAGACAGACTACCTGACCCTCATAGAAATGAGTGGAAACCTCCATCTTGAAAAAAATGCAACATAAAATCCAACATTTATAGTCTAATGACAGTGTTACTATAGAAAGACACTCAGGATGCCCCATAAGCCTGAGCAGATAGCAGGAAATGGGTAAGCTCTACTTAAGAGGCTTTCATGCATGGTTCAAGTGAATTAATATCTGTTAGTTCATTCATTCAACAGTTTTGAGGGTCCTATATGTGCAAATCGTAGTGTTGTATACTGTTTAAGATGCACAGACATAACATGCTTTCAAGGAACTTATAGTCCTTTAAAGGTGATAAAAAGGAATATAAAGATGGCAGAGATTACTATTTACCAGTTAATATTTCTTTTTAACATATAACTAAATGGCTACACACCTGTTGCAATTAGGTGTTACATTTAATTAGATTCTGGTTAATGGAATGTAAGCAGAGTGCTGTTTGCGATTTCTAGAAAGACATCCTAAGGGGACGTGACTCAGTGAGGTGGGCTCTTTGCCCCTTTCCTTCTCCTACCTTCCTCATTCCTGTTTCCTGGAACACATGCAGCTTGAACTTTAACAATTATCTTGAACAATCAGGTGACCTTCAGGATGGAAATAGCAGAGTGGACAAATCAAAAGATAAGACAAGACTGGGTTTTTTGAGCATACAACTAGACCTAAAATACCTACATCCCACTGCTTTTACATTAGAGAACAATTAAGCTCTACTATTAACGGATACACTAAATTACTGTAATTAATGCCAGAAAGTGATAAGTAATATTGTATAGATACAAATAAAATGTCATGAGAATAGAGGGAAAATGTTGATGATCAGAGAGAATTTGTGGAAGAGGTTGTGTATTAGCCAACTTGAGCTGCCATACCAAAATAGCACAGACTGGGTGGTTTAAACCAGCGGTCCTCAACCGTTTTGGCACCAGGGGCCAGTTTCGCAGAAGACAATTTTTCCACGGACAGGGTGGGGGGAGATGGTGCAAGTGGTAATGTGAGTGATGGGGAGCGATGGGGAGCAATGGGGAGCGGCAGATGAAGCTTCGCTCGCTTGCCCGCTGCTCACCTCTTGCTGTGTGGCCCGGCTCCTAACAGGCCAACGACCATTACCAGTCTGCAGCCCGGGGGCTTGGGGACCCCTGGATTAAACAACAGAAATTTATTTTCTCACCGTTCTGGAGATTAGAAGTCCAAGATCAAGGTGCTTCAGAGTTGATTTCTGGTGAGGGCTCTCTCCTGGCTTGCAGAGGATTGTCTTCTTGCTGTGTCCTCAGCTGGACTTTCTTCTGTATGTGCTGAGAGAGAGAGATCACTGCTGTTTCTTCCTCCTCTTCTTATAAGGCCACCGGTCCTATAGGATTAAGGACCCGACCTTATAACCTCATTTAACCTATATTGCCTCTCTAAATGCCTCATTGCTAAATATAGTCACAGAATGGGTTAGGACTTTAAGAATTTTGAGGGGGCACGTGATTCAGTTCATAACAGGTGGTATGTGAACTGGGCATGCAAATTTGGATAGAATTTAAATATACAAAGACTGCCAGTATCAGAAACAAGGGAACTGAATAGTTAGATAGCAATATGCAGGGTGTACACATAAAATAGGAGTGGTTCCAGATGATTGGACTCTAAGGGTCATAAAGGGAATTGAACTATAAAGACCATAAAGTAGAAGACAGAATTGGAAGCTAATTTGGAGATTGAATGGCCGGTTCAAGTTTGGAGTCATTGAAGGTTTATGAGCTGAGGAATGACACGATCAGAGTTGAACTTCAGAAAGATGATTTGTGGGTAGAATGTAGGAGAGATTCGAGTGAGTGGAAGCTGGAAACAGAGAGAACAGTAAAAAAGACTATTGCAATCATTCAGGGAAAATATAATCACTTGAAAGTTATATCCAGTTAAATGCAATCATTGTTTGCTTTAAAAGTGGAATCCTTTTTTTTGTGTGTTTTTTTTTTTGTGGTACACGGGCCTCTCACTGTTGTGGCCTCTCCCATTGCAGAGCACAGGCTCCGGATGCGCAGGCTCAGCGGCCATGGCTCACGGGCCCAGCCGCTCCGCGGCATGTGGGATCTTCCCGGACTGGGGCACGAACCCGTGTCCCCTGCATCGGTAGGCAGACTCTCAACCACTGCGCCACCAGGGAAGTCCTAAAAATGTGTTCTTTTCAGACTTTCTCCAACGAGAGAATTCCAGGAGCTCTGGTCTATTTCAAATTCCTCTATAATAGCCTGGTCCTCCCTAGCAAGAGGCTCATGCCTGCCTCTTACTGGTGCTTCTCTACTGCCATGTTTCTCTGCCTGCTCTATAGGCATCTCTATGCTCCTGTTCTATGGCTCTGGTTGCCGAGTTATGCCTGCCATCCACGTACTAATCTGATGACTCCTCTTCCTCTGTCCCTAGGTGTTGGTTGATCTTCATCCATTCCCAGGACAGTGTGTACATCCCTGCTTCACCAGACTCTGACAGGCCTTCTTCACTAGACCTGCACTGCACAGACTACAAAACAGCGAGTCCTGTTCTAGTAGATTCCCAATCTCAGTTTCCAACACCACATTGAAGCAACAGAAAATCAGACTTTAAACACAGAGGTGTCTGGGTTTAAGTAATTAGAGATAGATATTATAACAATCTCACATCTCTAGGATAAACTCCACTTGGTTGTTATGCATTATCCTTTCAGATATTACTGGATTCAATTCACTAATATATTTTTCTTATAATATTATTGTTTTTTATACAATTTTTAAAGGTTACACTCCACTTACAGTCATTACAAAATATTGGCTAGATTTCCCATGTTGTACAATATATCCTTGAGCCTATCTTACACCCAATAGTTTGTACCTCCTACTTCCCCACCCCTATATTTCCTCTCCCTTCCCTCTCCCCACTAGTAACTACTAGTTTGTTCTCTATATTAGTGAGTCTGCTTCTTTTTGCTACAGTCACTACTTTGTTGTATTTTTTAGATTCTACATATAAGTGACATCATACAGTATTTGCCTTTCTGTCTGACTTATTTCACTTAGCATAATGCCCTCCAAGTCCATCCATGTTGCTGCAAATGGCACAATTTCATTCCTTTTTATGGCTGAGTAGTATTCCATTGTGTGTGTTTGTGTATATACACACATACATGTATATATATATATATATATATATATATACACCTCATCTTCTTTTCTTATTGGGTTTTGATATCAGTTATGCTGACATCGTAGGCTGAGTTAGGAAGGGTTTCTCCCTACTCTATCTTCCAAAAGAGTTTTGTGCAACACTAGTATTATTCCTCAGAAGCTTCATAGAACTAACCGAAGAATCCACTTGATTGTAGAGTTTTCCTTGTGGAAAGGTTTTTTTTTTTTTTTTTTTTTTTTTTGCAGTACGCGGGCCTCTCACTGTTGTGGCCTCTCCCGTTGCCGAGCACAGGCTCCAGACGCGCAGGCTCAGCGGCCAT
Organism: Tursiops truncatus; assembly: GCF_011762595.2. Lineage (NCBI taxonomy): Eukaryota > Metazoa > Chordata > Mammalia > Artiodactyla > Delphinidae > Tursiops > Tursiops truncatus. The sequence continues at coordinate 60,232,362 of NC_047045.1, read as the reverse complement.
GGCTCACGGGCCCAGCCGCTCCGCGGCATGTGGGATCCTCCAGGACCGGGGCACGAACCTGTGTCCCCTGCATTGGCAGGCGGACTCTCAACCACGGCACCACCAGGGAAGCCCGTGGAAAGGTTTTTGATTATGAATTCAGTTTTTAAAAACCAGTCATAGGTTTTCTATATCTTCTTGTGTCAGGTATGACAAATTTTGTCTTTCAAGGAATTTGTTCATTATATCTAAGTGGTTGCATTTATTAGCATAAGATTATTCATAATATCCTCTTGTTGCATTTTTTTAGAAAATATTTTATTAGCTTGAATGTCTTATTTTTAATTATATTGTTTATTTTTAGATAACTGTAGCTTCATGTGTCATTGTAAGAAATTATTTAGAGAGCCCCTATACACTTTATCCAGTTTCCCCCAGTAGTAAGATCTTGTTAAACTGTAATACAATACCACAACCAGGATATTGATATTGATAGAGTCAAGATACAGAACATTTCCTTCACCACAAGGAGCCCTCAGGTTGCCCTTTTATAGACACACCTGCCTACTTCTCACCTCTTAAACTCTGTCAACCATTAAACTGGTTCTTCATTTCTGTAATTTTATCAAGAATGTTACATAAATGGAATTATAGCTATGCAATCTTTTGGGATTGATTTTTTTCACCGTACTTTTTATATCTAAAATTTCCACTGGGTTCATCTTTATGTTTTCTACTTGTCTGTTGAGACTTTCTATTTTTTTTTTTTTTTTTTTGCTGCTACTTTCTATTTTTTTCATTTGTTTCAAGAATATTTGTAACATGCTTGAGAGGTGGGATGGGCACCTTGTTACTGCCTTTTAGAGATGGAAGACCCTGCTTCTCATGTGGTCTCCAGGACATGGCTGTAAGGAGAGCTTTGTTACTGTCCATCAGGCAACAAAGTCCCAGATCTGTACTCAGCCTCTGATGTCATCCCTGTGGGGGACAGCAGTTGGAGGGACAGCCTGGGAAGAGTGGGAAGTGTAGGGTCACCACTCAGTCTTGGCTGCCATACAGGAGGTTGGGACTACAGTTTGTGTGTGTGTGTGTGTGTGTGTGTGTGTGTGTGTGTGTGTGATGTTTAGAGAGAGTGGAGTAGTTATTTTCTAAAATTTTTTGTCTTGCTAGGCTACACATTCTCTGGGCCTTTGACTAGGGCCAGCAGTCTATGTTGGAGCTATTTTAAAGTCTGTGTCCATCAGCATTTCTGGTTTCTCCAGCACCCAGCCTGGAGACTAAGTGGCAAAAGAAAATCAGCAAACTCACCAACATGTCATTCTTTAGCTCCCAAGGTCTGTAACTGTTCTGCCTTCTTCTTTCAGAATCTTCTTATGTTTGTTTCATATATAATTTCCACAGTTTTTATTCTACTTAGTGGGAGAAGAAGGAAAACTTACATCTATTCCATCTTCCTGGAAGTGGAAGTCTTATTACCCTTCTAATTTTCATAGGATCCGTAGACATGTCTGCTCTTTCATTCCTGACATAGGTCATTTCTTTCTAGGAATCTACTCATTTCTCTCACTTTTCAAACAACATTCTTTTGGTTTTGTTGATTTTCTCTATTGCTTGTTTTCTATCTAATTGATTTCTTCTCTTAGTTTTATTATTTCCTTTCTTCTACTAATTTTGGGTTTAACTTTTTCTCCTTTCTTCTAGGTTCCGAAGGTAAAAGCTTAGATAATTGATTTTAAACATTTTTTCTCTGTTCATATAAGCATGTAACAGAAACACTGCTTTACCTATATCTCACAAATTTTATATTTTCATTATTTGGTTTAAAATAATTCCCAGTTTTTCTCGTGATTTTTTTTTCTTCAGGTTATTTTAAAAGAGTGTTGCTGTGTTGACAAATATTTGGGAAGAAGACTTTGTTCATTCTTTCCCCCTGTGTACTCACAGAGAACTCCCTCATCCTTAACCGTTGATCTTGAAAGTGTGATCCATGGCATAACTTTCAGAGTTCTCAGAAATTCCCCTTTAGGGATGAAGTGGTGAGGAAGTTTGGCTTTGGTAAACCTCTCATTCCCCATTCTTCCCCATTCCCACCACTCTCCCACATTTTCTGGTTGCTGACCTGGTTTTCTGATTAACTTGCTCTATGGTTCTAATAATAACCAAAGGAAAGGCATTCTAGAATACCTCTATTGTTTTAAAGGAGCCATGTGACATATGCTCATGACTTAGATACATACATTTCATCTGGGTTATCAAATTTATGGCATAAAGTTGTTCTTCACAATTCTTTACTACCCTTTAGACAGATTCCCTTGCTGCCTCAATAAACTTCAGCTTTCTAAACACTTAGGAATGAATTTCTTCACTACTATATACCTCCTTCTTTAAATTTACTAAGGAACAAGATCTAACAACATAGATTGTGGTAATAAATATGGCATACAGCAATGAAAGTCCCTCTATGAGAATATATGTACTAATTAGGGTATATATAACCATAATAAATTATAAAAGAAAAATTATTTGATTTTATTAAGCATAAGCTCAGAAAAATTTGTTCTAAAAATATAGAGCTGCTTGTTACTCTTTTTCTTTTTTTGAATTTTAGAATTTTATTTATTTTTTTATACAGCAGGTTCTTATTAGTCATCCATTTTATACACATCAGTGCATACATGTCAATCCCAATCTCCCAATTCATCTCCCCACCGCCCCCCCAACCCGCTGCCACTTTTCCCCCTTGGTGTCCATACGTTTGTTCTCTACATCTGTGTCTCTATTTCTGCCCTGCAAACCCGTTCATCTGTACCATTTTTCTAGGTTCCACATATATGCGTTAATATATGATATTTGTTTTTCTCTTTCTGACTTACTTCATTCTGTATGACAGTCTCTATGTCCATCCACGCCTCTACAAATGACCCAATTTCATTCCTTTTTATGGTTGAGTAATATTTCATTGTATATATGTACCACATCTTCTTTATCCATTCATCTGTCTATGGGCATTTAGGTTGCTTTCATGACCTGGTTATTGTAAACAGTAATGCAATGAAAAATGGGACACATGTATCTTTTTGAATTATGGTTTTCTCTGGGTATATACCCAGTAGTGGGATTCCTGGGTCATATTGTAATTTTATTTTTAGTTTTTTAAGGACCCTCCATACTGTTCTCCATAGTGGCTGTATCAATTTACATTCCCACCAACAGTGCAAGAGGGTTCCCTTTTCTCCACACCCTCTCCAGCATTTGTTGTTTGTAGATTTTCTGATGATGCCCATTCTAACTGGTGTGAGGTGATACCTCATTGTAGTTTTAATTAGCATTTCTCTAATGATTAGTGATGTTGAGCAGCTTTTCATGTGCTTCTTGGCCATCTGTATGTCTGCTTTGGAGAAAGGTCTATTTAGGTCTTCTGCCTATTTTTTGATTGGGTTGCTTGTTTTCTAATATTGAGCTGCATGAACTGTTTATATATTTTGGAGATTAATCCTTTGTTCATTGATTCATTTGCAAATATTTTCTCCCACTCTGGTCTGTCTTTTCTTCTTGTTTGTAGTTTCCTTTGCTTTGCAAAAGCTTTTAAGTTTCATTAGGTCCCATTTGTTTATTTTTGTTTTCATTTCCATTACCCTAGGAGGTGGATCAAAAAAGATCTTGCTGTGATTTATGTCAAAGAGTGTTCTTCCTATGTTTTTCTCTAAGAGTTTTATAGTGTCCGATCTTACATTTAGGTCTCTAACCCATTTTGAGTTTGTTTTTGTGTATGGTGTTAGGGAGTGTTCTAATTTTATTCTTTTACATGTAGCTGTCCAGTTTTCCCAGCACCATTTATTGAAGAGGCTGTCTTTTCTCCACTGTATATCCTTGCCTCCTTTGTCATAGATTAGTTGACCATAGGTGTGTGGGTTTTTCTCTGGGCTTTCTATCCTGTTCCACTGATCTATATTTCTGTTTTTCTGCCACTACCATACTGTCTTGATTACTGTACCTTTGTAGCATAGTCTGAAGTCAGGGAGTCTGATTCCTCCAGCTCTGTTTTTTTCCCTCAAGACTGCTTTGGCTATTCGGGGTCTTTTGTGTCTCCATATAAATTTTAAAATTTTTTGTTCTAGTTCTGTAAAAAATGCCATTGGTAATTTGATAGGGATTGCATTGAATCTGTAGATTGCTTTGGGTAGTATAGTCATTTTCACAACATTGATTCTTCCAACAATCCAAGAACATGATATATCTCTCCATCTATTTGTATCATCTTTAATTTCTTTCATAAGTGTCTTATTGTTTTCTGCATACAGGTCTTTTGTCTCCTTAGGTAGGTTTATCCCTAGGTATTTTATTCTTTTTTTTGCAATGGTAAATGGGAGTGTTTCCTTAATTTCTCTTTCAGATATTTCATCATTAGTGTATAGGAATGCAAGAGATTTCTGTGCATTAATTTTGTATCCTGCTACTTTACCAAATTCATTGATTAGCTCTAGTAGTTTTCTGGTGGCATCTTTAAGATTCCCTGAGTATAGTATCATGTCATCTGCAAACAGTGACAGTTTTACTTCTTTTCTAATTTGTATTACTTTTATTTCTTTTTCTTCTCTGATTGCTGTCACTAGGACTTCCAAAACTATGTTGAATAATGGTGGTGAGAGTGGACATCCTTGTCTTGTTCCTGATGTTAGAGGAAATACTTTCAGTTTTTCACCATTGAGAATGATGTTGGCTGTGGGTTTGTCATATATAACCTTTATTATGTTGAGGTTAGTTCCCTCTATGCCCACTTTCTGGAGAGTTTTATCATAAATGGGTGTTGAATTTTGGCAAATGATTTTTCTGAAAATATTCAGATGATCATATGTTTTTAATCTTCAATTTCTTAATATGGTTTAACACATTGATTGATTTGCATGTATTGAAGAATCCTTGCATTCCTGGGATAAACCCCACTTGATCATGGTGTATGATCCTTTTAATGTGTTGTTGGATTCTGTTTGCTGGTATTTTGTTGAGGACTTTTGCATCTATATTCATCAGTGAGATTGGTCTGTAATTTTCTTTTTTTGTAGTATCTTTGACTCGTTTTGGTATCAGGGTGATGGTGGCATCATAAAATGAGTTTGGGAGTATTCTTTCCTCTGCATTTTTCTGGAAGAGTTTGAGAAGGATGGGTGTTAGCTCTTCTCTAAATGCTTGATAGAATTCACCTGTGAAGCCATCTGGTCCTGGACTTTGTTTATTGGAAGGTTTTTAATCACAGTTTCAATTTCATTACTTGTGCTTGGTCTATTCATATTTTCTATTTCTTCCTGGTTCAGTCTTGGAAGGTTATACCTTTCTAAGAATCTGTCCATTTCTTCCAGGTTGTCCATTTTATTGGCATAGAGTTGCTTGTAGTAGTCTCGTATGATGCTTTGTATTTCTGCGGTGTCTGTTGTAACTTCTCCTTTTTCATTTCTAATTTTATTGATTTGAGTCCTCTCCATCTTCTTCTTGATGAGTGTGGTTAATGGTTTATCAATTTTGTTTATCTTCTCTTATCAATTTTGTTTATCTTCTCAAAGAACCAACTTTTAGTTTTATTGATCTTTGCTACTGTTTTCTTTCTTTCTATTTCATTTATTTCTGCTCTGATCTTTATGATTTCTTTCCTTCTACTGACTTTGGGTTTTGTTTGTTCTTCTTTCTCTAGTTCTTTTAGGTGTAAGGTTAGATTGTTTATTTGAGATTTTTATTGTTTCTTGAGGTAGGCTTGTATTGCTATAAACTTCCCTCTTAGAACTGCCTCCCTAGGTTTTGGATTGTCATATTTTCTTTGTAATTTGTCTCTAGATATTTTTTGATTTCCTCTTTGATTTCTTCAGTGATCTCTTGGTTATTTAGTAACATATTGTTTAGCCTCCATGTGTTTGTGTTTTTTACATTTTTTTTCCCTGTAATTTATTTCTAATCTTATAGCATTGTGGTCAGAAAAGATGCTTGATATGATTTCAATATTCTTAAATTTACTGAGGCTTGATTTGTGACCCAAGCTATGATCTATCCTGGTGAATGTTCCATGTGCACTTGAGAAGAAAGTGTAATCTGCTGGTTTTGGATGGAATGTCCTATAAATATCAATTAAATCTATCTGGTCTATTGTGTCATTTAAAGCTTGTGTTTTCTTGTTAATTTTTTGTTTGGATGATCTGTCCATTGGTGTAAGTGAGGTGTTAATTCCCCCACTATTATTGTGTTACTGTCGATTTCCTCTTTTATAGCTGTCAGCCTTTGCCTTGTGTATTGAGGTACTCCTATGTTGGGTGCATATATGTTTATAATTGTTATATCTTCTTGGATTGATCCCTTGATCATTATGTAGTGTCCTTCTTTGTCTCTTGTAACATTCTTTATTTTAAAGTCTATTTTATCTGACATGAGTATTGCTACTCCAGCTTTCTTTTGATTTCAATTTGCATGGAATATCTTTTTCCAGCCCTTCACTTTCAGCCTGTATGTGTCCCTAGGTCTGAAGTGGGTCTGTTATAGACAGCATATATATGGGTCTTGTTTTTGTATCCATTCAGCGAGCCTGTGTCTTTTAGATGGAGCATTTAATCCATTCACGTTTAAGGTAATTGTCAATATGTATGTTCCTATGACCATTTTCTTAATTGTTTTGGGTTTGTGTTTGTAGGTCCTTTTCTTCTCTTGTGTTTCCCACTTAGATAAGTTCATTAAGCATTTGTTTTAGAGCTGGTTTGGTGGTGTTGAGCTCTCTTAGCTTTTGCTTGTTTGTAAAGCTTTGGATTTCCTCCACATGCAAGCGATTGGTTAAAAGTGATTATCCTGTAGCATTTTATATACATACGTTTCTTTATGATTATCAGATATTTACAAGAAATAATCTAAGGTAAGTTTCACTTATGATCATGAAATTAGCTAGATTTAGTTTTGCTTATATGGCTTAAATGGTTTTGTCTGCTTGGGGGATTTTTAAGCCTGGTCTCCATTTTGTTTTATTTTAACAGTATGTTGGGTCATCTGTAATATTCCCTTATTATTCTTTCATTATCTGCAGGATCTGTAGCAATAGGTCCTCTTTCATTCTTGGTGTTGAAAATCTGTGTCTTCTTTTTTCTTTGTCGGTTTAGCAAGGCATTTATCAATTGTACTGATCTTTTGAAAGAACCATTTCTGGTTTCATGGATATTCTTTATTAACTTATATTTATTGACTTCTCCTTATTAAACATGATTTTTATTATCATAATTATATTGTATGTAGTTACGTTTATATTTTATTTCTATTTTTACATTCTTCTTTGCTCAATTTGGATTTGTTTTGTTCTTACTTTTCTAGTTTCTTAAAGTAGAAGCTTTGTTGTTGTTTTTTTTATTGAATGAAAGATTCATTAAATTCTGTAGTGCTTTACAATTTTCAAGTTTCACACACATGCTTTTATGTACTCCCTTAATAACCCCTTTTGCTGCCCTACCCCTATATTGTCCCTCCTTTCTTCCCTCTCCCTATTGGTAACCACTAGTTTGTTCTCTATATCTATGAGTCTGAAGCTTTGATTTTTGATTTGACACTTTCTTCTTTTCTAAGCACTTAATGCTATAAATTTCTCTCTACAGGTACAGCTTTGGCTGTACCCTATAAATTTTGATATGTTGCGTTTGCATTTTTTTCAGTTCATAATTTTTTCTAATTTCTCTTGAAAGTTCTTCATTAATCTATATATTATTTAGAATGTGTTGTTTAATTTCTAAATATTTGGAGATGTTTCTCTTATTTTTCTTTTGGTTTGAAGTTTAATTGTAGTGTGGCCTAATAACATATATTGTATAATTTCAGTTCTTCTAAACTTGTCAAAGTTTGTTTTATGACTCAGGATATGGTCAAATGTTCCATGTGCACTTGAAAAAAGATGTGAATTCTGCTATGTTGATTGGAGTGTTCTATAAATGTCAATTAGATCCAGTTGATTGATGGCATTGTTCAGCTCTTTTATACCCTTGTTTATTTTCTGAATACTAGTTCCTCCTATTCCTGAGAGGAGAGAATTGAAATCTTCAGCTATAATTCTGTATTTGTCTATTTCTCTTTTCAGTTCTGTATGTTTTTGTTTCATACATTTTGAATTCCTGTTGTTAGATGCATACACAATTAATATTATTATGTCTAATTGATAAATTGACCCTTTTACCATATGTAATGTCCCTCTTTGTCCCTGATAATTTCTTTTGCTCTGAAATGTATCTTGACTAACATTAATATAGCCAGTTTGGCTTATTTTTTTATTAGTGTTTGCACAGTATACCTTTTTCCATCCTTTTAATTTTAACCTACCAATATCCTTATATTTGAAGTGAGTTTCTTATAGACAGCACATATAGAGACCTATCACTTAGTTACTTGGATTTACAGCTATCATTTTATTATCACAAATCACATATCTACAAATAATTTTTAGTAAGTGTATAAAAAACTCAAATTCAATTAAAAATGAATCAGACTGTACAATTAAACCATTAGCAAAGACATGAACACATACTTTATCAAATAAGATATCAAAATGGCAATGGGCATGTGAACCTAAGTGCAACATAATTAACCCTAGAGAAATACAAATTAAAACCACAATAAAATGCCATTACACATCTATTAGAATGACTAAAATAAGAAATAATGGACTATATCAAGCTCTGGTGAACTATCTTTTCAGATGAGTGGGAAAAAGATGAGTATTCAAGAAATAGTACTGGTATAATTATTGCAGGAAAAGAAAATCTGGATGTCTCTTTCTCTCTCTCATACACACACACACACACACACACACACACACACACACACACACACATAGATGCACAAATACATTCACAAACACAAAATTGCAGGTGTATTAAAGATCTAGTGTAAAAATTAAAAAATGAAACTTTTAAAGAAAAATACATGAGAGATACATGAGAATGTGTTTACAATTTTAGAGTGTAAATGATTTTCTAAACAAAATACAATAATCACAAATTACAAAATAAACAAATTACAAAATAAACAAAAAGATAAAAATTAACTTATTTGGACTTCCCTGGTGGCGCAGTGGTTAAGAATCCACCTGTCAATGCACGGGACATGGGTTCAAACCCTGGTCTGGGAAGATCCCACATGCTGCAGAACAACTAAGCCTGTGTGCCACAACTACTGAGCCTGCACTCTAGAGCCCACAAGCTACAACTACTGAGCCTGCGTGCCACAACTGTTGAAACCTGCACACCTAGAGCCCATGCTTTGCAACAAGAGAAGCCACCACAATAAGAAGCCCGCACACCGCAATGAAGAGTATCCTCTGCTCGCTGCAAGTAGAGAAAGCCCACATGCAGCAACGAAGACCCGGTGAGCCAAAAATAAATAAATAAATAAATAAATTTATTTTAAAAAATTAACTTATTAAAATTTTAATTCTCTGTGTTATACCAAACGCTTAAAAGGGAAAAAATGCAAACCACAGAAAGGTGAAAGATAGTCTTAATGCATGCATACAACAAAGAATTTGTATACAGAATACATAAATAACTCTAAAAAAATGAACCAATAAAGAACAATCTAATAGACAACTGAACATAAATATGAACAGGTAAATTGAAAGAGGAAGGCAGTAAATGACTAGTAAACAAATGAAAAGATACTGGAAAATTGGAATATGTAAAGGAAAATCAAAAAGATATATACTTGCATGATCATTGGGCTGGGGAAAAAACTTTCACACTTATTGTCATGGAATATGTAGAAGAACATTAAAACTATACAATTCTGGTTGAAGTGTGGCTTGTTAAAACCACTTTGTAGAGATTTGGTTAAATACATATAGCTTACGACTCAGAAATTCCATGTGAACTTATATCTCTAGAGAAATTCTTACTCATGTGTATAAAGAAAATATAAAAAATTGTTCAAAACCGTCATGTTTATATTAAAGAAGATGGGAAACACCTTAATGCTGAACAAGATAAGAATGAATAAAAATTGTTAAAGATAGACATTTAATGGCTTACTATGTAGCAATGAAAATGAATGAATGAATGAAAGAATGAACTTCACAAAACAATGTTGAGTGAGACTAGTAAATTGCTGAGGAATACATACATCATGACACTACTCCTATAAAGCATAAACACATGCAAAACAAAACTATATATTCCTTAGGGATGTGTGTGTGCATGTGTGTATCATATAGGTGTATATATTCTAATTAGTAAAACTGAAGAAAAATGGTTGGAAATTTTAAATCTCAAGATGAGGGTAGCAACTACCTTTGAGAAAAAGGAAAATTTGATCAAGCAGATCTGTTTTAGGAAACTTCAGCTCTAATGCTAAATTTTTATTCTTATGCTGGGTGGTGGCCACATATTTTTATACTTATTTGTATGTCTGAAATAGTACACAATATATTTCAGGGAAAAAAGGAAAATAATTTACATATCAACAGATCAAAAAGATAAAATATCAAACAATTATCTCAGAGGCAGGAAAAGCTCTTAATAGACCCCAACCTTCATTCGTTATCAAAACTCTTAGCGAAGAAGGAGTGGAAGGCAACTTCCATAATACAATAAAAGAATACAAAAGACTTAGAAAACGTCAGACAACTTGGTAAAATATTTAACGTGTTCACTTTAAATTCACATCAAGGGCTTCCCTTGTGGCGCAGTGGTTGAGAGTCCACCTGCCGATGCAGGGACATGGGTTCGTGCCCCGGTCCGGGAAGATCCCACATACCGCGGAGCAGCTGGGCCCGTGAGCCATGGCCGCTGAGCCTGCGCGTCCGGAGCCCGTGCTCCGCAACGGGAGAGGTCACAACAGTGAGAGGCCCGCATACCGCAAAAAAAAAAAAAAATTCACATCAAGACAGAGATGCCTACTTCTCTTCAACATTATATGGTGGATCAGCTATCCCAACCAGACAAGGACAAGACCTAACAACTATGACTGGAAAGGGGGGATCAAGTTGTCTCCTGCAGTTCTTGGTTTTCCTTTTTGCTTCTCTGGGTTCGTGGCTGAACTTGCTCACCTCTCCTTGTCAGCACTGCCCGGGACTGGGGCATGGAGTCCTCTCCCCAGGAGCCCTGCTGCCGAATAGGACAGAGCTTCTCAGCTTAGTAATTTGCAGCCTAAATTTGTTATTGCTATTCTCATAGGGAAAAAGAAGTAGCAAAACAAACAAAGCATAGAAAACAAAACTTTTATCATCTCTTGAACTAAAATCCCTATCTCCCTTTCTCAAATGCTGAAGATTAGGACTACACAGCCCCAGCATGCCCTCTGCCTTGTATGCATCTTCTTCCTAATTTAAGATGCGCTGTCGTTCCCAGAGAATTGTGTCACAATGGCTTTTCCTGAGTGTCTAGGTTCAGGCAATGTCACACTGTGTGATACCTGTGGATCACCTCAGGGCACGGTTTCCCACTGTTTACAGTTCTCCTGATGTAAAGGCTTGCTTTATCAGTTAAACCTGTTTTAAACACAACAGACCAACTGTGTCTTCACATTCTTTTGGGGAAGTCATTCTCTCTTACTCATAAAGAGAAGGAACAGAAGAAAGATTTTTCTGGGTTAAAATCTTATTAAATCAATCCTCAGTATTAACAAGGGAAATAAAAAAGATGATTCAAGGAACTATTCACTGCAGTAATAAAATCTTATACTTACAAAGCATTTTACAGGTTTCAAAGTATTTTTACATCTATTAGCTGGGCAATTCCAAACTCATTTGACCCAGGAGTATTAAGTATAGTTATAATGGAAAAGTAGATATATAGTGTGCTTAGGTTAATGTAAGCAGTGAAAAATCATCTCATAGGTTAATTTCCAAAAAGAATCAAATATAATTTTTTAAAAGCCTTACAGAATTCTCATAAAATGTAGTTTGGGAAACATAAGATTTTTTTAGAAGAATTGACAGGCACAACAAATTCTATGACGTTAATCATGAAAAAGTTATTTTTCTCAGTTATTAATTCTTTCAAATTACTATGTAAAATTATGGTGACAAAAATAATGGGGAATACAATATAAAATATTTAATTCATCTAACCCTTTCATTCTGATGTTCCTTTCTAGACTTTATATTTGGTTTTATATGCATGGCATATTATCAGTACCCATTTTTTTATTCAGCAAATATTATATCAGAAGCATTTTCCTAATTGCTTTATTCATAACTCTCATTTTAATAGTTATATGATTTTACACATTAGGTTAAAATTTAATTATTGCCTTTCCAATTGTTGGGCCTTTAGATTATGTTCAGAAAATATCAGAGAATACGCATGTGCAGACAGCTGTTTCCTTTCAATTTAAAATAATACCAGACAACAAGCAACATGGGCACAGAGCCAGCGTGTCATTTTAGGCTAGCCACTGTGCTTCCAGCTAGCCCCTAAATCAGTGTATTGGAGGTACTCAGTAGTTATTGTTTGATTCTCTAAATGAATAGAAACTTGCCTTTGAACTGTGTTGCAATTTGCTTTTCAAAATGACTGCTTTAACTTTTATTAAAACTAGCTATGTGTGAAGATAGTAGTTTCAACACATCCTCATTAAAACTGGATATTTCATCGATTTAAAAATATTATTTTAAATTTTTTCTTATGTAATATGTAGCAATTTGCATTTCTTTGGTACTGAAGTTGAATACATTTTCATGTTTGTTATTTAATAATATTTGCTTTTTCTAATTGTTGGTTCAAATTTGGAAAATGAGATTCAGAGAAATTGCACATAAGCAACAAATATGGACTTGAACATAAATTAGGCAAGTTTATAATCTCTAACCTTCTGATGCATTAAAAATGATCTCTACCATAACACTTCAAATGCAGTTAATTATTGAAGCAGCAGTTTTGACTAATTTAGTTTACACGGTGTTATATATTGATGTGAGACTCTAGGTAAAATATTTGTGCCTTGGCATCTCTAAAAATTATGAATATACTCTTCCCAGATTCCAGATTTTTATAGAGTTAATTTAATTGAACCTCCAGTATTTTGCTAATATTAGTAATAACTTGGAATCACTATTTGAATTAATAAATTATTTTCTGAATTTTTCAAATGTTTCAAAATGTTTTAGGGTTTGAGAGGACTTTATTTACAGGTTAAAATGCTTTCAAGTACTTGTATATTTTGAGTCAATTGCATTTTGCACATCCCCTTAACTGTTGTTATATGACAAGTCACAGAATCATTTCTGAATATTAAATGCAGCCTCATAGAAAATAAAACTTTGGGGTCTGGGAGAAGAGACAGTGATCTTACCTTATGTTTCAGAGAGGTTTTCAGGACTTCAGGGCCATACCCTTCTGTAAAGAGGTCAAAAGAGGCCAGAATTGGGGGCGGGAAGGGGGAAGCAAATTGCTAACCCAGCCAGTTTTCTTTATCACTGTTAAGCTCTCAGGAGAATCAGTATACTTTTATTAATGGATTGGACGTTTGCTTTTAAAAACTCCATTTCTGGTATTTTTTGACAAAGTTGCATTTATATGAAGCATATACAAATCAGGTGTGCTAGAGTTAGCGCGATATCGCCCGGTTCTAGCTGGAGGGAGGGCTGAGATCGCCACTCAGTGGGACCTGGTTTGAAACACGTTTCTCAGGATGGCTAAACCTCACCACACACCCTGAAGATGCAGCTGAGGGGAGACAAGCTTTTAGTCACCAAAGCTCTCATCTCCATTCCCAGTAAAACTGCTATAAATCAGTAGTCAGAGAAGGATGAAATGATATCTGTAACGTTAATATTTGAGAGAATATGCATAGTTTTTTTGAGGGGCTCAAAATTTGTACAGATATACACATACATACAAATATACAAAACACATATATGCTGCACGTATGTGTATATGAACTTGTTTTTATATGGCACTGTATGTGCTTCCTGTAATTCTTATTGCTTTACCTATAATTTTGTAACAATATCACACTTATCAAGGAGGTAGTTGCAGAAAAGCAGCTTATTCCCAGGAAGGATGCTATTACAGTGTGAAGCAAACTACCGTTTTCTAAAGCTTTAAATACTTCCTCCTTTGAACTGGCCCCCTTTTAGACTTCAAATAATCTTCGTATTTGTGCAGTTAGAATAAATTCTGTGTTACATGAAATAATCATATTGAAGGATAATAACTAACCTTGCAGCTTCTCTACAAGTCATGCTACTTCTGACTTTATTTTGTGGACTAGTTCTTAGAGGAATTCCTGCATTGAGATTCGAACTCTGAAAGAGACTGGACGTTAGAGGGATTCCGAACAGTTAAAATGGACCGCCCTCTGGTGTCCCTTTAAAGTATTGCCAATCAGGAGACAAAAACCGTGAGCGTGTATTATTGAAGAGGAATCAAGCAAAAGTTTATGAAGTTTTTTCTCCTTTAAATGAATACATTGCAACAATTCCAAGGAAGCAGCTGTGAGATATTCTTGTGAACCCACCGAAGGAATCTCTTTATTCTTCTCTCACTCCTTAGTTTCTGTTGAGTTTATGTTACTGCTCTTTTCCCTCAAGTCTTAGCCAGTTCTTTCCCCATCAAAGCTTTAGACCCTATATCTTTTGGTCTCTGAGAGTAGCCATTCTAATCAGTTAGTCCATGAAAAAATATTTATTGAGCTTCTACTATGTGCCAGATACTGTGCTAATGGCTAAAAGAAAGATGGAGGAGATACTTAAAATTTTCTCTTTTGCTCTCGAATATTTGCTGGCTTACCAGGTTTTACTGATTATTTAGGGAAACCCACCAACTTGTAGGTAAACATAATATCAGCTTCCTCTTGCTCTTTGGGAATTCCAGTCACCCTTGAATCTGAGAATCCTCAAAGTTGTCTCAAATGCGCTTGAGAATTATTCTCTTATACTCAAAGGTTAGCCAACCTTTCTTGGCAGAAATTGAATCCTGGGAGGATGAGGCATTCGTTCATATGGGAATCAAAAACTGGAAAAGGAGGTTGGAAAGGTGGAACATTGGGATCTGTTCAGAAAATGTTGGTTGGGGGGAAATATTATGTGGGTAAGTCCAGGAGCAAGAAGGCATCATGAAGATGCTCGACAATTGCAGTGTGAATGAGAACATGCAAAGTGTAGGGAGATGCACTGGAAAAATGTGTTATTAAACTCTGTGTGCATTATAATTCAGTCTAGAAGTTGGCCTAGAGAGAGGAGGTGGCAACACTGCCATACCTTGGTGTCTCCCTGTCTCTCTCCAAGTGATGAAAGGCCAGGGAAGTTGGCCAGCAATATCCCCAGGCCTGCACTTGGCATTAGTGTATAGTCGGAGTGGGTGATCCTAGAGGTACTCTTCAGAGGCAGTGTATGAGGGGGTTTTAGCTAGCATGAAAGGAAGCAGTACTGGACTGGATTATAAAATCCAAATTGAGAAAATCAAAAGGGGGCTGAGATGGAAACATAGTGCGTCAGGGACTGAAGGGGAAGCTACCTGAGAAGTACAAATGTGAAAGGAATTCGTGGGGTCAGGGTTCTGCATCCCTCATGTTTTATGTTTGTTTTCAGTTTTGTCTTCTTTGGACTCCTTGTGGCCTATGCCACAATCTAGGGAACTGACATGCCACAAAAAAAGATTACGTCTCCAATTCATGTTGGTTCAAAGTCTGAAGATCCCCTGAACTTTGGGCTGAATGATGGAGGTAGTCTTTTGAAAATTAGTTTGCTTTTTTTTAACCTACATATCCCTTCCCTCTTTGAATCTTGAAGGTGGATAAGCAGTAGTGTACCTGTACAATCCAGAATCTGGAAATTGTTCATTAATTTGAGATGAAGTAGGATCGTAATCCATTCTCATCACATTCTCTGAAACTACGTCTTTTCATCTCTACTGTAGCACTTAGCAGTTGGAGTTTTGTAAGTTGTTTTCAGATCTACATAATCCCATTTGTATTGGAGCCCCTTAAAAGCAAAGACTATGTCTTATTCACTTTGTATTCTTAGCACCTAGCATAGAATGTGCCTGTTTTAAAAAATGAGATTTATAAATATTTTGTTGAGGAAATAAATTAATGAATGATAAAATTACATTCTAATAAATGGAGTGAGTGCAGATTAATTGTTTATATTTGGGTAACCATGTGTGAGGCCTTTAACTTTCTGTATGATATTGGGTCATCAGGAGCTTGAACAAATGAAAAATAAAAACCAAACAAGCATAATAAAATGTTCCATAGTGCTTAGTATATAAAATGCAATCCAAAAGCAGCCCCTGACTTCTTATCAAATTTAAATCATACAATGAATCTATTTACTCCATAAATCTCAAATGTGACACATTTTATAAGGAGAACCAAGTTTTAGTGGGCAGCACTAGGAATGAGGACAGATTTCTGATGATTGGTTACCTAGATTAAGACCAAGACGAACGAAATAGAAAAATCATAGATCTCGCTTCATGTCTTTCTGGAAGACCCATCTTTCTCACCTTTATTAAAAAATAATAATTTCTCTGAAATTTATACACCTCAGGACATCTTTCTGATTGAGCACAAGTAAAAATTGAAATCTAGTCAAATTCAAATTTTTTTAAAAAGCTGGGTTTTTTTTTCTTCTTTATTTCCCCCTCCAGTAGATAATTTAAGTATTTTTTAATGGCTTATCTGAGTGATGGCCTCTGGTCTTGGTAAACCTGTTGACCCTACTGATTCTGCAGGTACAGTTATTTGAGAAGAACCAATGCCAGTTTTTTGAATGGCAATGTTTCACTTCCAAAAATTATAAGCCCTTTGCCTATTGGTGATTTATTATAATTTTAAGTTGGTTTATTTCTTGACAAATTGTAAACCTGGGATTCTGACACCAATATTTTACCTGAATAATAAAATAGATTCCCATTTAGGTCTTCCATGGTGTTTTTTTTATCATCCATAATCTTCTTTGGGGAGTACATGAGGAACCACCTAAGATTGCTCCTTTTGTTGTTATTTTGAAATGTTTGACTCTGTGCCTGGAAATCTACCATGCACAAATTGTAGGAAGGCAATAAATATTCTCAGTAAGATGGCTACTTGGCCGTGGGACCTGCACCTCGATATTACTACAGGAGTCCCCAACAGGTAAGCAAGGCACCCTAAAAATAGAGATAACCCTATTTAAGAAATAGAAAACTAAATTTTTTTTCTGCATACTTTTTCTTTAAAAAAATATTTGCTCTCTTGATATCTAATAAGATATTTACCAAGATTTGAGTATTTGGTTCACTTAAAATTTTTTAAATATCGATGAAAAGTTACAAACATTCCCCAAAGTAGAGTGAACAGTACAAGGGAACCCTCAGATTCAACAGTTTGCTACCTTTGTTTGACAATTCCTTTTTCTTTCCTTTGTTTTCTTTGGTGAAATATTTTAATATTTCAAATCCCACATCATATTATTTCACCTCTAGATATGTGCAATCTCAAAATGGACGCTTTTTTAAACATAAATGCTGTTACCACATCTAAAAAAATTAACAGTAGTTCTTGGTATCATAGGATATCAATTTCCCAGATTGTACCGAAACGTGTTTTTACTGTTGGTTTGTTGAGGATGCAACATTCGATGTCTAAAATGTAGTTGAATCCCCACATGGGATACCCATTGATAAGAACATAAAGACAAATCACCTACATGAACTTGGTAACACTTTTAAATAGGATTGTATTTTACTATTCTCAATATCATCTACATATATTTGTAAAACGATAGTGCATATGTGTGAGATATTTTTCAGGCTACAGGTAGTACTTGATGACCATTTTGTACCCTCTCCTCAGGCTGTGAGTCCTTAATCTTGACTACATTTATTTATTTATTTAACATCTTTATTGGAGTATAATTGCTTTACAGTGGTGTGTTAGTTTCTGCTTTATAACAAAGTGAATCAGTTATACATATACGTATGTCCCCATATCTCTTCCCCTATTTCTTCTATTCAACATAGTGTTGGAAGTCCTAGCCAGAACAATTAGGCAAGAAAAATAATATAAAGGTATCCAAATTGAAAAGGGTGAAGTAAAATTATCTCTTTTTGCAGATGACATGATCTTATATGCAGAAAACACTTAAGATTTCACAGAAAAAACTGTCAAAAGTAATAACTTCAATAAAGTTGTAGGATATAAACCTAACCAAGGAGGTGAAAGACTACACATTGAAAACTATAAAATATTGCTACAATTGTTGTTAAAGGTACAAAGAAATGGAAAGTCATCTCATGTTTATGGATTGGAAGACTTAATATTGTTAAGATGGTCAATACTACAAAAAAAAAAAGTATCTACAGATTCAATGTATTCCCTATCAGAATCCCAATGGTATTTTTTGCAGAAAAAGAAAAATCTATCCTAATATTCATTTGGACTCTCAAGGAGCCTAGAATAACCAAAACAATTTTGAAAAAGAACAAAGATGGAAGACTTACACTTCCTGATTTCAAAACATATTACAAAGCTACAGTAATCAAAACAGTGTGGGGCTTCCCTGGTGGCACAGTGGTTGAGAGTCTGCCTGCCGATGCAGGGGACATGGGTTCGTGCCCCAGTCTGGGAGGATCCCACGTGCCGTGGAGCGGCTAGGCCCGTGGGCCATGGCTGCTGAGCCTGCATGTCCGGAGCCTGTGCTCCACAACAGGAGAGGCCACAACAGTGAGAGGCCCACGTACTGCAAAAAAAAAAAAAAAAAAAAAGTGTGGCACTGGCATAAAGGCAGACATAGAGTAGAATAGAATAGAGTAGAATAGAATAGAGAGCCTATAAACGAACCCTTGCATATGTGGTCAAATGATTTTTGACAAGAGTTCTGGGACTATTCAATGGGAAAGAATAGTCTCTTCAACAAATGGTATTGGGAATACACATGCAGAAGAATGAAATTAGGCCCTTATCTGCTTTTCTACAAAAACTAAATTGAAATCAATTAAAGACCTAAATGTAAAACTCAAGATGATGAAACTCATAGAAGAAAACATAGGGGAAATTCTTCATGACACTGGATCTGGCAATGATTTATTGGATGTGACACCAAAGGCACAAACAACAAGAGCAAAAATAGACAAATGAGACTACATCAAACTTAAAATCTTTTTGCATCAAATGACACAATCAACAAAGTGAAAAGGCAACCTATGGAATGGGAGAATATATTTGTAAATTATATGTCTAATAATGGTTAATATCCAGAACATATAAAGTACTACAACTTAATGACAAAATATCAAATAACCCAATGCAAAAATGGGCAAAGGACTTGAATAAACATTTCTCCAAAGATGACATACAAATTGTCAGTAAGCACATGAGAGGATGACTCATTATTACTTATCATTGGAGAAATCAAATCAAAACCACATTTAGATATCACTTCACACTCACTAGCATGACTACTATCAAATAAACAGAAAATAACAAAAGTTATTGGCAATAAAACGTGTCAGCCAGGATGTGGAGAAATTGGAATCCTTGTGCATTGTTAGTGGGAACGTAAAATCATGCAGCCGTTGTGGAAAACAGTATGGAGGTTCCTCAAAAAATTAAAAATAGAATTACCCTATGATCCTACTTCTGGGTATATATCCAGAAGAATTCAAAGCCAAGTCTTGAGAAGAGATTTGTACATCCATGTTTAGCCAAGAGATGGAAGCAATCAATCTCTCCATCATCAGATGAATAAATACATACAATGGAATATTACACAGCCTTAAAAAAGAAAGAAATCTTGTCACATTCTACAATATGTGATGGATGGGTATACATGGTTGAACCTTAAGGACGTTGTGCTAAGTGAAATAAACCAGTCACGGAAGGATAAATACCCTATGAGTCTACTCATATGGAGTATCTAAAGTAGTCAGAATCATAGAAAAAAATTTGAAAGGTGATTGCTAAGGTCTGGAGGGATGTTTAATGGGTTATAGAGTTTCAGTTTTATAGGATGAAAAGGGTCGAGAGATCTGTTGCACAACAATGTGAATATACTTAACACCACTGAACCATACACTTAAAAGTGATTAGGATGGTAAATTTAATGCCACGTGGTGTTTTTTAACCAAAAAAAAAAAAAAAAGTGATTAAAGCACATTCCTTCTTATCAGTTTCCAAAGTTCAAAAAGCACAGCTTTGCTCAGTGAGTTATTTAATCAATGAACTCTCCAGTTTTCCTAAAAACATTGGTGATGACAAAAGTGATAGCACTTAATACCACCAAAATTTCACACTTCTGGCCATCTGCTTTCAGAGTAAGTGAACCTTGAAGACAAACTAACATGTGGCGCATGAAAGAAAGGCAGAAAAATTGGGGCTCTGCCCAGACCTTCCAAGACCAGCACTATCCATTTGGTTTGAGAGCAGTATTCTTACATATGCGCAGCTCCTTCACATTCCAGGCCAAGTTATTTCTTTATAGAAACAATCTCCTGTAGCTCAATTCACCCCATGTTCCTCTGATATAATCATTCAGCCTGAAGCACAGCAACCTGCATACCTTATTGATTGCATCTCCTTTCAGATTTGGCTTTCAAACCCAACTTATTCTTCTTATGTGAGGTAGAGGATAGGTTAGAATAAGCAATACAATGTAAATCCTCATAGGGCCATAGAAGTTGAGTTCTTTTGTCAGGAAAGCTTTAGGCAAGCAACCCAGGGCATCCTTGGCATTTTAAAATAGATCAGTGGCTGGATCTGAAAGCAGCTCTTTTGCTCCTTCCCTGTTTACCCATTTCTGTCCCCCTCTAAACTTAAAAGCTTAATTATAGGAATGAGATCGCTAAGCAATTGAACCTAGGTAACTCCTGACTTATGCTCTCCTGAATGCACAACATGCCTTGTCTAACTTGTTGATTCTTTTCCTAAATAAAAAGAAGAATGAAGACTTAAGTAGTTAAAGAGTGATTAGCTCTCTACCCCCAACAGCCTCCTAAGGAATCCTACAGGCAGATCACGCCAGCAAGATAACATCTGAAGGACGAGTCAGCCAGCCTGCCCCTGATGGAGAACGATGCAGAACCCAGCCTCCTGCGTTGATGATTCACTGAGATTCTTCCCCCATTTTTTCCCTTTAAAAACTGCCGTGGCTGAGCAGACTCTTTGGAGTTGGTCTCTGGACACTCGTCCACCTTCTCCCCAGATTGCTGGCTTTTCTGATTAAAGTGACTTTCCCTTCTACTGACACTTGCCTCTCGAATTATTGGCTTGTGAGTGATGAGCAGCCGAACCTGGGTTTGGTAACAGACCAGCAGCAGCAGTACCTGGAAACCTAGTTAGAAATGCAAATTCTTCAGCCTCATCCGGACCTACTGAATCAAAAACTCTAGGGTGGGGTCCAGTGATCTGTGTTTTTGTAACCCTCCAGGTGATTCTGATGCCAGCTGAAATTTGAGAGCCATTGTTCTACATTGTCTGCCTCTATGTGACAGAGGCCAAATAAAACCTAAATTTTAACAGCAAATGTATAACAGCAACAGCAGTAACAGCAGGTGGCAGTGTTTGACTATTTCTGCCTTTTTTCTAGCTACCTGTACTCACTATAGGACAACTCAAATTGTCAGACCTGAAAAATGTATCGCTGGTTACTGGCCGTTTACTAAAAAACAAATTTCATTGCTATTTTTCTTTCCAAAAAAAAAAGAAGACAAAGCTTCATTTTTCTGAAAATGTAGAACCAAAATCTAAAAATAAAATATATATAGATATATATTTTTTTTCCTTTGGGGAGCTTTTGGGAAATTAAACCTGGAGGGTTTTTTGTTTTTTTTTAATTGTGTTACACCAAGATATCAAGATAATAAAGTGCATGGACAGGGACTTCTTAAGTATATTCACACAGAGTCAACAGAATTTGCATGCTTCCCCTACCACACCCAGCTAGCTGTACTTTTTATTTTTCTATTCTATGCAGTAGTGACTTTGACCTGTCCTATTTACATACGTGTCCCTGGTGTGAATCCTGAGCTTAAGGATAATTTAATATTTTGAAAAGGGATGATTGCAGTGCAAGCCAGAGTTTTAATTATAGCAAATGGGACGGAGTTGGAAAAGAACGATCACTGCTTTAAGAGATTATATGACATATGTATGATTTCAAGAGAGTCAGGCTTTCCAAAGTGAATGATTCCTTTTCTCATTACTGGATCGAGCACCAGCCACTTTCTGATCATCAGTGGCTACAGGGATTCAGTCCTGATCTGCCTCAAGTCTCCTAGAAGCCTGCCCTCCCAGTGACCCTACCTAGATCACAGAGACTCTGGCCCACTGCACTGGGCTTGCTCAAAGGAGATCGTCCTAGCTCTAGCCATGGCTTAGTCCCATTCACTGCACTCTTTAAGCACAAAGGGTTTTTTCTTTTAACATTATTGTACCCTGAAGGGCTTTTCTTGATAAATGGCCCCTTGAATGACACGTATAATAGCATGCAGTGCCTTCTCAAAGACGAATGACTACTGCCAGTGACAGCAGATTCAGTCAGGGCTACTGCTACCTATTACTGGAGCTCTGTTTTCTATGTTCTTTTATCTTTAACATCAATTTGTTCCTGTCAGCCATCATAAACTATAGAGGCAGGATTCCACGTACAAAGGCAATGTTTGAACTTCTCTAATGGCGGCATGTTAAATATACTTTCCTGATACCATGTCCCATTAATGTTGTGCTGCCGGGGGAGAGAAATCCATCAGTGCCTCTTCAGATCATAATCCTATCTTGTCTTGAGATCACGTTTCATTATTCCCCAAGCCAAGAATACATGGGGTCTGAGCCCCAGCCAAATAATGTGATTCTGGGACATAGATCAGGATTACTGAAGATAAAGTGGCCTGGCCATGAGGCGTACTGTAAGAACACATGTGCTTATTAGATTGCATCCCATGTCTGCAGCAGACGCCCTCCTGCCAAGACTGAATGCTACTAAGCACCTACCGCCCCTCGGCTCCCATGTGAGTCACAAGTTTGCTTTCACTCCAAAAGCAAAACATAACAGTGAGAGAGCTCAGGTCTGCTCAAGATCGACAAGCTGTCAGCTCGTCTGGGGACAGAGGGTGCCTCCCAGCTGATGCAGCACCCCAATAATGCCAAGTGGCGTCTGAGGCGTCCTCACAGCTGCAAGCTATTTCTTCCAGAATGAATCATCCATTCTCCTCTGAGTTCCTTGCAGTAGTCACCGTTGCTCACGTCATGCACATACACACGGAGGCTGCAAAGCCTCACACTTTGTTCCAAACATCTAAAAGGAGCTTTGGGCCTCGGTGTCCCCCTCCTTACATGGTAATGCTAGAGCTCCGAACCACTGACAGAGCAGGGCCCTATCTTTGAAGGAACATGGAAGTCAGAGGCAATATCAACAAAGACCTAGAGTAGCTTGTTTCTGTACTTGATAAAAATGTATTTAAGGCAGGTATACAGTCAACCACCTTTCAAATGGAGTTACGTGTACGGGATCACAAGGAACAAGTCATGAGCCTTGGAAGCACTTCGACATTCATAACTGAAATCCACTTGGTCTTAAGTGAAAAATGAAAGAGGCAGAAATGATTGCTCTGTAATTTTATCCTTCCATTTGCAGACAGTGAGGGATGGTCTCATAGTTTCTGAAAGTGTTGGGTGCAGATCATCTCCATCAAAATCACCTGGAGTGCTTGTTAAATGCTGATTCCTAGCCCTCATCATCAATCTACTGAATCAGAATCACTGAGTTGGGGGCCTTGGGAATCTGGATTTTAATAAGATTTGGGGTAATCTTTTTGGATGCTGAATTTTGAGAACCATTTATCCAGGATCTTAAAAGACTTTCAGATTACTAATCACAATGGAATTCTCTGAAGAGTGATGGGGTGTAATGGGCTCCAACAATGCCTTCAATTAAACTTTCATGCATAATTGCCCAAATGTAGGTGGTTGTTCTCACGATGTATATGTACCGCCAACGTACAAATCTCTAACCGGCGATAATCAGGTCTTTTACTTCCGTTACATTTTCAGCAGTGACAGTGGCAATACAACTGTATGTAAACAAGACATACAATCTTGTGAAGCTAAACATAAAACAAGGCATAGAGGAAGTCAAGCAAAACTGAAAAACTTATTTGAATTTACTGTATTATAATTGAAGGACCATCTCACTGGTATTCAGTTGGGCGTAGATAAGTCTTCCCTGATTGCCTAATTTCACTGAAGCCCACAAGGACACCGCAAGGTCGATGAGAGCACTTAACTGGCTGTGGCAAAGTTCTGTTCAGAGGACAGTGCTTCCAAACTGAGTTGAAACCGGGTGTGACCCAGAAGGCTAAGTGCTAGGAAAGATCCTGGCATGTACTAAGTGTTCAATAAATGCTTGTCACATGAAAATGAGAATTATGATTCCATTGCTTCTCCCTTTTTACTGATTCATAGCTTCTTCCACATTTCTATCCAGTTATTTTTTTCTTACTATCCCACATATTTGCCCTAACGATCGGAACCTAACAAATAATAGTAATACTTAAGTTGGAAACAGCCAGTGGTATAAATTAAGAGAAATGGTCACAGTGATTTTATCAGACATTACTTGTTACCATTTAGACAACTTCAAGCATTAGATCTAAGCAGAAACTCTAAGGTGATTAAGTTTTAGATAAAATCAAAATGCCCAAACCCCTAAAAAGACTGTCCTGAGAACCTTTACCACTTCTTTTTTCTACCCATAAACACTGTCTCAAACATGTTAGCTGAAAAAGAATATTTTACATGTATTATTACATGTGGTTCTAACGCCTCCCTTTATTTAGAAGGCTAGCTCTGCGAAGACAGGAACTAAAAATATACTTAATACTCTTTATAGGCGCAAGAAGGTTACAGGGTTTAGGTAGCTTGCAGGCAGTTAATAAATAGCTAAATACCAAATGAAAGACAGCCAGGATCCTGGCAAAAAATGTAGCCAGGAAACAGTACTCATGCCAAGAAGGGGCTGCTGGATAGTAAGGAGGATGCCTTAGGGAGAGACCAGTGGGAAGTTCTTGCTAGCAACAACGACAACAAAAGATTCAGAGCGAAATTCTTACTTACTCCCAAGGACTAGCCTGACTCTGGATATGCTGTTCTTGGAAAAAAGAAAGAAAGAAAAAAGAAACTCTAAATGGAAGTAAACAGATTTGAGACAAAGGTATTTGCACGAGTTCATCCAGCTTCTCGGCCTCTTTCCTATGCCTGCTGCAAGTGAATGACCCCTTCCCATCCTTCTCATCGGGAAACAGGTGTCTCCTGCCAATTAGGATTTAAAAATCAACAGGGGCTTCTTAAGAGAATGATGACAAGTCTAATTGCAAGAAGCAGCTGTTGAGACCTTGGCTACACTGGGGCGGGGTTTATTAATCCCCATTTTGCTGGGTCCCTGGCACCAAGCTGGGGTCAGCTCCCCTGTCACGGGTCGAAGCTGTACAATGTAGGGCGAGGATTTAATGCCCTGAGCTAAGCAGGAGGGATGAGAGCACCCCACACTGATCCTGGGAGCTGGGAGTATACAAGTCAAGCGGACACAGAGGCACTGCCAACAGCAGCCTCCGTTGAAAGGGTTGCCACTGCTCTAGAACGTGAGCTGCATGTTTACATGAGGCCCTGTGAGTTATTCAATCTACCGTTTTTTCTGGCCTGTTTCTCTGGCACATATGCATATGCGTATATGCTCCAACATCACCTCCCCAGGAAGCCCTCTCTCCCAGTCCATCTCTCTGCTTCTGGAACACAGTCTTCAGGGCTGCACCCCACCCCTTCTTTGTGTGTTTTTATTATTTGCATGGACACCTGCCTCATTCATTACTAGAGTGCAAATTTTTAAGGACAGATATTTGTTTTTAATTGTCTTTGTAGCCTTATCATCTAACCTAGAACCTGCCATGTAGTAAGAGCTCAATAAATGTTTCTTTAAGCTCCCACCTCCCAAACCAGGAGGTGTGGAATCTATCTGCCAAAGCATCGCTAACAACTGCCAAGGCAAACAGGAGTCTCTGCTGCCATCTAAGTCATTCCTTTAAAATGACAGCGAAGACAGGAAAGTCCAAGAAACATTCCTCTGGAAACACATGCAAACATTAATTCTGGAATGCCTTGGCATTCTCTCATAAGAATAGCTCAGTGAGAGCCCAGCAGAGACGAAAACGAAACCAGAGACTAACATTTGCTCCTAGAAACTTACAGACCTTAATATAGGCAGTGCTGGGAGGTCAGGGTCAAGTGGATTTACACGATGAAGAGTTTTCAGTAGAGAAATTCTACAAGTCCTATGAACACATTAAGGTCAGCTGCTGTATTAGTATATAGTCCATATACCAATGAAATCCTTTTAAATTAACATTTACTGGAATATTACTCTGTATTACCATTTTTTTTCTCACCAATGGAACCCAAAGAGAAATAAGATTTTGCTTTTGTCTTAAGCTGCTTCCAGTAAGGGCGTAAAGCACTGTACGATGAGCATGAACGCACTGAATTCCATGTTCTACTAGCAGAATGAATTGCAAAACATAGGGAGATGATTTTAGCATGAGCAGTGTTCAGAAGACAAAAAGGATTTTTAGGAAGAGGAATTAATTAGCAAGAGCAATGAGAGTACAGGGTGTTTAAGGAAGAGCAAGCAATTTCCATGGGAAACGCCAAATCCAAATGGGCAGAGAGGAGGGTGAGTCAGTAGCATTGGTGTCACACTGTCATAGGAAGGAGTCTCTACCTAGTCCCTTAAGAGATCCTGGGGTCTTTAAAACAGACTTTCAAACAGCAAGGAAACAAACTTAGTTCTGTTCTTTATCACCCCGGCTGTCTGGCTCACAGGTGATGTATTAGAAGGGTGTGGAGGAACTTTGGGTAATCCTCTTGGCAAAAATGAATTGAAATCTTTAATTAGGGCTAGGGCCAGAGGCGTGAGGTGAGGACAGAGATTTAAAGAACATTTCAGAAATAGTATTGCTAAGCCTGGAGAGGGAAGAAAGAAGGAAGGGTCATTACTAAGTCCAAGGCTTATAGTTTGGAGAACGAGGTGGACAATTATGACATAAAAAAAGATTGGGAGTCCAAACTGTGTGTTGGACAGATTAAGGGCAGAATTTGTAAGTAAAGATAAACTTATAAAAGGCAGACAGATTTTACATAGGGGTGTGGGTCTATACTTAGTATAGAATGTTTCCTAAATAAAGTATTTTAACATCATGGGTCATCTTGTAGAAAAACAAGTGTACGCAAAGTGTCAAGTAAAGTTAGAGTCATTTTATAGTTTCAAATAATGTGTATATAGCGTCAAAAAAGGAAGAGGTCAACACATTGGATCCCGAAAATACAAAGTTGAATTTATTGCTTGCTGAAGTAGGAAGAACTCGGCTAGTCATACTGAGCAAAGAGAGATCTTACAAAGGGTTTGGGGAAGAACTTGTTTTGGGTGGTGTTGGTTACAGAGGCAAGACGAGGTTGCCACAGTCTTGGAAGCAGGGTTTTGTGTTGGTGAGGGGCAAGGGTAGTCTGATTTCAGCCTTAAAGCATGTTCACTAGAGTGTGTGTGCTGCGCAATTGCTGGCTTTGAAAATGTAAGGCTGTCATTGATTGGTTGGTTTTCAGAGTTGCTTCATTGCAGCAAGTCCTCATTGATTGATTAGGTAAGTTTAAAATCAGCTCTGGTGTTTGCTTGTTACCACCACCCTTTAACTGAAATTTATTGATTAAACAGGTTTAAAAGAATTTCTAGTCTTTACTGATTAGCAAAGCTTTAGAACTTTCAGGCTTTCCTGGGAGCATGGGGGGAACTTTTGTTTTTCTTTAATTATTCTCAATAGATATGAGACTGACGCAGTAACGACCTAATAGTCCATTTTGCTGCATTACTACTCTGAAAATCTAAAAATAAAAAGCTTCTTCAGTTTCGAAACTTCTCATAAAAACAGCAGACTATCAAGCAATCAAAGATTTCCAATATTGCCAAGTGTTTTAGATTTGTGGAATTTTACCTATTAATTAATTAATAAGGAATGAATTAATTATTAATTGATCTGCCATTATTTGGCTAGCACCTAACATGTCTTTTCATTTGGCTTACATTCATGGTGTTATGCGTTGTCTCATTCAATGGAGAAGATTCTAAATTCAGTACTGGAGTGAGACAGTTGAAATTCAGAATGTTCCTTACTGAACTTAGGGGCTACGTACATCTGTGTGCTGTGGGTTTCCTTTATAAATCATTGGTTGTGCCTGTCAAGCTGTTTAGATACTTTGAATTCTAAGGTAATTTTTGAGAAGACACCATTTGGTTCCCTTACAGCTGATGTCTGGGGCTATATGTGTTTCAGCTGGGGTGCTGGTCCTGACAGGCTGACAGAATGCTTGCTAAGTGGACGTCTAAACAGATGTCTCTGCGCACATATGCCATCTCTGCAGCAGATCAACAGAAGGCCTGCATTTTTTATATTGTGATGTAAGATTAGGAAGCCATTTTAGTTGGACACGGATGAAAAGTGGTTCCACTTCAAAAACTATTAAATTGGAAATTGTATTCCTTTCCAAATACCACCCCATACAGCTCTCATTATAGCACTTATCCCAGGCCTTGTAGTTGTCTGTGCTTCTAACTGTATCCCTCTCCAAACTCCAAACACCTCTTGGGGACAAGGCCTCCTTCCTTTGCTATTTTGGCCCAGTGCCTAATAGAGGGCTTGACACATAATAGGTGCTTGATAAGTTTTTGTTGAGTAAATGAGTCAGTAAGTTTTTATTGCCAGATGCCAAAATATTTCTTAAATGTAAACAGAAGTCACATACTCCTTTTATTGATATTATGTTCATTTCCAATTTTCAATCAACTATAAATGCTCAAATCCCCAAATAGGAAAGAATATTGGAAACAATAATTTCTATTCCCCTTATTTTACTTTATAAGTGTTCCTGAAAAACAGAGGGGAAAAGAAAAGAATTTTTTTGATGAACCTTGAGGGCACTATGCTAAGTAAAAGAAGCCAGACCGAGAAAGACAAATACTGTATGATCTCATTTATATGTGAAATCTAAAAACAAAACAAAACCCCCCAAACTTATCGATGTAGAGAACAGATTAGTGGTTGTCAGAGGTGGGTGGGGTGGGGATGAGCACAATGGGTGAAGGTGTCAAAAGGTACAAACTTCCAGTTATAAAATAAATAAGTCCTGGGGATGTAATATACAACATGGTTAATATAGCTATAGTTAACACTATATTGTATATTTGAAAGTCTCTAAGAGAGTAGATCTTAAAAGTTCTCATCACAAAAAAAAAGTTTGTAACTGTGAGGTGATGGATGTTAACTAGATGTACTGTGGTGATCATCTCACAATATACACAAATAACAAATTATTATGTTATACACCTGAAACGAATATAATATTATATGTCAATTATATCTCAATTAAGGGAAAAAAACCCTAAAAGTAAGATCAAGAAATAGGTCTTTTGATTCTTAATCCTGTGCTTTTCCCATCATCCCAAATTGGTCTTTCTACACATAAAGAAATTTTTCCTATCAGTCCAAAACAGTTTCTAAGCATCATTTTTGTATCAACTTTATTGGACTATTTAAATTTAGAGTCCATATTTTCATTAAAATCAGATTCAGAGAGCAGAGTTCTTGTGATGGGTTCTTTGCCATACTAAACCACTAAAACATCTCCTCAATGATTGTCACTGGATACTTCAAGCTACTACTCTTAGCTTCTTCCTTTGTAGTCATCATGTTACCAAAAGTGGGGTCTGGCTGCTCGCCATTCTAAAGCCAATAAAGAGGCAAAGTTGGTGGAAAGGAAAGTTTGCTTTATTTCAGAGGCTGGCAACCGGAGGGAAGGGCAGACTCCTGTCCAAAGGCTGACTCCTCCCGACTGACAATCAGTGGGCAAGAGCTTTTTTGTATAGAAGGAGGGAGGGGCTACATGCAGAAACAGCACAGTTGGCTCTGACAGTCATCTTGAAATCGGTCATGAGGTGGTCTGATCATCATCATCTTGATTGTTTCAAGTACAGTTAGTCTTCAGTTCCAGGGTCGGTTTGTTCCCATTTCTCTGAGGCCAGTTCTCGGAATTGTGGCAGCTTATGTCATGGCTATAATCAGGTCATCATGTAGTTACGTTCTTCCACCTGGTGGGGGTTTCAGTATCTACAAAACAGCTCAGAGGATACGGCTCAGAATATTATCTACAGCCCTTGAAGAGGAACTAAAGGTCCTTGACTTTGCTTAATGACTAAACTATTATTAGTTTGTCCTGTTTGACTGCTTTCCTTTGCTTCTCTATTTTCTCACTTCTCTGATTAAACTTATTCTTTGACTAAAGTTTTTCTACAGACAAAAGGCAGGAGGAAGACGGGGAGGGATGTGAGGGGGAAGGACCACAGGATCATGCTCTGTTTCAGTCACATAAAATATATCTCTAAAGAAAGGAATTCTAATGGCAAAGAGAAGAAGGGGACAAATGATAAATCATATAATTTAAAGCAGATTTCAAGCTTGATTCAACATCAAAACATCTTGTAAACCCATAGTCAGATATGCTGAAGAGGCAATCTCTTGGTTTTCCTTGACTAGGTTTCAATCTGGCCTGTTCAAATCATTCATTCCTTCTTTCCTCAGGCATGGGCAAATATTACAATGCTTGACCTTAGAGACACTCTTGTTGACAGGCAAAAAGGGGAGCGTGACTTTAGTAAGAAGGAAGTAAGCTAGAATATTTTGGCATATACGGCTTTTACAAGTTGTTTGTGAACTGAATCACACTTTATAGAAATTGAAGAGCATCTGCTGCTAAAGAATCTTGGGATAAATCTTTTGTAAGTGAAAAAAAAACAGTGAAAGTACACATATTAAAATGTCCTTAATGCCGCTCTGAGCTGCTGACATTTGGCTCCTGATATAAAACCAAGTAATAGGCTCATGGCCTCCCTTTTTGCCTTGAAATGGAACACCCACTTGACTTGGAAAGATCTAGGGACATCCTTATTCCATTGCCCTAAGCAATACAAATAATGCAAAATTGGCAGTGGTAATTACTTGTAGACAGTAGAAGAAACCAACATGACTTTAAATTTTGCAGCTAAATTTTGGGGTAATTTGTTACACAGAAATGGCTAACTAATACATGGGGTAGACAAGTAAGTCTTTCTCCATCAGCTTTTCTGATATAGCTGGGTAGAGGAAACTTAGTCTCCAAAATCATACCATTTAACCTATTGTCTGCCTCAGCTCACATGAGGATGGATAAAGACTTCATCTCAGGCTAGAGCACTAGTGTCCAAACTTGCTTCTACTGTATCAAATATGAAGAGAAAAGAGACTGATAACTCTCTTTTTCACAATTTAGCAATTGTGGTGCAAACATTCCCTCTCAAGCCCTTTACTCTTCTTAAGCCTCTGAGGAGTGGTTACTTGTAGACGATTCTAAGTTATTACTGAATAACATCCCTACAGGCAGTTTGCACAGTATTTATTGAGCAGCTTTTAATGATGAATAGAGTGAGAAATACCAGGCAAAGAATATGGTAATAACAGTACATAAATTTTATTTTCATTTAGCATGAAAACACCTGATTTCCTTCAACATTGTAAACATGTCACATTATTAGGCAGTGAAAGTGTGATGAATTTAAACATTTATTTAGACATTGTTTTGAATGGAAAAGGTACTTTAATTCGACTTGCCTCCACTACTCCAGATCATTTTATTTTTGTTTTATTTCACATTGGTTGGGTTTAATTAAAAACAAATATCTCAAGGAGAGAAAGCAACTGGAAATTTTTCTCAGGATGGGATTGTTTATTTTAAAGATATTTCTCTTCTTATTCTCTTTAGAACAGAGAGAGAAACTCAAGATAGCATACTTTATGGTCAGATTTTGGCAAATAGCTCATGTTTTGTAGTTAATAAATATGATTCAAGCTAAGTGTTTAGAAGGAAACTCTTGCTAGACCATTGTTTTAAACAAAACATAAAAAAGGCACTAATTAATTATGTACAATTTGGTTATTAAAGAAGGGAATTTCAGGCTAGGAAGGTGACTTATTCCTATACATAATGTTAAAGAAATAAGTACCTACAAGGTTAAATTACTGCCCTGTAAAAAGACCAACAGACAACAGCCTCACAACTGTCAAGGTCATGAGTTGTTTCATTACTATGATGTGTTCTCCAGCATTAAGTTTCTGTCAGTTGTTGTAATAGAAACTCTTACTTTTAGGGTTTAGCATTCAGCTGTTAAAAAAAAAGGTTCTGGTTGATCTAAAAACAAAGTAAATAAGCTCTGAGGGTGTGCGCCTTATGAGTGTTTTGGGTTACATGAAAATAGGGGAAAAGAGAAAACCTGTACAAGTTCTAACTATCATGTTAGTTCTCATCATACAGAATGTTGGGGACTTGCTGTGACTTAGCAGTGCCCTTTTTGCTGAACACATTGTGTGCCTATCAGAGGGACGGTCATGAGTCAGGGTGATAGGCTAAACATTTTTCCAAAGAAAGAAAAAGTAAAGAGTGGTCACAGGATTTGGCAGCCAGTTGACTAAGTTTGTTCTAAAGTGCTTTTCACAGATGATTAGGTGATGTGGTCACTGGATTTAGGGCAGGGGGGATGAGGGAAGCAGATGGAGCTCTGAGATTCCAGGCCTACATATCTGTGTTCTCAGGACGTATGGCCAATTTATAGGGTGACATAAAGTGAGGTGCCAGGATTGATCAAGGGCACTGTAATGTAGAGGGGGGAATATTTGAAAGTAACAATTTAAAACTATTCTAAGATATTTTAGATCTTTTTTTTTTAAATTTATTTTTGGCTGTGTTGGGTCTTCGTTGCTGTGCGCAGGCTTTCTCTAGTTGCAGCGAGTAGGGGCTACTTTTTGTTGCGGTGCATGGGCTTCTCATTGCGGTGGCTTCTCTTGTTATGGAGCACAGGCTCTAGGCGCGCAGGCTTCCGTAGTTGCAGCACGTGGGCTCAGTGGTTGTGGCCCGCGGGCTCTAGAGCTCAGGCTCAGTAGTTGTGGCGCACAGGCTTAGTTGCTCCGCAGCATGTGGGATCTTCCCAGACCAGGGCTCGAACCTCTGTCCCCTGCACTGGCAAGCGGATTCTTAATCACTCCATGAGGGGAGTCCTAGGTCCCTTTCTTTTAGATAAACAGTTCCCTCCCTTTTATTTTCCTGCCGATCCCATGTCTCTTGGCCGCAGTGTAACCGGAAAGAGCAGACCCAGAGAATCAGGAGTCCCAAAGCACTTAACATACTTTGACCAATTCTAACCTCCTTTATTCTCTCAGACGTTGATTGGAGGGCATCCTTTGGGCTGTTTGCTCCAGGAATCACCATTTCCAATTGTTTATCAGTGCACACTTTCTTGACGACAAGTTTAAGGAACAAAAGGAAATGAAAGGAAAGGAAAGGGAAGAAAAGGAAAGAAGCGCTCTTGGCTTACGAAACTAAAAAAATCCAGGCATGGTTGTTGAGTAGAAGTTCTGGCTCCTGACATGCTGAAACTAAATTCTCCAGTAATATCACCAGGCTCCATCTCTCAGCTCATGTGCTGGCTTCATATTCAGGTTCTCTCTCAGCATGGTGAGAAGAACAGTCCTGGTGTTTTAGGCTGAAGAAGCCACCAGAGCTTATTATCCCAGAAGGACAGTGCATCTCCCACAACAAATTTGGAGAGAAGTCTCGGGGTGGGCTTCCATAAGCCAAGTTTTGGTCCTATACCTATCTTTGGGCAAATAAATTATTGTGGCAAATAGGATGGAATATGCTGATTGGCTAAGGCTGAGCCCAGAGGTATGGTCGTTCCCTAAAAAGGGAGATACTGAGTACACAAGAAAGCTCATGTTTACTATAGAAAAGGCAACCCATGGAACAGCAGAAAATATTTGCAACTCATATATCTGATAAGAAGTTAATATCCAGACTATATAAAGAATTCCTACAATTCAACAACAATGAAAAACAACCCAATTTAAAAATAAGCAAAGGACTGAACAGACATTTCTCCAAACAAGGTATATAAATGGACAATAAGCACATAAAAAGATGTTCAACATCATGAATCATTCAGGAAATGCAAATCAAAACCGCAATGAAATATCACCTCACACACGTTAGAATGGCTACAATCAAAAAACATAAGAGTTAACGATGATGTGGAGAAATTGGAACCCATGTGCATTAGTAATGAGAACGTAAAATGGTGTAGTTACTATGGAAAAGTGTGGTGGTTCCTCAAAAATTTAAAACTGGAATTAGCATATGATCCAGCAATTTCACTTCTGGGTATATACCCAACACATAAAGCAGGGACTCCGAGAGGTATTTGTACACCCATGCTGATAGCACCATTACTTGCAATAGCTCAAAGCTGGAAGCAACTCTAATGTTCACTGGATGAGTGGATAAACAAAATGTGGTATATGTATACAATGACATATCATTCAGCCTTCAAAAGAAAGGAATTCTGACACACACTGGGACAAGGATGAACCTTGAGGACATTACGCTAGGTGAAATAAGCCAGTCACCAAAGGATAAATACTGTACGACTATGTTTATATGAGGTACGTAGAGTAGTCAAATTCCAGGGGCTTGAGAGAGCGGAAAGGGTTTTATTTTTCAATGGGTGCAGAGTTTCAGTTTTGCAAGACATAGTGTTCTGTGGATGGATGGTTGGTGATGGTAACATAACAATGTGAATGTACTTCAAACCACTGACTGTACACTTAAAAATTGTAAAGATGGTCAATTTCATGTATATTTTACAACTTAAAAAGAAACCCATGTCCACTATAGAATATTTAAAAAGATATGAAGTTGGCCAATCTGTTTCTAAAAACATTTTCTCCATTTACCCTTTAGGGACTTTCTTCTGAACATCTTCCTTCTAGACACTGCTGAAATCATGCTGATTCTTCAGTGCTCCACCTTGGTTTGTTTCCCCTCATACCAGGTGGCTCTTGAAACTTCCTAATTCCCCACTCTGGTCAGACACCTGTTCAGAGCCCTCCGTAAGGTCAGGGAGCCTGTAAGTCAGTTGTGCTAAAAGCTGTTGATGTATGTGTTAATTCAAGAAAGGCATTTTGAAAAGGGGACATTGGAAAATGTGTTTTTAACTAAATGTCAATCAACTCAGCAGCTTTCATTGGATAGTTATCTCTTGGGTTTCCATATAGAACTGGATATAACTGTGATCACTAAGTCAAATCATCAGCTAAGGGTCCTTTTACCATTTATCTGCAAAAGTAACATTTTTATAGCACAAGAGCCATTTGTCACATAGGCAACATAGGATGTTACTTGGATGGCATTTATACCCATGTGGGGAGGTAAGAGTTACAGTTAACTCCATTGCTTGCAATCACACATGCTTTTTTAAAAACATTTATTTTATTGACGTATAGTTCATTTACAATGTTATGTTAATTTCTGCTGTATAGCAAAGTGATTCAGTATACATATATGTGTGTGTATATATATATATATATATATATATACACACATATATATTCTTTTTCATATTCTTTTCCCTTATGGTTTATCACAGGATATTGAATACAGTTCCCTGTGCTGTAAGTAGGACCTTGTTGTTATCCATCCTATATATAATAGTTTGCATCTGCTAACTGCAAACTCCCAATCCATCCTTCGCCTCACCTGCTCCTGATTGCACTTTTCCTCAGGTCATAATTCTACAAGTTCTGAGCAACTCAATTACAATAGTTGGACAACCAGATACGGTGAAAGGAGCATAACTCTGCAGCCCAGATGGTCCACCTGA
Organism: Tursiops truncatus; assembly: GCF_011762595.2. Lineage (NCBI taxonomy): Eukaryota > Metazoa > Chordata > Mammalia > Artiodactyla > Delphinidae > Tursiops > Tursiops truncatus. The sequence continues at coordinate 60,196,625 of NC_047045.1, read as the reverse complement.
TAGACCTACCTTCCAGTTCTATTTGTGCCACCCACCAGTCATGTGACCTCCGGAAGTCACTTAAACTATACAATAGGACTAATAATACCAGCTCCCAGGGATGTGATCATTAAATGAGGTCACATAGGGTAAGCTCCTGGCTCATTATATGTCTGCCAATGTTACTTTCCTTCCTCTTCCTCCTCTGGCACGTTCTCTCCCTTTAGAGCTGACTCCAAAGCTACCAATTAAATCAAAGCAAGACTGCAAGACATTCCCATTGCTCACCTCACTTCAGTGGTACCCACTGTCTCCACCCAGCTGACACTGCTGAGGTCAGACGAGTAAAACTACAACAACAATAAAGGCTTCACACAGAGAGAAGGAGCATGAATGAATATTCACACTCTGCACAGACAGAAAGAAAATGTTCCCTTGTCTATTCTTAGAAACCAGTTCTTGAGCCAAGCCTTGTAACAATGCATATTGCCAAAAGGGGTAATAGTATGTGGTAGTAGATTTTATTGAGAAGAGGGGTGGGTCCTCAAAACTTGGAAAATGCACTTGTCATTTGTAAAACTCTAAATGCAAATTTAAAAAATGATGTGTTAGACCACTTTTTTTTTCAGAGCCCTTTCTAGTGTCTCCCCTACCTCCACCCCCTGCTGTTCCCATAACTGATGTAGAAGTAATTTCATGAGCCAAATAGCATAGCTTTGCAGGTGTGTGTTTGGCATTAATTTTAATTTCTGTTCACATACATGTTATTACTGCCCACTCTCATGAAATAGCTTATTCAACCAAAACATAGATCCTAATGAAAGCCATATTTTGGGGGAATACATGAATCCATCTAAGAATAAGTGATTAAATCATCTGTCATTTACTGACGAAAATTTCACTGAGGCATTTGAATTTCTCCAGGGTTGTAAACCAGGGTTTATCTCTACTGGAAACTGGGGTAAGGCAGGATATGGGGAGCAGCATGTTAAATCAATTGGTCACCCCCAATAATTTTCCCTGGTGTGCATTGTGCCTTACACATTCTACATTACCGCCATCTTTCCCAACTTTCACTTGTGCTGTCTCAAGTTTGCACAATGCTACATGTTTCTTAAATGACTAACTGATATGATCAGATGAAATTATTTAGATTTTTGGACTGCTTTCAGAGTAACTCAGTTATGATGCAGTAGGGTGTTTAAGAAACAGCTGGGAAGTTGCTGCAAATTCAGCTTTACACAGAACAATTCTTCCAAATGAACACTTTCAAACACTGGACTCAGTATCTTCCTTCAATGACAAGCACCACCACCAGCAATAAAAACAACAACCAGAAGCTTTTTTCCTTCTTTTGCGTTTCTGATCTCTGTGAACTGCACTGCGTCTTCCAAATTTCCCAAACCAGAAACCTAGAAGGCAGGCTAGATTTACCTGAGAAGCAGTAATGATTGCTAAGTCCTCATTCTTCTTAGCATCTTAATCTTTTTGAGTCTGTGTACGTCCATATTCACGGCCATCCCCTAATTCAGGAATAGATCAATAACTCTCTGGGATCCTCTTAGATCCCTTACCTCTAATGAGTTGCCAGAGAAACTGTTATCAAGCATAAATCCAGACACATAAATCCTTTGTTTATAAATGGTTCATTGAATACTACTTATCCCAGGATAAAACCAAAATTGATTCACGGTGTATTGGAAAACTTCATGATCTGGCCCTTGTTTATTTCCAGCCTCATTTCTTACTATTTCCTATCTTTACTCTGTGCCTCAGAAACAGGAATTATTTGCAGCTCCTTGACCACATCATTCTACTTTTCTCTCTCTTACCTAGAGTCTCATATATATATTTTCCACTTTATCTGGGTGTTTCCCATCCCCTTTTCCCTGGCCTTCTCCATTTTGCCAGTGGAGTTCCAGCTTGGAAATCATCTTGTCCAGGAATTCTCCCTTCGTGGGCTGGTCAGGTGCATATGCAAGTTACTGGCCACGTACCATGTGCTTACCCATCGTGGCGCCTTTCACACACTGTCTTCACACCTTCCGCCACCGAACCGAGGGTCAGGAGTGTGCTGAGTTCACGGTCAGCCCTACCAGCTGTGGTAGGAGACTGACTCGATGGCTCTTCCACCGCCTCCGATACATGCTCTCATTCAAATCTTTGTATTTCCCGGAAGGCTCCCCAGAGAACTAGATTGACATCATCATCGCAGCTCCCAGGCACAAAACTCCAAGACTTCATGACTACGAAGGACAATACAGTGCCCTTTAGCTGTAGAGACAGTGCCCTTTAGCTGTAGAGACAGTGTCCGCACAAGCCCCAATCAAAAAGTATTTCATGGGGAGGGAAAATGAGCATCTGGCTCGTATATATCTGCTTTGTCAGAGATTTCTTAGCACATTATGTCTCCACATTTTTCAAACTCTGTGCTAACAATCCTGGAAGATCCTCTGGAGGCGAGTCAGGCATTTAAAGTCAGAGCTTGGAATTATTTTTGCTGTGTGCAAACATCTTTCTTGGCCAGAGTACATCCCCAGAATTGACTTTGGCCTGGTTAGACTTGAGAGGGCTTTGAGAAGTGACCAGTGAATGAGAATATATGTATCACTACATCCAATAACTGATTTTTTAATAAATAAATGCAAACCATGCACAGATATTAAACAATGGTTACCTTTTGCTACCTAAGGAAAATCACACACTTCTCTTTCTTTCATTTTTTTGTTTCTGGGATTCAGAATCATGAACCACAGAGTCTGCATAGATCTGATTTTTACATAATATTTTGTGGCTTTAAGTAATTTAAATCAACTAAATCTACTGATGTTGCATATTATTTTTTTAAAGAAAAGAGTAAAAGGAAGAGGAAGAAATCATTGATTCATTATGAACTTATTTTTTTTCCTCATGTATAACTTTCCAGCTCATGTATAACTTTTTTCCAAATACACCTAAGCTTATGGCTTATTGCTCTTTATTTTCATGAATTATTAGGTCAGTAAACACTCCAGCTAAGTTGTAAAAATTTACATTGGTCCCCTCTAAACTTACCTGTATGTTTTCTTTTTCTTCTTTTTAAAAAAAATCTAACTCTACCATTTTAAATTTCTTTAATTCCAAACCATGATCATATAGATGTTTTCCTATGGTTTATGCATTCACTCAACAAATGTTTTTTGAGTACCTATTATATGCCAGACACTTTCTTAGATACTGGTTATATAGAAGTTAAGAAAACAAAACAAAACAAATCCCTGCCTTCACAGAACATACATTCTAGTAAGTGAGTCATCTAATACAAAAGATAAATAAAATATGTGTCATGTTGGATAAGTATAAGGACTAAATATTATTTAACAGTAAAGCAGGGAAATGACAGAAGTGTTGGATGAGCATGTGCAGTTTTAGAGATAAGGACCTACTCATCAACTTGGAGGGTGACGTTTTAAAAAGTTGTGAAAGAGCTTGGTCTGAAATTTCCCTTTGGTTTGTATTTGAACAACAGACTTGCAAGTAAATCAGTACTATACACAAGATAATAAAGGAGCTGTTAGATCTGTTTCAGAAAAACATTCCTTTATCACTCTTGGAAGCTACTTATAAACCATGTCCCATATTCATCTAAAGGGAACTTGCTTTAAATATTCTAAATGGTATTATTTTATCACTAACGATACATCTATCACTAATGTAGTCACTGTCTCTAGTGACTACATTATGCATTATACTTTAACATAACTACCTGTATGTAAAAAACTAGGTACTCACATCTTTTTCAGTACATCAGCCCACTTTTAGTCTTAATTAGTGACATTTTACTGTGTGGCAGCTCAGCTTGCCTTAACTGCAAACTATGCAATTTAGGCACAAACAAGGGAAGGTAAGAAGACAGCAAGAAGCCTAAATACAAATTTCACGTTATTTAGAATCAAGCTTAGTACACACAACAGAAACTCTACGACATGGAGGGTGAAGAAAACGAAATCATTTCCAAAGGTATTTATTGAGAAATAGTAAAGATATACATATTTTTACAAGCTTTTAATATTAATTTACATTTCTTTAAATTATGTAGGCCCCAATAATCTATACTTTACTAATACGTAACAGAAACCCTTGACTTTGTTAGATTTCCATAATGCTACCATAGTTGGGAGTCAAAAATGCAACTTTGGCTCAAGATGCTTGTTTGTTTTTAAAAGAGATACTAAATGCCATATTCACTGAGAATGCAGGCTTGTCATAAACAAATGTGCATTAAAAAAAAAAAACCCAAAAACCTTCATACTGAGCATGCTGTTGACACTATTTTGAATCTTAGCTCACCAGAGACTAAGGGAAAAACATTTTTAGAGTGTTATTATCTACTTTTTGTGCACAAATTCCATGATCCTAAAATATTTTTTTGCCTCTGAATTTGATTTACAAATCTTTGCAGGGTGTAATGACTTCATCTTGTCTGTGACACTATTGTAGCTGGGCCACCTGTTTTGCTATTCTTCAGGTGCAACACGAGGTGGTGACCTGTCCCGGCGATATCACAAGTTTGTGCATATAGGAACCAAACACCCATGTCCGTGACAAAACATTTTCAAATTGGTTTATAATAAGGCACAATATCCTATATGTCAACAGAACATGGCAACTTCCAAAGGGGCTTTTTTGTTTGTTGGTTTATCTTTTGTTTTTAAGATCAGAAAGGAATAGGATCTTGGGTTCCTAAGGGGGGGAAGAGAAGCGTTCTAGCCTGAGCATGCTCAAAGTCACAGGACAAACTGTGATGTGGGCTCACTGGCCTGCACCACGGTGGTACCAGACGAGCTGTTCTCCAACAACCTAGCATTTAGGTTTTAGGCTGGCAGCCTCTTCTGAACACATCATCATTGGAGAAGAGGTCTGTGGGACATAGCACTGCTGATGTAATCAGCGACTCTTCTCTTTGCCCTGTAAAGGGGTGTTCCTTTCTGTACCTGCAGTTTTAGCAGCATAAGAAGCCTTGCCTGTTTGATATGAAAAAGAGTGAAAAATTTCGATGTAATGCCAAAATTCTATCATTTAAAGAACCTGGCTCTACAGTAAAGATAATTTTGTTTTGTTCACAGTAATAAATATTTAAGGTTTTAGTGCACAAAATAGAATTATGTACTGATAATCAATGCAGCTCTTTAATTTTTTAAAACTACTGTTTTCAAGCTAAAGGCCAATAGAAATGTAAGATTTATTATTATTATTATTAAGTATTCCAACCTTAATCTATCTGCAAGAGTACTTGGTGCAGAGGTAGCCAAAAGCTACAAAATTTAAAGATTAAGATTAAGGTCTACGTGTGATGAAACCACAATCTTAAAATCTGCAAAATAGGGTCTCAATCTCTTTCTGCCCAATGTAAACATGGCCTTAGCGTACAGTAAAGAAATACAGGTTTATAGCTTGGAAAATAAAATCACATTTCCATAGCAAATGTTGTGATCAGTGTACAAAGCACCAATCTTTTGGGAGCCACTGAAGCCTCAGATGATGGATTATCGTGGACCAGCCTCTGGTTAGGAGCACTGCTTAGTAGCTGGATGGCAAGTTCCGCATTGTGACATTTTAAACACAGAACTGCAGGTGTAGACACCATTAAAACACTCCTAGATCTTGAAGTCTTAAATTTCCACAAGGGAAATCATGTCATACGAAATGACAGGAGAACCTGTATCGTGTTCCTAACATGGGCTACACACCAAGAAAAAAAAACATGCAAACACAACGATGACAGGCTCTCCTTGCAATGAATGAAGTCCATTGTGCAGTAATGGTACAGCCAGAAACTAAGGTACGCAGGTCTGTAATGGAGAGAGACTGGATGGATGTGTTAAGACAGAGAACCAGATACTATTTCACCGTTGTAACTTCAGTAACGCTGCCAAGATCTGGCTCACTTGTTCATTTATTTTATGATGATAGTCTAGGTAAAATTTTCATTGATTCACTTCTTTCCTTAGAAACCGTCTGGGGCATTCACCTTCCACTACTGATGACACTTCATTTTTGCAATGGCATTGGGAATAAATGCACTTAGCTTTATTTTAAGCCCTGTTCACCCAATGTGAATTTTAAGCCATGTTCATGCATATTTTAAGAAAGTTTGGGTGATATTTGCTTATGATTTTCATCAGAATATTTTCTTCTATACAACTTAGACGTATCAACGAGTCAGACTCCAAACAGTATAGGTCATCATGAATATGGCTCTTAGTTTTCTCCAGTAAAACTGTAGAAAGGGTACTCAAGGTTTCAACATACACTTCACTTTCTAAGTAAAGGTCCCACAATCTTTCCCAAACCTTCTGCTTCTGGTTGGATGCACCAATAGTTGCCTCATACAATTATTGGAATTATTAAGAACCCAAATAAAACACAAGCTTTCCTTTATTATTATTGTTTTCTTATTGCAACAAATACTCAGTTTCTTGCTGATGCATTATGAAGCTTTGATAGCTTGAATTTTAAATTTGGTCATCTTAAGAATGATCACAAAGGTTTTTGTTTTTCATTATCTACAGAGATTTTAACCAAAGTTACATTGTAACACACAAATGCTGTCTTGTCTTTAAGGCACAACACATCAGTATGAACATTCTGTTTGCCAAACTTAAAAAAAGAGACATGATTAGATTCCCATTTCCCCTCCCGCTACCCTCCCCGACAAATGAAAGAAAAATTGCATCCACTTCCAAAGTCAGCTGCTAATAAAGTCACAGTAAATTACTTTCATCAATAATTTACACAAATTACAGGTCTAGATAGGACTGTCCTTACACAGTCTGAGTGCATTCCAATTCAGATTTTCTGGGCTAGGTAGGCTAAAGTCAGATTCAAACCTCAGGGCTGAGAAGATCTCCCATTTTGAGGAATGTTGTTGAACCTTGTCAGACGGAGCCTGTGTTGGTGCTTTGCCAGGGTGAGAGCTCTTTGCTAAAGCTGTTACTTCCAGTTAGGACTCATTCGGTGTGTACCAGCAACCTCCACAGATTTTTTTTTTTAAACCATTAAAGTGTTGTAAATATAAGACCATAGAGCTTCCTTTCTGTAGCACTAAAGTTTAATTCCATTCAGCAATCTGAATTCTTCATTCTGGAATTCTCATTCCAAATATGATTTCATCCTTTAAGACAATTTATATGTGTAAAGCCAGAGGCATTGAATCACACATAAAAATTCAGTGTACTTGAAATATAAAAAAAAAAAACAAAAAACAAAAAAAAAACGGATCTCCAGCTAGAGAACACAGTTACAAATACTCTAATTCCAGTGCTTGATGTAGAGCCAAGAGGTCTGAATGACTTGATATCCTCCAAAAGGGCATATTGTGCTGTGTGGTTAAGAGAGGGAGGGATGGGAGAGAGAAGGGGAAGGGATGGAGAGAGAGCATAACTATTATCTCAGTGAAGCAGCGGTCCGCACAAGGAAGTGTAGTTCACCCAAGTTCAAGGGAGGGAGTTTAAGGGAGGGACGATCATATTTGAAGGTTTGGTAGCATCAATGTGGTATTGTCAAAATAATAGAGAAATAGATCTGAACTGGATTTTAATGATAATAAAAGAAAGGAATGAGATTTCTTAAGTAGTTTAATATTTATTTTGGAAAGTGTCATTACTAATCTCAGCATCCGGGAAAGCAAGCTGAGCGTCAAAATCCTACGTGGCTGGAGGAAAACAAATTTTACTTACTACGTCACTCCTTAAGGTCCATCTCTCAAAAAAAATGATAAACTTCCTAAATCCAAGGCTTTTTGTCGATTTGAGAGGAAGAGGGTGAATTCCTTTCTACATTAAAATATAATTTGAAGCTGGACTATATAAGGTAGAAGAAAATGTGGGGATGATCAAGTTTCTTACTTGTCTGGGGTAAGTAATAATTTAAGCCAGCAGAGTTGACCTGATTTATTTCCTTGGTGTGGGATTGAGGGAAAGCACTCCAGCATGCATGCTCAAGGGGGAGATATCACCCCCTTACGGGGACAAAAATGAGTTTTTGTGGGGAAAAAATTCTTAGATATTACAATGGTTTGTGGCTCTCCAAAGCTATACCAGTAATGGTATATGCGTGGTATTAAAATTTCATGAATGGTTGTAATTAGGAAAAAAAATGTCTAAAAATACTTCATTGTGGACAATAATGAAAAAAAGGAAATAATGCACTATAGCAATTAACAAAACCAAAACTTTATTTGTAAGTTTGGGCTGATCACATCTTGTAGACTATATATTTGCATGTAAAATGGAAATATATGTATATTATATGTAACATGGAAAAGACACTTTATTATAAAAATGAATAATTAAAATAATAATCTCTATTGTTATATAGTTTTTTACTGCCCAATATGGTAGCCACTAGCCCAATATGGTTATTGAGCTCTCAAAATGTGGCAAGTCCAGTTCAAAATACACACTGAATTTCGGAGACTTAGAATTGTTTTAAAAATGTAAATATCACATGAATAGTTTTTATACTTATTAGGTGTTTAGACAATAATATTTTGAGTATATTGGTATATCATTAGAACTAATTCTACCTGTCTCTCTTTTTAATTTTTTTTAAACACTGCTTCCAAAAAATTTAAAATTACAAATATGGCTCACAGCATATATTTCTATAGGGGAGTTCAGTTGTCAACTTTGAAATTTCTTCTTAGATTTACAAAACAAACTATGCTTTTGGGTCAAATTAAAGCACAAAATTCACCTAGAAGTAACTTTTTAAAAATTCAGCTCAGATCTATTTGTAATAGCAAAATAGTACTTTATATTTTTGCACATGCGATTACAGCTACATCCAAAGAAGAGCATGCATTCCGGATACTAGAGAAACCAACCACCTGTGTTTCAAAATAGAATTATAAGCCTTCACCATCACCAAAACTGTACCTACATAAACAACCATTTGGAAATAGCATTCTAACCAAGGTTCTTATCCACTTGGAGTCATGCCTTTTTCTCCTGAAGTTTTGGGTTTAAAGCCGAAGGTGTTAACAACTGGTATACCAAGTCTAGTTTTCACGCCACGCATAAATGGGGTTGACTTTATAAATTTTAATTTTCAAAGGCATATACCATTTCTGGTTTGGAAAAGCGAATTTGATTAGTCCTGACCTAGATGTGTGTGAATTTCACATAGGCTAAAAGACATGTAAAGTGCTTGCTATGGTGGCTGCACTGACTGCTCTTTGTTGTGTGTAATTATGGTGCCAATATGAAAAATTGAAACAACAAGGACTCGGGACACTGACAAACTCCAGAAGATATTTCAACTGTGTGCAACCGGAAGGATTTCAAGTGGTCGTCAGCTTGGGTCACTGACACTGCTAATTAAGACGGAGGGGCACTGTGGGAGGATGAGTCTGAAACAACTCTCTTAATGTTATGGAAAAGCATGGAATATTTCAAGTATGGCTTCCAACGCGTCACCAAACCTTCTAAAGTGGAAGCTCCTTCTTTTTCTCCATTTTGCTTGATTTGACTTGACCACAAACATAAATCGTATCTTTTACCTTTCTAGTATCACTATAAACTTTCCTAGGAAACTGTTTATGTTGTTTTTTTTCGGGGGGAGGGCGAGGGGGGACAGAAATCAGATAAACACTCCAGCACATGCAAGTGTTTAGTGAAGGCTTTATCAGATGATTATTTGAAATCTCCTCAGGATAATAAAGACAATATTCTTTCTATGTAAAACAATATATGCTGACATGTCATTATTCAACAATACTTATTCATCATTTTGCTTTGTTTTATAAATTATATCACTTTAATCCTGGCTAGATGATATTCTGCTATCAATCAGTGAAGGAAGCGGTAGATCTCAGTTGTGTTGGTCGATAGTCTGGTATCTGGGGCCAATCTTGATATCATTCTCCTTTTGATGCTGGACCAACCAGTTAATGGTTTTTTAATTGCCTTGATTTTTTCAGAAATATGGGCCAGATGAAAAGGCTGATTTAAATACCTAGGGCCTATGAGATCTTCTGAATATATTCAAAGCCAGCTGCTTGGCTTCAATCAAGTACCAATGACTCACCAAAACAAATAACACTCTTCTAGAAGATGTAAAGGACATTGCCTCTAAGTCTCTATAACAAGTTGGCACAAAAGGATTTGAATAATATATCCCACTCCAATAGCATTTATTAATTTCTCTAGTAAGTTTTCTTCTTCATCTATTAAAGCTACCCTCAGATTTATCATCATGGGGCACAATTACTACTAGGCACTCGCAAGGACCATATGGCATAGAGGATGGATGGGAAAAGGGTAAGAACTGAGCCACTCACATGGCTTTCTATGGAGCTCGTTAAGCGTCTTTAATCTTGTTGAACTTCATGTGCTCAAAAACGTTTTTTTTTCCCCCATCTTTCTTATATCTGTGTGTATTACACACACACACACACACACACACACACACACAAGCACACACACAAATAAATGTAACTAAATGTTCCTATATTTCCTATGAAGTTTCAGGCAAAAAAAATGCTAGACTCCAAATGGTTTATTTGAATGTAAGTACTGACCTTCTCATGCTCTTACTGCTTTGCATCTATAAATTTAAATCATTTGTCAAGCTGCCATTGGGCCAAACTACAGGAATGCAAACAGAAAAGCTTGCATTAGAAGTATCACACCAACATTGTTTGAAACAGGTTACCTTTTTTGCTGCCTGTTCTTCTTCTACACCATCCCCAATTACAACATATACTACTTTTCTGCCAAACCTTTGCATTATTCGTTCAAAGCAACTTTCTTTTCCTGGAAGATAAACAAGATAAAGTTCAGAGTGAAGTTACCTGGTTAGCGGCATGCTCCTCATCTCGGCCATCTCCAATCACAACATAAGTTATGTTAGTGCCAAATCTGGACACTATACGCTCAAAACAGCTTTCCTTGCCTGAAAAACAATGCACTGCTTATTCTTTCAGCCATTGCATTCATTAACCTAAAGATTCATAAAGTGTTAAGTTACTTTCTCTTGAACATCAATCACTTAAACTTGCTTGCAAACTCTGGGTTTATGAAATCAACAAATATGGTTGAATACTCTAAGTCTTTACTTAAGACAGATTATTAAATGAATGTATTTCACACTCCAAAAAAAGTCAGTAGGGCTAAGTATCTAATTGGAAAAAAAACTTATATCTCTTTTATATCTTTCAGTCCATTAAAAGGCTATAGGAACAACTTTACAAGCAACTATCAGTTTTTACATTTATTTGTGTAATTCTACATTTTATCTAGTTTGTTTTAATTAGTATAGACAAGTCAGCTAAAATTATTACTGTGAAAAACTGAAGGTTCACCTAGAACGAAAGAGGAAATACTAAGATATGGATTTATCTTGATAAACACTTCCTTTCTTCAAGTGGCTGGGAGCTAGTCTGCTCAGATTAATTGTACTAAGGGTGTTGTTTGCTTGGACCACAGCACTGGTGACACTAGTATCCTCTGATCGCACTATGGGAATAACACCACAGAATTTTTACATGTTCTTTGTTTTTACAACATTGGCATTATTCTCTGAATTTCATTCCCAGCATGTTCATTCAGTCATGGCTTCTTTTTCACTTTTTCTTACTCTGATAGTTCAGAACTCCAAAAAATACTAGCTTAAAGGGAAAAATAAAAATGATTTTTTTTTCAGATTAAAGATAAGGAACAATTTGGCCAGTAAGAAAGAATGTTGTCCTTACTAGAGGAAACGTTTATGCTTGTGTAAAACTACTTGATTTGTCAAAAAGCAAAATCGGGTTCGATGTATTAGTCCTGCTAGCATAAATACACTTATATAAAAAATGAATGGGATTGGTACCAGGGCTCTGAATGGCAGTGCTTAGGACAATGAGGAATTTACTTTACGAAAGCTTGCCTCTCTTTAACTATACTCCCCAAACAGCTGTAGCTGGGGGCTCTTTTTGCCTGTGCCAATATCAGAACTCTGCAAGGCCCAGGGCAGGTTATTTCTGGTAGGGGATTTTAGGATTCGGAACTCTTGTCCAGCCGCCAGAGCCTGTTTGTTGACCTTCAGGGCACATTGTACAACCCATCTATTTCCCCAGGCATTTCCTTGACAGCCAACAGAATACATGAGTTGTTTTCTTTTAACTCTTTCAAGATGGCAGAAGTTGATGAGCTTTTGTTTTTGAAAGTTTCTTAGAAGTCTTAGAGCCTGTGAAAGGTACTTAAAGTCAAAGATGGCTCCATAGATAGCTATGATCTAAATAAACAAGGCTGTAGTTCTTTGATTGCTACTGAACGTTTCTGGAAATGTGGATTTCCAGCCATTCATATGTTATGAATGCTCCAATTATGTTTTCTGGTTCACGAAACTTTTTTTCCCCTGGAATTAAGGTTACTCGTTCAATCCATCTGACACTCCCTTATAATGCCAAAACAGTACTTTTATCTTAGATCTAGATTATTGCATATGCAAGGATGTAATACCATATACCATGTTAGGTAAAATATTAAATACTATGGCTAAAGGTACTGTATATTATTTAGATAACATGTGCCATACTGAAATACAAATATAATATAAATGTATATGTATATATAAAGAGTCAGAGCTATCCAGATACCGAGTTCAGAATTTCATAGGCAACAGTTTTCATAAAGTTTGCACATGCTCAAAGAGTTGCAGGGGACTTTGCTATTTGAGCTCTACTCAAATTTGCTTGATATTCTTATAGCAAAATTGATGAAAGAGGGAATCATATGGAGACACACATTAAGAAAATCCCCCAAAACACAGATACGAACGTATTTCACACGGAGTTAGAAATAATTTTCTTACCTATTTTAGTTGCACTGTAAATATTCTCAATGGGAAAAGCACCTCCTAAACTATAGAGTAGAACCTTCGCAAGTGCTGGGATCAGCTGGGTTGTTGTTACCAAGACATTTACGCAGTTACTCCTAAGATGAGGAGGAAACAGGCATTTTTGTTTTCTAATACTAGATAACGTCTAACAGTACAAATTTTAAATTATCCTGCAGTCTTTCAATTCCATAATGAACAGTCCCTGATAACCTACCCTTTCAATATTCAACAGTTGTTTATGGTACCTATCACCTGGTAGGCGCAATGCCAGATGCCAGAAATACATCCCAAAATGAAGGAAGTGAAGGAAAATAAGTTTTCCCTCCTACCCAGATCACAAGGTAGACAGGGAGGGAGACAAGTAAATAGACCCCTGTGGATAAGAAATGTGTTCTATAACCAAGATCTCCTCAGGTCCCTGTGGAACCTCACAGGATACCTACCTCGGCCAGCGGCAATCATGGAAAGATTATTAAAGGGGGCATGGCTTACCTCTGAGTTTTACAAGTATGCACATCGGCAGTTTTCATAAAATTTGCACATATACAAAGAGTCACAAGGGGCTTTGTTATTTGAGGCAGGTAAGGTAGTTTTTAGGGTGATAGGACTCCATGTCCCAGAGTTTTTAGAGCCTGGGAAAGTAGAGGACACAGGAAGGGAGGAGGGGATGGGATGTGTAAGAGGAGTTTTTAGATTTTGTGCAAGAAACAGCCCAGAAAGTCCCAATCAAGGTACTGACAAATGGTGCATCCTGAAGAAGTAAAAAGAGAGAGGATTCTTATTTAGAACGGAAGGGATTGAGTTCCTGAATCTCCTTCTAACAACCAAGGGCAAACTGCATTTAATGGGCCTTGTTTTAATCCATCTACTACCCTTTGAGAGTGAGAATCTTCCACTCTGCAACTTACATCTGTTTCTTTCACAGTAGACAGGATGGGGGGTGAGGGTGCAGCCGGGAAGGTGAGATAAAGGAAACACCAAGAGAGGGGAGACTGTTAGCCTGAGCCAGGGAAAAGAATGGACTGTGGCCCTTCCTTCTGGATTACAGGGAAATTGAGCTGTCCCGCCTGGAGGGACTCAAACCACACACCTGAAACTGGGAATCAGAAGGCATATAGCTATGCACCTTTCTCTACTAGATATTTTTTATCGTGAGCCTTTAATACATATTTGTAAGGGCTGATACAATATTCTCTAGAATTCTGCAGACTGATTTTCAGAAAACTGGTCTCAAGGGCAACTTAGAAGGACAAGTTGAGTGCTAAATTCTTATAGGTATGTATATGTTTAGCCCCCAGTACTCTTCATATTATGGTTTATATTCTTTAGACATATCATGTGTAAAGAAGACTACAATTTATTTAAAAACAATTATAAAACCTTTATAATGATAGCCTTTTAAAACATTTTCATTTCTAAATTATCTCCATAGACTAAATGATGAGGTTATCAATTTATATGGGACAAAGAAACAAAGACTTCTAGAGGTAGAAGTTTAATAAGTATCATGAATACAATATTAAATTTTACTAATAAAAAAATAAAAAGCTAGAAAGTGACTTGCCTTTGATCAGACAAAACTTCCCCAAATAATGGCAGACTACTAAGAATAATACACAAACACATTACTGTATTGTGACACAAGGTTCTACATCATATTTCATCAAAATAAGATGTTATTCAATGTCATATATAGATGAGTGTTACAGAATGAAAACACGGTGGAATAAAAGATAGCACGGGCTTTTTAAATTTGGTTCTGAAATCTAATAAATAAATTACAAACATTGCATATATTTATATGCAATTTATAATGCATTGTAATTTTCAATTACAAACATTGCATACATTTATAAATTGCATATATAGACTTGTAAAATGCAGATGAATATAAAGAAGAAAATGAAAAGCACCAATTATTTAACCATCCAGAGATGATAACTGCTGTCCCCATTTTGTGCATTTATTTTCAGATTTTCAGTTTGCATGTAGGTTGTTTTCCCATTAGGACCATACTGTATGTGTAATCTTACATCTTACTCTTTTCATTTGTTTTTATCATGAGCCTACTTATATATGTCATATTGTCCATCATTCTCCCCCTCCAACAAAACATAATGTATGCAAACTACTCTATCTTGTGGCTGCACCACCATTTTTTAAAGTTAAGCTTAGTCACTTAGATGGTTTTGATTTCTCAGTATCATAAACAATGCTATCTTACATATAAACTTTTCCTATGCATATGATTATGGCCTTTGACTACATTCCTAGAAGAGGAATTACAGTCACAGGGTACACACTTTGCTACAGGCTCTGATATATAATTCAGCAGTGTTTGGTGTAAACATCTGCTTTTCTGACAGAGTTTGTGAAATTTACCAATAAGGTAACAGATGTGGATAACTTGGCAACTTTCATGGTACTTAAAACTTCAATGTATAATGATTTATTCCCCTTCATTTCCTTGTCATACATTTATTTATTTAGTTAGTTATTTATATCACATACCCGTGTGTTTAATAATAATCTATATATAATATACAATGGCTACACATAGATAATGTAATAATGTAACACATACAATGTAATGTAATACCCTTTGGTGTTTAACTATCTAGGAGACCTCTTTAAAAATAATGAAAGCACCTTCTACATTTTACACACGATCTTAGGGGCTGTTGTCCTCACATCCCAGCTTCCTTGCCCTTTGGTCTCCATGTCTCTGTGACTGCACAGAGCTCACAAGGCAGCAAGTCCCATTTTAAAACAGCTTTAATTGTCAGACAATTCTTCCCACATGGAGCCAGAACCTCCCTTCCCCGGCTTCCTACTCATCGGGACCAACTCTCTCCTTCATAGATGCAGAGAGGAATGTAATTTATTTCCAGCCCAGCATCTCAAGTAGTTGAAATTGGTAACCTTGTTCCATACACGGCTCTTCTTCAGATTAAACTCCTCGGTTCCTCCCTCTGACTGTTCCTTTTCTGTAGTTTCCACAGCCTAAACTCTTCTGGCCACTTTGCTGGACACAAGATGCTACAAATATGTCACAGCCCCTGCTGGAATGAGGTGCCCAGAACTGAGCAAAGTACTCTGTTCTGCTTCCCCAGCCTGACCCAGGAATCTACGGCCCCCTCCCCTCTCCATTTAGAGACTCTGCTATAAATGCAGTGGCTTGTCATGCCACGTGGTTAAAAGCCACGTGAGGGATTTGGGACACACTCGTTTACTTCCATGTTCTGATTAGACTCTCCTTTTACCCTGCTAAGGTTTCTCTGTATCTTGATTCAATCAGTCCAAATATTAGCTCTTCTCTGAATTTTGTGTTACCCACACATTTGCTAAGCATGATTTTATTTATTCATCCAACACAGAAATAAAACTAAGGAATAGGATAGAACAAAGATTCATTCCCACCCTACTAGCTATCATGTTCCGGATTTATATTATTAATTAGCATTTATGGCACATGGTACACAACTAGTTATGTCAATTCAGTTCTATTATCTACACTAACAAGTCAGCATTTCACCGTTTGAACTAAACAACACAAAGGTTACAAGTTTTTCAGGAGCTTTCTCTTGCTTTTTTTTGATGTGTTCAAATTACGTATATTCTCTATAATGGCATAAAAGACTTAAAAACATGCACTAATTGTATAAACAGTATCGTGTTTTTTGCCATCATCTTCTGTACTTTGTCACCAACAGAGTGCTTTTTCTAAATTTGAAAGTCAAATGACATTCCCATGGGGTTTGTCAGGGGTCATGAGGAGAGAACGGTAAAGAGATGGATCTCCCAGTTATTCTGAGAAGCAGCAACCCCCATCCTCCATCCCAAAACACACACACACACACACACACACACACACAGACACACACCACACACACACACACACACACACACACAGACACACACACAGACACACACACAGAGACACACACACAGACACACACACAGTCACACACTCACACAGACACACACACACACACATACAGACACACACACACAGACACACACACACACAGACACACACACACACACACACACACACACACACACACACACAGTGAATTTTAGGTCCCTTCAAACTCTAAAACAAATCTGGGAATTAAAACATTTTGATATATGCTATGCTATTAGAACTACATCTTCAATACAATAAATATAGAAACTGCAACAATACCGCTTACCTAGTACTAATAATTGATAAAGATTTAAGTGCATTTGTTAGCCAGGAGTCCGTCAGACCTTCAATCTCAGCCCTCAACTGCAGCCACGCATCTCTCTTGGCAGGGCCAAGAAGTCCTGCAACACAGAAAAGTAGGGCAGTGTCAAGAGATGAACATTTTTCTGGGATGCCTAGTTTGGTCTTCCTTCTGTCTGCTCCAGATGATTTTTATTCCCACCTATATCAAAAAGAGAGAGATTGATATCAACCCTGATCTTCCATTTCAGAATTGATTATCCACTGATTCATTCATTCCACAAACATTTATTGAACAACTTCTGCACATCACATTCTGGGCTAAAAATTAGGGATATAACAGTGAAAGAGTGGGTCCCAGTCTCTGCCCTCACTGATCCTAGAATCCGGCATGGTGGATGCCAATCACCTGAGGAGCTTTGAGAACTACTCCAGAAGACTGACAGGATAGGTCTGGAGAAGAAGTAGGGGTCTACCAGCCTAGGGATACAAACCTCAAATATTTTGGTTGTCTGAAAATGTTTAGTTTCTTAATAATCACAACCATTACCACTTGGAAACAGTAATAATGACATTATCGCATACAGCTATAGAGTTTTCTAGAATTTGTTTCTAATACTAGTGCTAAAGCTGTCAGAAATATGTTGTTTTGTACAAAGGAATTAAGAATTTTGTTTAAAATCCTGAAGCCTATGATATAGCTATAGACGATGGTTGAAAACTACATTGATGTTAGGATAAGAAAAGAAGTAGGCATACTAATTTTATTGAAAAACCTGTTGCTTTCATGAGGAAACAAGATCATGTAAAGCTATTAAAAAATAAAGTTCCTTAGTTAAATCATATTTCAGAATATTAAGAGTTCATTTATAGGCGGATAACTTTTTTTAAAAAAAATAAATTAATTAATTAATTTTTGGCTCTGTTGGGTCTTCGTTGCTGTGCACGGGCTTTTCTCTAGTTGTGGCGAGTGGGGGCTACTGTTTATTGTGGTGAACAGGCTTCTCATTGCGGTGACTTCTCTTGCTGTGGAGCATGGGATCTAGGAGCGAGGGCTTCAGTAGTTGTGGCACGCGGGATTCAGTAGTTGTGGCATGCGAGCTTCAGTAGTTGTGACTTGCGGGCTCTAGATTGTAGGCTCAGTAGTTGTGGCGCATGGGCTTAGTTGCTCCACGGCATGTGGGATCTTCCCAGACCGGGGCTCGAAACCATGTCCCCTACATGGGCAGGCGGATTCTTAACCACTACGCCACCAGGAGAGTCCTTGGTGGACAAATTTTTAAACCAAAATTTATAGTTTCTACTGAGCCTCATTTGTCATTATTTCAATAAAGAGATGTTAACATATCACAAAAAATGGATTAATATCTCATTGTTTAAACTTTTTACGCTATACGATTATTTACTAGTAATCTTGTTAATTTTAAAATAATTTTAATAATACCCTTTAAGAGGGAAATAATGACATGCCTGAATGATAAAAATTAATTCAGATTCCCCAAAGGGATATTTATCTTAAAGTTAAAGTTATTACCCTCAACTGCTTTTAAATAGAATACCTATTTATTTGATTTTACAGAAGTGTCTTGTATAGAGTGTTAGGGTGAATTAGGAAACCTAAGTTGCCTGCCTAAACGCATGGGCAGGTTAGTAGCCTGCAGGAGACTATTTCTCATTTGGAAATAAAGATCTTCCATATCTAAGCTCCGGTTTGGTTCTAACATTATTACTGTCTATGGTTCTACATGTTTTGGTTCTCTTGTAGTTACTGAACATCTATTGAGCATCTATTATGTGCTTCAAGCTAGCTAGGCACTGGGATACAAGGCCAATAGACACACAGCCAACCTTAAGATGTGTATGGTGTAGTATATACCTTATAGATGAAAACTTTATTTACTATATTGTATTCTATGACATACATGTAAATATACACATGTATAGCATGCAAAATATATATTTAGCTGTCTTATTTCAATTTTAGATTCTGGTTTATACTCCTCAACCATCCCTCTTTTCTTTAAAAAGAGAAACAAACAAAAAGCCCTGAGAGAAGAATGTTAAGTGACCTCATAACTAATCCTACGATCTTGTTGCCCTAAAACTGATCCTAATAATAAAGACGATCAAGGTTTATTGTGCCAAGAAGCACATCCAGGATCTAAGTTTTGAGGTCACAGGTTTTGATATCACCTGTAATATATGAATGAGTACAAAATGGTTTAGATACTACCTACAGAGTATTTGAATTTATAAAAACCATGATATAGTTAACACTATACATGGCAAAGATATACTGTCAGATAATATGCAGTTTTTGACAGGATAAAGTTAACTTGTTGAAGTCTTCAAAATGACATAAAGCACAGTTTGCATTTATTTTTGATAGCATTCCAGAAAGGTAATGATTGCTAACAACTCTGCTTCACTGACTAGGGCTCTTATGTTTAGACAGATTTTCTTTCCACAGCCTGTATCAGTTCCTTTGTCTGGTTTTCACTGAGAGCGTCCCAGCTGAGGAAGGGCAAAATAAATGTCCTGCTATTAATCTTTTTTTAAAAATTTAATTTATTTTTTTATACAGCAGGTTCTTATTAGTTATCCATTTTATACACATCAGTGCATACATGTCAATCCCAATCTCCCAATTCATCCCCCCCGCCCCGCTTTCCCCCCTTGGTGTCCATACGTTTGTTCTCTACATCTGTGTCTCTATTTCTGCCCTGCAATTAATCTTGACCAAACATCTGGGCACAAAGAATTCCCAATTCCTTTGACAGTGCTGCACCTTTTATTTTGCAGTTAGATTTTTTTTCCCCCACTAACTCTAAGAAATTAAAATTTCTGGCTCACTGTCGTCCAGCATGAGCTCTTGGTAATTTATCTTACAGAAGGATAGTCCCTAATATGAAACTTGAAACTACAGTTTAAATTGTACCTCTATCTGCAGTACCTTTATTAAATTGTAAAAGCCACACATACCTCCCACATTGTTCTTGTAGGTGTTGTATAATTCTTTTACTCTTCTGTAACGAAAAGCCAACTTCCTCATCCAGTCAACCCCTCCTCTTACACCTGTTGGCAAACAAAGGTTTGCACTACTTGCAGCTGCATGGAAGCCATCAGTTGCAAAACTGTAGGTACTGCAACACCCAAAATACATTAAAAAGAAATAAAAGAAATAATTACATGTGCAAAACTTCACAGCTGAATTTCTGTAGGAAAGAGCATACTGAAAGGCATGGCTTACCTTAAGTCTTGCCCATTATCATCAGAGGAAACATCATCTATGTGAACTTGATCACACTCCTGTTAAAAACATTGGAAGAGTCGTTTTTCAAAGGATGCTTGTCACCATGTTTGAAGCTTTTTCCATCTTTCCACCTGCTCAGCCCATGGCCAGAAGAGGGCAGCATTTGCCCACCCATCCCGCCCTCTCATGCTGGGAAATGGCACCGTTTCTACTCTGTAAGATCTAAATCCAGAAGAGGACCTTAAAAGGGGCCTGAAAACATATGGCATGTGAGTTTCTTCAGAGCAAATACAAAAATAATTTTAATCTTAAAATTATTGATAAGGAATTCTCTTGAATCTTTACAATAATCACTGGTGATCACTTTCGGCCATTTCCGTTAAGCATACTTAAGTATGAAAGCAAAGCTAATCTGAAGATACTCAAAACTTGTTTGGGCTGAACACCTCAGTGGTTACTATTATTTATTATCTTTGGAGCAGCAACAGAGGGGCTTGATGATTATGGTGTTCTGTTAAATTTCTATGACTTCCTTTTTGCTGGGCCAGTGACACCATGAAAAGAATCATGCTAATGTTGTTTTAAAAGTCCTGGTCTTTCAACCAGCAAAAAGCTAATAACTATAGAAGCTGACACTTTTTGTGGTTGTTTTAAGTCTTTCAACTGAAAAGAATACTGAAAGTAAAAGGGAGTAATGAAGATTTACCAACTCCAATGTGCTACAAATTCAAAGGAAAATAAACTTTAGGTACATACGCCCACATACTTGACCTAAGTTATAGTGTACTCAGAACAAATGGTGACTTTTCTAGAAAAGAATTCATTTCTTCTTTGCTGTTCTAAGAGTCCTTTTCTATCTTCAAATAATCGGCATAGTTCCAGTGAAATAGTACATGATGTGAAGGTGGAATTTCGGTAGGGCGTTTCAATAACTAGTTTACTAACCTCAGAGTAAATATGGTTTAGCCCTTTGGGCCTCATTTTTTCCCCTCAGATAATTACAGTCAAACTCACAGAGTCTGATTATATATATTAAGTGTTCATCATTCAAAATCAATTCTGAAAAATCATTAAATTTGAAAATAAGATGCCATACTAAAGACTTTTCAGCTACTATTTATAATCATTATAGGACTTGGAAGTATC
This sequence comes from Tursiops truncatus, assembly GCF_011762595.2. NCBI lineage: Eukaryota > Metazoa > Chordata > Mammalia > Artiodactyla > Delphinidae > Tursiops > Tursiops truncatus. The sequence continues at coordinate 60,175,173 of NC_047045.1, read as the reverse complement.
TGATGGTGAAATATTTAATATTTTATCTCTAGCTTTCCACACTGAGTATATTAGATCTTGTTGCAGTCTGAGGATAAATTAGTTGGCTCAGGTTTCTTTTAAAATATAAAACTTAGTGAGTAGCTCAATCAATACAATTTTAGTACATAACTTGAAAATCCAGGTAAACTAATTTTAAAGGTTCATATTATGTACATAAATTATAGGTTTAGTAATTTTTGAATAAATATATTCGTAAGGAAGGAAGGGCCTCAAAAAGTTCATCTGACTGGAAGCTCCCTGAGGGGGGTGTTTGGGTCTCCCAGATATGCTATACCCACACTTAAGGCACTCTCTGGCAAGAAGTAATCACTCAACACTTCTTTGTTTGAATGAATGGCAGAACTCTAAACAAATGTAGTTCATGACAGAATTACCACAATCATTTAAATTGTCTAACATAAGGTTAGGTGATAAAAATAACAATATTCTAGATGGTAAGGACTGTAAGAAGATATTTATATTAAGATTGGAGGGGAAGGCAAGAGAACAGAGTACGGGCTGAGGCTGCAGGAGAGGCATTTAGAGAGGTTCTTCCCCATTTTGACTGAGTGTTTGTTGAAAGGAGCACAGCCCAAACTTTAACCAAAGAAGGTATTATGCTTCCAGAAAATTCTCAGGGAAAAGTACTGCAGGCAACCGTAGTAGCTCTTGGATTGGGTTCTAAAGGAAAGGGTGAAGAGATTTAACTAGTTAGTATGAAAGTTGAAAATAAAAGTTCTTCCAGAATACTGAGGCAGCAAAGTAGTTCTCGAAGACAAGGATTATTTCTTGAGTTGGTGACGTTCTTGGTAAGGATGAAGACCAAATTAAACCACTACTGAAACAGGATCATGCGAAGCTGCTGATTCCACTGAGGTTCTGAAATCTTTTATCATGTAAACAATTTCCATAATTTTATAATAAACTAATGATATTAAAAAAGGGGGATCTTATGAATTACAAGTCATTTCTATATTTAATATCCTCCCATCTAATTTTTATAGAAATTCCTCTGACATTTCAAGTATTAACTCATATGATTAATTTGTACATTTTGCCCCCAAATTTACTTTTTACTCCTGAGGACATCAGTATATCAAACTTATTGGACCGTGAGTTCCATATTTGAAGTTATATTTGAGGTTTTTCCAAATGGAACTTCTCTTTAAATTTATGCCTAGTTAACTATGCTTGTTGACTCTGGACCATTGCCCAAGGATTACAGTCCAGTGAAAGAAACCTGAACTTCAATCACTTACATTTTTAGAAAAATCTAAATAATTGTTCTTCAATTAGTGTTCACTCAGAGGAACTTTATAAGAAACATTTTGACAAAACACAAAATAGTAAAAACAGTGTCATGCTTTGGCTTTAACAAACTTCAGTGAAAGAACTCAAACATTTGGAATAATTCTGGCACTAATCATAAATTCTTTAATTTTGTCTTATAAGGTGACCGCAAAGTTGTCACTGATCTGTATCAGTTATAATCCACAGCAGTCTTCTCTCACTTTTGTTAGCCCAAACTCCCTGGTGCCTTCTCTTCTGGAAGTTATTTTAACTGAAATAACATTTTATTTAAACAGAGAGTATTCACTTCTTAGGGACAGTGGTGTGAGCATTTGCCTTCTCTGCAGTTGCACAGGATGTAGTGAAGTATCTGTTAAGAGGATTTAAATTTGTATCTTTTAAGGAATTATGTGTGAGCAGCTGCTACTACATATGTTGCAGTATCTATTGAAGGATTTGAGTCTCAAATTAGATTTTTAGGTTAAGAAAAGGAACCCTGAGAGATTAAATACACAAGGGGAAATCACATAATAGGCTAACGATGAAGTTACTCTCCTGAGGAATTCTCTTTGTCAGTAGAAGCAGACATAGCTTAATACCAGTTACGAAGCTCATGACAATCTTTGCTTATAAGAGGTTTACTGAAATAAAAAACTGGGAGAAAGTAAAGTTTCAAAATCAGATACAGAAGTATAGTGGATATGTATGTAACTGTACTGAATGATCTTGAAAGCTATTGTTTAGATTTTATTACTTTTACTGTTTGTTTATCTCACCTAAGTTAGTATAAACCTCTGAGTTTCCTTGGGCACCCGGATGTGTGTGCACGTGGGTGTGTGCACATCTGAGAACTCAATTTCTATGCAGAGACCAAATCATTTCATTGACCTAGTACATTATTGTTGGATACTAAGTTTTAGTGTTTGAGTAAAATGGAATTTTTATCACATTCTAAAGCACAACTAAAAAGCTATAATCATAGACGAGAAAGTCAATACCAATATTTTCTCAGTTGCTATTTCTACCTGAGATCCTGTTGGGTATTTGAAAGATATATTTTCTATAGTATCAAATCCAAAATAAAAATTCTTAAAGCACCATAGCTGACCACATGTTTCTGATATGCCAATATTCACGTCAAACTTGCTAAAGGTATATTCAAATTCATCATCATCAATATAAAGTTATATTCAAATTCATCATATGTTCTCACTTTAGTGTTCTGTTAGAAGTTGGATGGTAAATTTATTCCATCTGGCTTCTAATGTGCCACTAAGAACCTAGAGTCATTTATTTCTAGTAAAAATAATAAATGAAATGAAATAAAACTGTAAAACTTGGATAAAACCATATCAAACTTCTTTTTTGTGTGTTTTACAGGCTTGAGAGGAGTAATAATCTTAGAATTCTTTTTAGAATGAGACTCGTCCATTTTACCCAACAGAAAAATCAACCTAAAAAGTTATCACCATATATGTATAAAAAATTCAAGTTCCCAAAAGATTAAAGTGTGTTTCCTATTATTGTATATATATAAAATAATTCTATACAGTAGACAGTAATAAGTAGTAAGGTTAATTTAAATCAGGTTTTAGAGAGGTGATTATTACTTCTTATTATCTAAAAGTGGAAGACTTGCCCAAGAATACTGATCTTTCATAGTGTCTCTTGAAGAAAAAAAAAAACCTCTTTAAACAGAATTTAAATTTTATTATCCAGTAAAAACAGTGACTCACTGCAGAGAGAACAAGAAAAAAAATGCGATTACACAGGTTTCCAACACATATGTTTATGGGATATACTGAACAACACATCTTTTACTCATGCCTCAGATGTAACTAAAACTGGGTTTAAGACCTTGTCAATTGAAAAAAAAACTTATTCAAAGCACTAACTTGGCTTACTTTCCTTGCACACGTCTGTTAATTTCAGCATGGTATGGGGACAGGGTATGTGTTCTGGAGACAGACAAACTCCAGGCTTTCAAATCCCAGTTCTATCAGTTAGCAGGTAGCCTTAGAAATGATTTTTATGCTGGTGAGCCCTACAGTTTCTTCTCTACAACAATAATGTGATAAACATATTTATTCCAAAAGTTTGTTAATTAATTAATGGAAAGCCCAATATAAAATGTCAAACACAAGGAGCAGATTCAGTAATAATAATCCCCATCTTCACTCATAATGTGATTATAGATAAACACTTTAATTTCATTGTGAAATCATGGGATAAAAAATCAATTTGAATGGGTCATTTAAAAAAAGAAAGAGAAATCTATTTCAGCATAGTTGTTCTTGACAGAGAGAAACTTCTGTCCAGTGCCCAAGTTACTCGGTTATTTCAGATTTTATCATCTGAATGCCTAATAACTCAGATCGTTAGCACTCCTATTATATACCTTATTACAGTACTTATTTAGCTACCCTGAGGCTATTTTTTCTTGGGTTCTTTTAGTTTGTTGTTTTTGCTTTTACTTTCTCTTCATCTGAGGTTGGAAATGGAAAGATGAATTAAGGAAAAAAGAGAAAATAAGTGCAATCAAACCAGTCAGAAGTGCTATGTAAATAGCTCTTGCATGGTTTTATCCAGAAGGGGAAGAAATAGGGAATGATAATGTCTAGAATTAGGTTTCAGATTATCTATATTTACAAAACAGAAGTAGATTCACGGATGTAGAGAACAAACTTACGGTTACCAGAGGATAAGGGCGGGGAGGGATAAACTGGGAGATTGGGACTGACATATACACACTACTATGTATAAAATAGATAACTAATAAGAACCTGCTGTATAGCACAGGGAACTCTACTCAATACTCTGTAATGACCTATATGGAAAAGAATCTAAAAAAGAGTGGATATATGTATAAGTATAACTGACCACCTTGGTGTACACCTGAAACTAACACAACATTGTAAATCAACTATACTCCAATAAAAAAATTTTAAAAATTAATGATCCACGCTAGAACCAGGAACGGTATCTGTGACTAACTACTGTGCAGTGATTAACCTAAATTGCATCCTTGTTAGTAACCTGGAAAAGCTAATGCTGATACAAAGATGGAATGAATTGTGGCTGAGACACCAAAAGGACCAGGAGTAGTGGACAGGGGTGTATGGTATGAGACATCAAAGCAGACCTTTTTGGAGACACTTTTTGTTCTAAATATGCACCAGTAAATATGTATCATTCATTAACACAATTTCGCTTTTGTTTATATTTGCATATACAATGTCTTCCCTTGACAGGAACTTTACTGTTCTCTTGAGCTAAATTTCTATCTTTCTGGTTTTCGTGAGGTTATCTGCATATATAGAAACCATATAAGAGTTTTAATAGTTTGATACAACTATTCTTAGCTCTGTAATTCTTACCTCTAAATCATTAAAAAATAAATGTGTATCAGCAAGATTAAAAATCATCTCCTCCATTCGGAGTCCAAGGGTTACAGCCATGGGGGGATCCTGAAAAGGAAATGCACATATAATGAAGTAAATTTTCAGTAACCACAGTTATTATTAAAATTATCTTAAGTGCATATGCCTGTAGGGGGTAAGGAGGCGGAGACTGTTTGGGTTTTTTTTTTTTTTTTTTTTTGCGGTACGCAGGCCTCTCACTGTTGTGGCCTCTCCCATTGCGGAGCACAGGCTCCGGACGCGCAGGCTCAGCGGCCATGGCTCACGGGCCCAGCCGCTCCGCGGCATGCGGGATCTTCCCGGACCGGGGCACGAACCCGTGTCCCCTGCATCGGCAGGCGGACTCTCAACCACTGCACCACCAGGCAAGCCCTGTTTGGGTTTTTAACCTAAGATGCAAAAGATTTCCCAATTATCAGAAAAGGTGCCTTTCTAAAGGGTTATCTACAACATATTAACTATACTGCTACATCTGTGAATTTACAGAACTTTATATGCACAGAAAAATGACTGAGATACATTTTCACATAAAGCTATACATTCATGAGAGGAGGAGGAAGGAAGCAAGCTAGTTCACAGGACCCAGTTTACATATACTCCATGGAAAGTCCTTTGGAGAAAGGTACTTGGATGGGACACTGAAGAATGGAGCAGATCTGTTACAAAGAGAAAAGGACGTCCTTTTAAGAATGACAACAAATAAGTAGAAAAGAGAGAAAAGCAGGTCTATTGGATGTTTGTAGGACGAGAGCAGACGATATCGTCTGGAGGTGGGATAGAAAGAGCTGGCAGAGCAGCTCTAACTTCATTATTAATTGTATTTTGATCAACAGGCAATATTTATCTGAATATGTGTAGAGTCTGATCTAACCTGCATTTGACTAGGGATGAAGAGGGAAGGGTGGAGTATGGCGAAAGGAACATTAATTGAGTAAATATAATATAGAAATGTATAAAAATAAAATATATACATCTAGAAGTCTAATGAAAGTAAGGGGATTAGTAAAAAGTCAAAGTGACTTAATTTTTCTTTATAGAAACTAAGAGATTACACAGCAGCAAGGAGTTGAGAATGAAGACCAGAGTTGGTACTTTATCACAGTTAATTACAGTTGAAAGCCTGGAAGAGAGAGGTGTAAGACTTTATTTTTAAAAGTAAGACCTTTATTTTAGGGCTAGGGAAATAAGTCATGCACAAACCTTGTGTTTAAAATGATCAGAGTTGGAATATCTCTAAAGGAGAACAGCTCTGGATGTGACTCTGGAGATGAGAAAAGAGGAAACCTGGAAGGGACAAATCCTCAGAATTTGAGACCAGAATGGGTGTTGGCAGGGAGAAGAAAATGGTTTCAAATAAGGCTGACAGATCTAGACGGATACTATTGGTTTTGGCTGAGAAGTTATTTTGGAAGACCATAGAGGGTGATTTGGGTTGAGTGGCTGGGCCAGGAGCCAGACTGTAGGGATGTGAGGAGAGAGAACCAAACTTGTGTTTTCAATGTTCTAATAAATGGCGTTTCAAGAAATGTATTTAAACTTGGGGAAATGTAATGCTAACGTTACTTCAATTTATGATAAGAATATGCAACCCAGGTCAGGTCAAGCAGTATTCATAAACACCCCCTAACTTCCTCGACTTTGCAAGAAGAAGACCCTCTTTATGCCACACCTATACTGCAACAATCAATTTTTTCCCTCTGTACTTCCATAATGCTTTGAGGGGGGAAACCTTAGAGTGTAACCATGTTTGAAGTGAATGTCAGCCTCTTATTCTGTAGTGATGAAAACCTACAGAATAGGAACTGAGTGCTGAGAAGGAGAGAGAGGAGAAGGTCACAGAGATGTTGAGCAAAGCTAAGACTTGATGTGGGAGAAGATGAGAGGACAATCATAGTATGCTGGGTGTCAACATAATTTTCCAACTGTTTACGTCTCTTTCTTGGAGATTTCTGTGGATTTCATAGCTAGACGTTCTCTCTTCTCAAAAACAGAGACTCATGGTTCACATATTTTTTAAATTTTTATTATTTATTTTTTTTGCAGTATGCGGGCCTCTCACTGCTGTGGCCTCTCCCGCTGCGGAGCACAGGCTCCGGACGCGCAGGCCCAGCGGCCATGGCTCACGGGCCCAGCCGCTCCGCGGCATGTAGGATCTTCCCGGACCGGGGCACGAACCCGTGTCCCCTGCATCGGCAGGCGGACTCTCAACCACTGCGCCACCAGGAAGCCCTGGTTCACATATTTGATGGCATCTCGGTGTTATGTCCTCCAGTCAGTATGACTCTATGCTAGATTCATCTGTATTCCAGTGACAGGATCATTTGGAGCAACATACCCAAAGATCAAATAAATTCCATTTTATCCAACAAGTATTCATTCAAGAATGAAAACAAAAATATGAAGTGCCCATTGTGTGTCTCAAGGAGCTTCAAAACTCAGAGGGATCTCTTGCTCTGTTTCCTTCAAATATAAAATTCTTTTTTCTTATTTCTTTTTGTTGTTGTTTATGTTTTTGTTGCTGTTGCTGAAAGAAAATCTCTGGAGGTAAAAAAATTAAAAAATATACATGTGTCTTCTTCCTGTAAAAAATTCCTATTTCTAGACTCCCTCTCTCTTTGTTATGGGGGTGGGGGGTTTGAATAGGCTGAGGACACAGAAAACTTGTAAATATTCCATCTAGTCATGGAACCATGAACAAAAAGCCTACAGAAATATCAGGAAAAATCAAATGTAATTATAGCATGAAAACATGTAATTCCATTAGTGATGCTCTATGCTTTTGAGGAATGTTCACTGATGCAAGACAATAAAACTGAGCTCCACAGGACTCTGTTATGTTTCTGATGATTACTGCCCTAAAGATATATATTTCAGATGGGGGTTCAGAAATGTCTTCTATAAAAGGTTTTCCTTCTTGAGACTAGATTGGTTAAAGTCTTATCGTACGATATGCCAATTTTTCTTTTTCAAGTTTTAGATAAAATTCTTCAATTTCTTATGTTCAATGCCTCACATTCTTTGTATTTACAGATCAGATTTACGGGATGGGAGAAAACGTACTGTTTCTTTTTGATTGTTACTTTCACCGATGCCACGCTTCTGTAGCACGTAACTCTCTATGCTACCTAAGCAGTGATCAAGAATTCTCTAACAAAGAAGCATAGCGTATGACATGATGAAAACTGTTTTTGAGCACCCCACTGGAATGCAACCCCACGGCAAAGGAAGAGCAGTTATCTGTTTCTCGAGCTCCGGAGATTCCACATCACACAGGCTCCTAGAGCCAGGACTTAGTAAGCATTTTGGCAAAACTTCATTGGTTAACTGGGGAAGTTTCAGTTTGAGGTTTGCCTGAGTGTGAACTGGCTGTATTTTGCTAAGGCCTGTTGAAAGGGAGGTGTTTTGTCACCTATGCCGAAGGCTTGACACAGAACGGCTAGGAAGAGCCACGCCACAAGCCAAGGAGAGCTGTGCTTGTAAGAGGTGCTGATCTTGTTTCTAAGAGAACATCAGGTGAGGGCTTACTTTCAAATATCCGGTTTTACTTTTTTTCTTTTTCCAGTTTACTAAGTCACTGGGATAGCTAATTCTAAGTAAGCAAGATTCCAGCACCCCATTTTCCAGCTAAAGAACCCCCAGATGTAAGAATCCAAGAAAGATGGGCAGGAAGTTGGTGGGTGTCGCTGTCATGTTGGACACCCTCTCCCTTGCAGAGCACTGGGCAGGAGCTGCCGCAGCCTGCAATCCCACGGCTTTATCAGGCATTTGAGAATTAAACATACTCCTGGATTGAAGCCAACTTTTATACAGAGATGTTTGCTCGTTTTCATTAGTGTTTGTAGAATTATGGGCACCTTATGAATCAAGGGTTACTGCCTTTCCTCAGTTTAACTGTAGTGAGTGTTGAGTTTAGGGTCTGCAATGAAGTGACAGTGAAAACTTGGATAGAGGGGGAAAGTGGGATAATAAAGTGAGTAACAGGGTTTTGTGGTAGCTGTGATACGTATTATACACGCATAACAGTTCCAATCGGTTCAAAGTGTCTACAGCAGAGTTTCCTATGGGGCAAACTGAACCTCTGCCAATTTAAATTGACTCTGTGTAGCGTTCTACGAAAATACTGAAACGATTCCCAAGACATTTGTTGGAGAGAGAGAGACAGACAAGAGATACAGAGACAGAGGGGAGATGAAGAAAATGAGTAGCTCTTGGCCCTTAACTGTGTGCTTTTCAGCCGGATGTGATCAGTGTATAACCAAGTCAGGATCAAGGACAGCACTTCTCTATATCAAAATACTAACGCCTATTAGCGTGTAAGCGCAGAGCGTAAATTGGAGCCAGACAGTCTGTCTATGGGCCTCTGCCCTGCACTGGGCCATCAGCTGGAATTCCTCCTCTAGGGACACACTGTAAAAATATTTCAGGAGAGGCAGCAATTATGTATTTTTAAAGAAATGGGGGACTTTTTTTTAAGAACTCAAGCTCTTGGAACAGTTACTCCCTTGGGACCTGAATCATATTTGTGGACACGTGCACACAGAGGCAGAAGATGTGCAAATTCATTACAGGAAAAGAAAGACAAACTAGCTCCACGAACCAAGGTGGAAATAGCTAGTGGGTTTGTTAGAATACCTAAACTCTTAATCAGCGACAAGAAATGCCATGACATTCAGTCATGAATCAGAAGGGAAATTTTACAATTGAGTTGTTTGTCTGTAATGGACAGGCAGTGGGCTTAAGCATTCTCAGGGGGAACTGGAGAAGGGTTTTAGGAACTTTCATGTATTTATTGAGTGTCTACTATGTGTCAGACATGATCAAATTCTGGGCAGAGAGCAGAAAATTAAATAAGCAAACTCCCTGCCCTTATGGGGTTTATACTATTACTGGATGGGCCCTCTGATGAATACATGGACAAAAAACAAGGAAATATGTAGTATTCTAGGTGGTGAAAAAAAATCAGTCAGCAGACACAGAAGGCTATGGGGATGGGTGGTGATGGCTTATTGAAAGGAAGTGAAGGGAAAGCCTTTCTTAGGAGGTGATAGTGGAGGATAAGAGACCTGAGAAAAGGGAGGGGACTAGCCATGCACAGCCATGGCGATAGGGAACATACACAGAGGCGACAGTGAGAAAAATGTGTACGGGAGAGTGTGAGGCACAGTGACCCATGTGAGAGACGTGAAATGGACCAAGGATTTTAAGAAAGAGGGAGTGATTAACTGGGTCAAATACAAGTGAGAGAGACACCAGGAAGATAAACCATGAATTTGGCAAGAAGGTCATTTCTCAGATTTGAAGAGAGTTGTAGGACTGGCAAGTGAGGGAAGAGCGGAGAAAGAGAGCAGTGACTGGAAAACGGCTCAAGAGGCTTTTCTGGTGATGGGACTATTACGATATGTAAAAGAGTGATGGGAATAATCCAGAAAAGTGGGACACTGGGGATTCAGGAATGAAAGAGGTCTTTTTGGGAGGAGATTCACTGGGTAAGTGAGAGGGCCTGGATCCAGGGCATGAATGGGGGTGCAGAGAGCAGGCAGAGAATACGGTTATGGTGCAAAGATAAAGTGATTCTTCCAGTTTGCTTTTTTTTTTTTTTCCTTAAAGTGATGGAGGAAGAGTTTTGTGCAGAATTGAGAGGGGGCTTTGAAGGGCTGAGGGGAGAGAAGGTTTGAAATAATCAGCTGGAAGAGTTAGCCCAGGTGTGCTGGGACCCACTTGAGATTTGTGGCCACGTTCAGCTGTTGAGGTACAGGTAGAGTGTTGGACAGGGTTTTTTTGATTTGTTTTGTTTTTTTCAAGGTGAGCCTGACGGAGAAAAAGAGGCATAAAGATGATGAGGCTTTATGCAAAAGCGGGGTGATAGCGTCATCCGGGGCTGGGATGATGACGTCTGAGGCAGAGGCTCCTGAACTTGACCACATATGAGAAGCACCTGGGGAGCTTTGAAAAATCCTGCTGCCCAGGCCACACCCTGTACCAATTAAATCAGGTATTCTCTGAGGTGGGACTCATGCACCAGTAATTTCAAAGCTCTCCAGTGATTCTAATGTACACAAGACCGAGAATCAGTGATTAAGATCTTTCTACTCAAAGTGTGGCTCACAGACCAGCAGCACTGAGTTAGGAGCTTGTTAGAAAGGCAGATCACAGACCCTACCCCGGAGATCTACTGAAGCAGAATATACAGCTTAACAAGATTGCCTGGTGACTCATACGCACGTTAATATTTATAAAGCACTGGTCTAAGAGCTCTCCTGAAGGTCTGGGATGGTTAGGGAACACCAGAGCTGGCATGGCCTTCTGGTTTCCCAGGAGTTAAGCCTCTGAGATGCTTCCAAAAGACTCTTATGACCTGAATCAGTCTGATTACTGAGTAGCATGGTGACTCAGTATAATTTCTTGGGAATTAGGCTTCCCTGGAAATAGCTTACAGTTATGAGTAAGAGTGAATTGCCCCACCTTCACCTCCATAAAGATCATCTGTGGACTTAACTTCAAGGACCAGAGGACCCATGGTGCCTCTTTTCTTAGTCATGTAGCCAACGACCTTCTAGGGAGCAGGTAAAGGTGTAAAACTAGTTAATTTTTCCTCTGGATTAAAAGGATTTGTTCAAAATCCAAGTATTTGATGTAAGCATCATACTTGTAACTGAACAGTAGTCAAATTAAGTAATCAGAAGTCATGAAGGGGACATCACACAGCTTACCTACCACTACCAGCTTCTACTGTTTTGATCAGTAGAGAATCCAATGAATAATGCTCACCCACATTTATTAAACTAATAACAGATTAAATATACTTCAAGGGGAATTACAGCAATAGTAATATGCTACAACTATAGTTGCTATGCTATACTACTGCTATCATAGAGATTATGGATGGATGGAACTTGCTTCCAGCCCATAATATATCATAAATACTTTTAAAAATAAAAACTAGTAAAGTATCATATGTATATTATACAATATATAATAGTATAGCATAGCAACCAGATGGAAAGGGAGAAGAAAAGAGAATGGTGAGAATGACCATGGAAGGATGAGCTAGAAAGCATAGGACTTAGAGAAAAGTGACAGAGATGGCAAATGAACCCACCCAATTGAGGCCTCAGGACTTGGAGAAAGGTGGGTGGTATATTAGAGGAAGACTGTAGAAAAGATAAGTGAGACATGAATTTCGAAAAAGGCAAGTTAATGATGAGTTATGGAAATTTAAGGCAAGGTAATAACGTAATCTGCCTCCCTCCAACACCCAAGATGTGAGATGGAATGCTTTTTTAAAATTTATTTATTTTTTTGTTGTTGTTGAGGTATAGGTGTTTTACAATGTTATGTTAGTTTCTACTGTACAGCGAAATGAAGTAGAGTTCCCTGTGCTATACAGCAGGTTCTTATTAGTTATCTATTTTATGCACATCAGTGTATACATGTCAATCCCAATCGCCCAATTCATCCCACCACCCCCCCAACCCCCTACAATCCCTTGGTGTCCATACGTTTGTTCTCTAAATCTGTGTCTCTATTTCTGCCTTGCAAACTGGTTAATCTGTACCATTTTTCTAGATTCCACATGTATGTGGTAATATACGATATTTATTTTTCTCTTTCTGACTTACTAGAGACTGTCATACAGAGTGAGATTGAATGCTCATAAGCGAAGATCATAAACGGAGATTGAAACTTCAGGGAGGTTATAAAAGGTGCCTCCAGAAGTTTGTGCTTTTAAGAAATGAATAGGGCTTCCCTGGTGGCACAGTGGTTGAGAGTCCGCCCGCCGATGCAGGGGACACGGGTTCGTGCCCTGGTCCGGGAAGATCCCACATGCCGCGGAGCGGCTGGGCCCGTGAGCCATGGCCGCTGAGCCTGCGCGTCTGGAGCCTGTGCTCCACAACGGGAGAGGCCACAACAGTGAGAGGCCCACGTACCGCAAAAAAAAAAAAAAAAAAAAAAAAAAAAAAGAAATGAATAACCACTTATCTTTCTTGTATATTAATTTCAAGTTTCACTGTCTCTCAAACTCCCTATGAGAGTTTGAGAAGTGTCACTGTCTTTGATTTAGCTTTACTTTTACATACATATGTACAAGTGACCCTTGAACAGCATAGGTTTGAACCTTGTTGGTCCATTTATATGCGGAATTTTTTTTCAATAAATGTGCTGGAACATTTTTTGGAGATTTGCGATCATTTGAAAAAAACTCCCAGACCAACCACATAGCCTAGAAATATTGGAAAAAAAATTAAATTAGGTATATCATGAATGCATAAAATATATAGAGATACTAGTCTATTTTATCATTTAATACCATAAGATACACACAAATCTATTAAAAAGTTAAAATTGATCAAAACTTACGCACACACAGACTGTTCAGGGCACTGTTCACAGTCAAGAGAAATGTATACAAACAGGATTAAATGCAGGATTAAATCATAACTGAAAAAATTAACTGTAGTCCATATTGTACTACTGTAGCAATTTCCTAGCCACCTCCTGTTACTATTTCAGTGAGCTCAAGTGTTACAAGTATCCGCTTAAATGCCAAGCGAGGCTAATCAACTCCTTGTGAGCAGTTCATTTCTCCAGTAAATTGCACATTGCAGTAAAAAGTGATCTCTTGCAGCTCTCGCGTATTTTGCATTGTTTACTGCAATACCATAAACCTTAAATAACACCAGGGGACCCATACGAGTGCCCCTAGTGATGCTAGAAGTGCTCCCAAGAAGCAGAGAAAATCATGACATGACAAAAAAAAAATTTAATTACTTGATATGTACCATAGCTTAAATTCTTCAGCTGTGGTTGCCCTCCATCTCAAGATAAGTAAATCCAGCATAAAGACCATTGTAAAGAAGAAAAGGAGATTCATGAAGCCATCGCTGCAGTTACACCAGCAGGCTCGAAACCTTGCTCTTTTTCAGAAATACCTTTTTATCTCACGTGGAAAATCCAGCTTTGATGTGGGTTCAGGATTACTACAAGAAAGGCATACGTGTAGATTCTAATATGACTGGAGAAAAAGTGAAGTCATTAAATGACAACTTAAAGCAAAAGGAAGGTGGAGGAGCTAAAGCTGGAGAAATTAATGTCAGCAAAGATGGTCTGATAATTTACGAAAGAGGTTTGGCTTAAAAAATGTCATGATAACAGGAGAAGAAGCTTCACACACCAAGAGGCAGCAGATGTGTTCCCAGACACCATTAAGAAAATCATTGGGGAGAAAGAATATCTGCTGAACAGGTTTTTACTGCAGATGAAACTGCCCTATTCTGGAAAAACAAATGTCACCAAGGACATTTGTTAATAAGGAAGAGAAGCTAGCAGCAGGATTTAAGGCAGTAAGGGACAGTCTAATACTACCGTTTTGTGCAAATGCAGTCGGGTTTATGATCCGGATCGCCCTTATATATAAAGCTGCTAACCCCAAGCCTTGAAGGGAAAGGATAAACACCAGCTGCCAGTCTTCTGATTGTACAAAAAGGAGGCCTGACAACGAGAACACTTTTTCTGGATTGGTTCTATTGAGGCTTTGTCCCTGAATTCAGGAAGTACCTTGTTAGTAAGGGAATGCCTTTAAAAGTCCTTTTGATATTGGACTACGACCCTGGCTACCCAGAACCCCATAGGTTCAACACTGAAGGCACTGTAAAGTGGTCTACTTGCCCCCAAACACAACATCTCTAATTCAGTCTCCAGAACGGGGGGCGGTCATAGGCCCTTTAAGGCTCATTATATATGGTACTCTACGGAAAGGATTGTCAATGCTATGGAAGAGAACCTCAACAGAGAACATCATGAATGTCTGAAAGGATTATGCCACTGAAAATGCCATCACTGGTATAGAAAAAACCCTGAAAGCCATCAAGCCAGAAACAATAAATGCCCGCTGGAGAAACTTGTGTCCAGATGTTGTGCATGACGTCACAGGATTTACGACAGAGCCAATCAAGAAAATCATGAAAGAGATGGTGGATACGGCAAAGAGAGGTGAGGGCGAAGGGTTTCAAGATAGAGATCTTGGAGAAATTCAAGAGCTAACAGACACCACACCAGAAAAATTAACAGGGGACAAACTGATGGAGATGAGTGCATCTGAACCAGTGCCAGACAACGAGGAAGAGGACATAGAAGAAGCAGCGCCAGGAAACAAAATGACATTAGGCGGTCTGGCAGAAGGTTCTGATTATTCAAAACTGCTTTTGATCTCTTTTAAGACATGGACCCTTCTATGATATGGGCGCTGAAACTAAAGCAAACGATGGAAAGATTGGTACCATATAGAAACATTTTTAGAAAAACGAAAAAGCAAAAATAGTCAGACAGAAATTGCGCTGTATTTCCATAACGTTACACTGAGTGCGCCTGCCACCCCTGCTTCCCCTTCCACCTCCACCATCGCTTCCACCTCTGCCGCCTGGTGAGACAGCAAGACCAACCCCTCCTCTTCTCCCTCGTCCTCAGCCTACTCATTGTAAAGAGACCGAGGATGAAGAATTTTATGACGATCCACTTCCACTAAATGAAGAGTAATCATCATGACAGACAGTTAATAACCTTAGCTGTTGTGTATGTGTGTGGAATGTCTTCGTGTGAAAATCTAATAACTGTACGGCAAGAACTGTATGACACGTTTTTGTCCCATAATTACCATCGCCTAAGTTTTTGTCTTGTAGAACATCGTGTGCAAAGACTTGTATTGAAGTGAACAGCTTATCCTTACATGTGCATAAGGTGAGCGATGTATCATATAAAATTAATAATGGGTTAGTTTTCTTACTGTTTTATGACTTTGCTTTCAAAGAATTACATTACTGTACAGTATACCCCTCTCTATTAACTGGAGAAACTGCATATCAGCCTATCATCATAGGTAAGTGTTTTTTTTTTTTAATGTAACTGTGTCTCCAATACTGTATTAAGAATATAACTGTAATACTGTGTGTCATAAAAATTTTACAATGACTCATTCATTAGTGTGTAGGTTAGGCTACTGTGAAGCAACCATATTGATGACACTTAGGCTACCATAAAGCAATCACATCGCTGCTTTGTTATCAGTGCATGAATCGTTATGTCTGTAAATAAATATGAATTTATTTTTCACATTATCTTTTCATTTTTGATGTCTAGTGTTAGTAATGTGTATCACATCTACAGTGTTTTATACCATGTAAGACAATACTGACATAGGTACTGACAGACAATTCACCTTACAAACAGATGACAAACTTATGGTATTGATAAATACAGTACAGTACTGTAAATGTACTTCCTCTTACTTATGACTTTCATAATAACATTTTCCTTTCTCTAGCTTACTTTATTGTAAGAATACGGTATATCATACCTCAACATGCAAAATTCGTGGTAACCATTTATGTTATCAGTAAGGCTTCTAGTCAACAGCAGCCTATTGGCAGTTACGTTTTTAAGGTGTCAAAAGTTACTCAGATTTTTGACTTCATGGGGGGTCGGCACCCCTGACCCGCCGCATTGTTCAAGGGTCAACTATACTATGTTTACATGCACACGCATGTGTGCCCTTAAACAGATATACTATGAGCAACCATGAAAAACACTAACATTTTTTTACTTTTTCTTTTCCATTATGGTTTATTACAGGATATTGAATAGAGATCCCTGTGCTATACAGTAGGATCTTGTTGTTTATCCATACTATATATAATAGTTTGCATCTGCTAGTCCCAAACTCCCAATCCATCCCTCCCCGCCCCCTCTCCCCCTTGGCAACCACAAGTCTGTTCTCTATCACTAAAGTTTTTGAGACTTGTGAATTCCTCATTCATTCAATTTATATGTGCCATGATCACTCTCTAGTCACGCTCTTCTCTACAACATTGAGCTGAGTATCTCACATTATGAGATGAAACAACACATACATTTTTGGATAAAACACCCAGTTTCCCCCAAATTCAGTTTCTCAACATTCAGACTTCCTTGGAACCAAATAAAACAGGTTACACTCATTGAATGTTTGCTTTGTGGTAGGTAATGTGCTGAGTTTTAATGCACTGACTCATTTAACCCTTCTAATCAAATTATGAAATTATTCTCCCCATTTTATATAAAAGTAACTGAAGCTCACAAAGACTAAAAAAACTACCCAAGGTCACATGCATAGTAGGAAGTGGAGATAGAATTTAAACTCAGGTCCCTTCTCCCTCCAAATTCAGAATGCTCTAACCATTATGCCCAGAGGGGTGGTCACCTGCATGCTGCCATCAGAGTGGCCTCCAATCCATGGTTCCAACACTTGATTCATTCTAACCACATTCTAGCAAATCATGTTGCTTTTCCTTAGGTGACGTACACATACGTCAGTACTTATCTTCATGACAATCTCATCATTTAAAATATAGCTTGTGCTGTTTCAGAAGCCTTTCCACATAAGTGTGTGTAGATTGTTTAATATAAAAGTAACCAGTGGATTTATCCTGATGAACATATCATTTCTCCAGTGCTCCTTTTATATAAGATGTTGTCTAAATTGAGCAAGTAGTTTTGGGAGCTTGGATTTCAGTTTCGCAATATAACTGTTCACTTTTCCTTCAGTCTTTTCCCTGACTTGGGCTATTTCCTTTGCATCCTTCCTGTGGAATGACTTTTAGAGAATCATGGCCTCACAGCACATGACACATTAATGCTTCAAAATAAACCAAATCCCTAAAGCACAATTTATTTAGCTTCTTTCACTCCTCCTTCTAACAAAGAGGAATTACTGCAACTTATCAGGTAAAATACTATATACAATTAATCAGGGAATAGAGATAATCTTCATAAACTCTAACAGATGATGGATGATTCCTGGTCTGCGTCCTGCCAAACTTACAAACTCCTGCTTTAGAGCTGTGCAGTGCTGAAAGGTGTACATGCCAGCTGGTGCTCAGCTGCAAAGCCCATCACCAGCTCCACAGGCAGCAGAACTCAAATACTGACATCCCTCCTTTGCCATCATGGTAAATATCCAGGAATGGTTCTGCTTAGGAAAAGAGCATGTTGTGTTGACAACTGAACAGGGTCCAAAGTGATCATATATTAGGAAGATCCTTGGAAAATTCATAATATTATTTATTTATAAACTGAAGCAGGATTTTTCTAAAGTTTTTTTTTAAATTAAAACACAATAGTTAGTTACACAGAGCAATTTATGAGTAAAAATGGCATTCCTAAATAATTATGTTCCATGAATTTTATTTTGATAGGTGGTGGGGAAAGACATGAGACAAAAAGAGTACAGAGATCCAGAGCAGGTGGAAGAGACGTGGGTTCCGGCTGGCCAAACCACTTGCGAGCTGTGTGACATGGTACCAATCACATAGGGTGGTGGTGAAAGCAAAGGAGACAGTAATGCATTTAACAGGACACTCAGAAAAGTGCCAGGCACATAGCAAGAGCTCAAAAATGGTACTTACTTATTTGTTTGCTTGTTTCTTTATTTTTACTGGGGTTGGAGGTGGGGAAGAGAGAGAAAAATAGGTAGATAGGTAGGTAGGTGTGGTCATGGCAGGACATGATTTTACACCGCTGGCGCTTATATTTCCAGCTCTCAGCTCACTATACTTCAGGCCACTGCAGTACCACTTTCTGCAAACATTGACCTTCTGCATGTCTGGAAATTTCTGCCTTTGTCATTTCCCTTTTGGGGGAAATAGTGCATTAAATTTCTCTGCCACAGGACATGGATGATAGTTTTCAGAGCTAAGTGCTACTTTTATATATATATTTTTTACATTATATCATTTAATCCATCCAGTAACTCCAGGAAGGAAATGGATTATAACCATGTTTAGATGTGAAAAGAGGCTCAGAGGTTAAATGAGTAGCTTAAGGTACATCTAGGCACAGGACTTCCTCCTAACCTCTAGTTTGGTGCTCCTTCAGCTGGATTACTGCCCTACAGAATGTGTTCTGAGCAACCCTCAGGACTCAGGAAACCCTTCTGGGGTGACTGAGAACCATGGGGGAAGGGATTGTCTACATGAGGGAAATGGGATGTCTCCAGTCCCCCAACTTCTACATTTCACCTAGAGCAGATCTGCCCTTATATGTTTTATATAAAGATACTCAGCGTGATATACTACGAACACAAAAGATTCTCTGGTTAAAAGAACAGAAAAATCACTATGTCACACAAAACTTTTACACTCTGAAAGTGCACATTGTGGAAACAAGACTGATCCGAGAAATTAAAAAGACTGAAGACATTAAGAATTTCAAGATTAGATAAACTTTACGTAGTACAGGGGTCTTTTTTTTCCTCAGCAGAAATAATGGCCCTGGTCACTTTCGCTATTGGCAAAGTCCTTCTGAATTGTCAGCTGATCACCAGAAAGACCTCATTTCAGTGGGTCCTCAAGGTCATTACTTAGACACTCGGGAACGGAGGAATTAAACATGGTTACAAAGGATTCTTAACTGTAAAACATCTCAGGACCTTTAAGATGATAACATATACTGAATGGCCATAAAATTCAAGTATTCCTCAAATTTATTTGGCCATGGGTTTTTTTTTCCACAAAGACTATCAATTAACATATTTTGGAACTCGCTTTCCCAAGAAAAATGTTGGGGAAATGCTCTTTTCTAGCGGTTCCCAAAGCATGGTCCATCAGCTTTATTGAAAATTTATTCCAAAGGTGAAATCTCAGGCCCTGCCTCAGACCTACAGAATCAGAAACTCTGGGTTTTACAATCCCTGAGGGTCAGGGACTCACATTCAAGTTCAAGAAGCCCTTCTCCAGGCAGCAGTCTCCTAAACGGTCTTCTTCCTCTAAACTCCTTTCTCCACGCAGCAGCCGATCTTAAACCACCAGGTCCCAATTCAACCTAAACCCTACAACAACTTCCACTGCACCTAGAATAAATTCCAAATGCCTTACGGCAGACGCTGGACCTGATGCGGCCCCCTGCCTGTCTCTCTGTTTTTACCTTGTGTTATCTTGTGTTACGCACCTTTGTTTACAACCTTCCAGCCACACTGCTCCTTTATATGCCCGGAACACTGGAAGATTGCTCCTGCCCAGAGCCCTTCTATGTCCTCTGCCTGGAACGGTCCCCTCCACACTCCTCTCCCCCCTAACCTGCACGGCTAGCTCCTTCTTGTAATTTAGATGTCAGCATCAATGTCATCTCTCCCCAGTCACCCACCCAGTCACTCTCCATCTGACCTAGTTTTATTGTCTTCAGAGCAGTTACCATAATCTGAAGTTACTTTGTTTGCTTGTTAGCTCCATGAGAGCGGGAAGCATGTGTACCTGTGCTAAGTAAATATTTGTTGGATGAACACAGTTGTCCTTGTAGCTCTAGTTTATTTATGGTGTGTGGTGAAGCTGCAACGACCCAATACCCTTTCTGTCCCCTTCAAATGACCCCTGAGCTACATGTGGTCCCCAGCTTCACAAGATGGGCCTCATATAACAACATCCTTTATTTAGTCACTTCTTAACATGCCAAAATATTAACGTCTTACTAGCTAAGAGGCAACACCAATTTCCTTATTGACATTAAGAAAAAAGTCAATGATCAAATTACTTTAAAAAAATAATAATTCAATAAACATGGTCATCTAAATTGTTTTTCATGCAACTCAATAAAGGAATTTTCATTTTGATTAGAAAAAAATAGAGCTTAAAAACATTTTCCCTTTAATTTCTTTTAATTTCCTGGAGGAAACCACTATTCAACATGGTCAACTCCAGCAGGCCCCCTTCCGGTAGCAGAGAATAGTATTAAGGACAAAGCTTTGTTATGAGAATGACCTGGTTTCCAATACTCGTACCAGCATTTATCACTTTGCAACCTTGGTCAAGTTTCTTAAACTCCAATAACCCAGGTTTCCTCATCCACAGAACTTGGATCACAATACGTTACAGTAATTGTAAGAGTTAAGTTGGGTAACATTTGTGAAAGTGACTAATCACAGTTACAATTTTTGTGAGCGTTAGTTCACACCAAGTGTTCTGCTAAGCTATTAAACATGGTATTCTCTTTACTTCTCCTTCACTATAGATAGTATTATTCCCACGTTACAGAAATGGAGACGGAAGAATTAAGTAATTTGCCCAAGGTCAGAAAACTGTAAGCGTCAGCACTGGGTTTTCAAAGTTAGGTTTCTCTGACTCGAAGGTTCTTGTCCTTCTCCCCCATCCCTACTGCTTGTGAAATGCCAAACACAGGTGCTACCACATGGTAGGTGTTCTAGAAATGTAGGCTTATCTTCCCCACACCCTGCCAACAGTGCCTCTGATCCTATTCCGATTCTGCACCACCATGAGGTACTGCTATCTGTCTACCACACTCTATTTCACTGAACATTTCTTAAGTTTTCCCTTTTGATGGAAAACTATCCCAATTGTCTGCAAGAAGATACTTAGAATCATTCCAACTTAAAGGAGAACTCACACAACTGCCTTCACAGTACCTCACTAACTGTCCTTATTCCTTTCAGGAAATGTCACTTGTATATTGTGTTCATGGTAGCTTAATCGTCTATGCCATGTGATGTTCTATAAGCAGAAACGACATGGGCTTTGAGGTCAAAGAGTCCAGGGCCCCAAGAGTCATCTCTACCACTGACTAGCTGTGTGATTGCACACATCTTATTCCCTCTCTGAGCATGTTTCCTCACGTACAGATTGGGAAGAAGAACCCACCCCTTAAAATTGTTGTGACGCTTAACGCTGGCACATCGTGGGCATTAAATAAACATTAGTTTCCTTCTTCCCCTCACTCTTCCCGCCGTTGCTGCAACTCGGCTGTTTTAAGCCTCTGTAGGCATAGAGAATGTCTCTCTTTTCTATGCGAACAAAGCTTTTCGACAATACTTTAAAATAACGGAACTTGTTTGTGAAATGAATGCTGCATGACCAGGTGGCCATCCTGGGAGGGGATGGGTTATTTCAGTGACGCACCACTGCTGAGGGAAGTAGGAGAACTTTGCTTTTGGAATTGCTCTTAGAGCCAGTTTATCAGTCACTCAAGAAAAGCAGCTTCATTATTCGATGTTGTTTTATAATGGTTTACCACCCCTCTGCTTCTTTACTGGTACCCCTTCATATCCCAAATAGAAGGCCGCGCTCAGTTCTGGGATGGTAGAAACTTTAAGGTATTTTTGATGAAAACGGAAAAAAAAATGTGTGTGTATATATATATATATATATATATATATATATATATAGTGACATTTTGACCATGCTCTTTATTTATCGTCTTGGGTTCAAATCATCCTTTTACTTCTAAATATCACAATTACCACAAAAGGATGAAGATTTGAAGTCAGAAAATACTTTAAAAATCTAAAGGTAATTCCGAAAGATGAGTCGCACCACTGATTTGGCATAATGGAAGCAACAGGGATATTTAGGTATAGCCTCCAATGGTGACTATTTTGAAGGGGACTTTTATTTGGATTTGTGTGTTCAAGTTAGGCTGTTTATTTTAAACATTTATCTAATATGAAAATTTGCACAAAAATACTGTAGTCAGTTCAATAGGATTACTGTGTATTCCACATAAGCCAAAATTATTTCAGAAGAAAATGCTTTAGATTATTATCTGGAAACTTTTTAGACTGTATGCTCTGTCAGTAATAGAATTTTGAGTGTGTACCACAAATTTATGTATAGTTAATTTATTTATAAATTACATACATATTCTTTAAGTTATAATCATTTACATGTATTGAAACAGATAAGAATAGAAATTGCGGGTATAAATGTGTTATTTTCTCTCCTTATCTCAGTGAAGCACCTTGTGTGTATCTGGCACATACGCATACATCCTGCTTTGGAGATCACTGTTTCAGATGACGATGATTGTGATAAAGGAGCTAAGACTCCTTTTTCTGAATGGTCACTAAATAAAATTGTTACCTTTCATATGTTTAGCAACTTTCATTACTTATACTAAGAATCAAATGCAATGCAAATTCACCAAGAGCGCAATTTAGGAGGAAATGCTTGAGTGCAATTAATTCATCACAACTAGTCTAGAAGATGTTAAAAACTGCATGTTGAGCTAACATGAGACCCTATGAAATAATGTGACACTGTAAAGATGAAGGGAGACACTTCTGTAAGTGTCATATGAAAAGGAACCAAAGTTAGATACAACTTTGAATACAGTAATTGAAGGCAGGCCAACATGTTGTGAATTGACTCTGGTTAGACTGAGTCCTACAGAATCAAAGACTCAAATGGCCTCTACAACTGTGTTTCTAGCTGAAAAACCTGTTGCAGGTGCATCACTCTTTGAAACAGACTCACCCACGTGTATAACAACACTGTTACAAGAAGCAAACTGACTATGAAAATAATGGCAAGAGACAAAGGAAAGTAATGAGAACATCTGCCTCTGGATTTGTATGTGTGACGGGGTATTATTCCCAGTCTCTATAATATGCTTCCTCAAAGTTACCAAAAAATACTTATATTTATAAATGCAAAGGATCTGTCAGACAAAAGATTACTTCCTTATTTCAAATGGCATTCTATAGCAACATCTGGTGCAACAAATTAATCCAAACAATTTCTTAAGGTTCCCTTATTAGACAATAATATACGTATTATAATGTTTAAAGTCCATTTCAATTTACAAAAACATTTTCTAAAATAATTATGTGAGGGTAATAAGCTTGGTTTTTCATGTAGAAAATTCAAAGTTATTGTGAAGAAAGGAAAAAGAATATGATTTCTAATTAAGTTCTGTAAAATTTGCCAGTTCACATTAAAGAACAATGAGCCACTGGAAATAAATAATTAAGAGCAGACTTGACAGACTGCAATAAAAACACTACAAGGTATTTTTAAATGGCTTTTGATTTTATTTAAAATAAAATTCTAACAAGGTGTCTTGGGGTAAAATTTCTTGATTTCTTACCTTGCCATACTTCTGGGCATAAGATCCCGTGAGCAGTGAGTGGAAAACAATGATGGTTTCATCCAAGTCCCACACAAACACACGCTGGAGAAAAAAGATAAATATTGAAGAATTATCAAGTTCTAAGGAAACAGAAATCTCTTTACAAGTAGAAGACCTCTCATTTTATTGTTGGATATAATCTTGATACCATTATATGGAAATCTATGCTACTCCATTAATTTTTCCTCCAAATTTGTCAAATCTAACCCCTGTAAAACTTGAGGAACAAGAGTGACAAAAATAATAAGGCTTAAAAATGTGATGTCCTAATCTGAATGAATTCATTCAAATATGTACTTGCAGTTAATACCCAAAAGACACGTTTGGACTTTATGATAGAAGTGTGCTCTTATAAAATTTTATGTCTCATGAATTCATGAAGTTTTGTAATTCATGCAAAGAATTATATTTTAAAAAATATTTTAAAGAATCAATGAACAATCCCTAAATAGAAATTGTAACGTGTGGACCCTTGGGTCAGATTAAGTCATAAGGTGGGTTGTTTGGCCTGCACGGTGTTTTGAACGGTTTCAAATTATTGATTAAAATGTCCAGATTAGAAGATTTCACACAAAGTTCAGGGTTTTGACTGCAGTAGACAAACTTCCAGTTTGTGGCAATGGTGGTTGACAGTCCATGTGGCAATGATGCAGGGGTCCCTGTAGACTGGGCCGGTGCTCCCCACTCTTCCCAGTCTGCTGGCCCCCTAGCCCAGTTCACTCATTCATATCACCTGCTGGGTTCTTGAAGGTATTTGAATCTACTACTGTTGTTCGCATCAAGGAAATGATCTCTTATGAAGAGATACAAGGGCTATTACTTGACTTTACTAAATCTGGAGATTTAACTTTTTTTCGCAGTTAAAATATGCAGCTGTGTAAGAAGTAACACATTACGGTTAAGAATAGTTTCTTCTGATGTTTCATAATAAAAACAACCTGCTTAGTATGGATATATCTCAAAAGATCTGTCCCAACTGGAAACAATGACACACGGAAATTTTTACAGGTATAAAAATTTTAACATATGTATCAAATGATTGGAATTTTTCTTATTTTCTGATGACACCTTTTTTTCTCCATACAGATTAATTTTACCTTTTAATATTTATTGACCCATGTAAACATCTTTCATGACCCTAGTACTCCCAGAAAGAGTGCTTCTCAGATAAATACTCCACAAACAATGGCTTTATTTTTCAAATTTCTGCTTGTGCCTTCTGTTTGTGTCTTTTGGATCAAGAGATGCAACTATCTCAGGCCTAGAATTTATAGAGCATTATGATTTTTAAGTTGTTATTGTTTTTAGTTTTGCCATTATAATGGACGAAATCTCCAATTTCAGAGCTGTGAAATGCCTACTTCATAGTAGGTCCACTCATTTCATGATGTATCTTTTTCTTTTAAGTCTGAAACTTTACAGAACTGTACGGTATAGAATATATCATTCAATAAAATGAAACATCACATTACACCTTTTAAGGAGAAGTCAGCATACCTCCAGGTCACTGTCGGGAGGCGGGGAGGGATTACTTTTCCGGCCTCTTCCTCGGGACTTTGCCCCAGAACTCCTGCACGTTCTCTCATCGAGATCTTTGATGGGTGTGGAGGGGCTCTGCACGGTATCAAACTCTCCTGTGAATAACGTGAATACTGTCAAGGACAGCACTTCATTTTTAGATCAGGTATGAGTCTTCATGATTAATGATTTTAACAAATCCTACAACAGAAAATTCCTTATGACAAGAAAGATTTATAATCACAAATACACAAAATTCTAATTCAGTCAAAATTTTGCAGGTCACACAGGTTTCTCCTAGTTTCGATCTATGTGATCTATTAAACCTGAAGACCTTTTGTACTCCAGATGCCCTCAACTTCCCATCTCTATCCCCACCTATGTATTTATCTAAATTTAGATCTGTTGTCACCTCCTTATGTCTGAGGATGAGATGCCATCCCTCCCCCTGCAAATCTGACTTCCGTGCCTCACCTATTAGAGAATAATCATGCTCCACTACTCAAACTCTCTCTTACCTTCCCTTCAACCTCTCCCGTTTCTGGGGGCGGGGGGCACACAGACAAGTTGAAAAGTCCTTCCCTTTGACCTTGCATTTCTATCTAGAAGCTATCTGTTTGCTATCTTTTCTTTTTAAAGGACCCGTCTTAAAAGAACAGCGCGTACCAGTGCTGTCCAACAGAAATACAAAGTGAGCCACGAATGTAACCACGCATACATATAATTTTAAATGTTCTAGAAGCCGCATTAAAAAAGGTAAAAAGAAACATGTAAAACTAATTTCATTCCTATATGCTAATTGCTCTAATATATCCAAAACGTTATCATTTCAGCATATAATAAATATAAAAATGACATGTTTTACATAATCTCGTTTTCATGCTAAGTCTTCGAAATCCTGTGTGTATATGACAGTTAGAGCTGACTTCAGTCTGTACTAGCCACACGTGCCTATTAAGTCCTTGTAATGGGGCTAGTACAGACTGAAGTCAGCGGCTACAGTGCTGGACGGCACATTTGTCTCCTTTGATCATTTTCCCCACTCCACACCATGTGGGCAATCTAACCCTCTCATAGGTCAGTCACTTTCTACGTGATGACCCATACAGCATACCAAGTCAAATCTTAAGTTTCAGACTTTAGGTTTAATTGGGTTCTGCATGTCCCACAGATACCCAAAAGTCTGACACGTCTAAAGCTAGCGATGCAGCATCTTATGAGGTGGAGAGTACAGAGCAGTGGCAAGTCTGTAGGAGAGGGTGTTAAGATAAACCCACCAAGGTGACAGTGAGGTGCAGTAAAACTTCACAAGTAACAAGAGTTGGACTTACTATATGACTTCAAGCATTTTAGTCAGTCTCTCTGAATCTCAGTTTCTTTGTATACTAAAGCCTGGGTAATAGCAGCTATCTTTTTGTATTACTGAGATAAATCTGATTTATGTTTAACTGAAATCATATGCATAATGTTAAAATGTCTAGGAGAGTCCAATGGCAAACCATATTAAAGTTACCCAATTTTTAAAAGTAAAGATGTTATGACTCTCATGCTTTATCATAAAAATTAAAGTAAAATAATTATGAGGACAGCCAAGCAGTTATTAATCTAAATAAACACATCTGAACAAACTAGATCACACTTAGGTAACATTTTTTCTGAGATGTTTTAGGTAAACAGTGTTTACATAGCTAAGCTCTAATAATTTCTAACGGTCAAATGTTTTCTTTGAGAAACATCTGTGCATGTCAGGACAGCATCAAAAAAAATGTCTGTGTTCCAAATATTATTTGCTCTTAAAACATTGCTAGCACAGTTCATTGCATGGGTCTCTGCTATCGAATGCATGAGAGTAGAAAGCATAATAAAAGGATCTTGAGTTACGATGCTGAATACAGCCCTATGTCATAGTAAATCAGGTTTCAGCTTACGTGTATAGGTGTTAGATGGGGATTTGGGTACTTAAACACACATCTACTTTTTAAAAATATCACACAAAATGTTTTCTATTTTCAATTATTTTTCTAAGGTTACTATGTCCTGCCAGTCAAATGTTCTTTTTCAGATAAAATATTGATTCAAATTAACACACATTTATTAAGCTTGTAAGATTTTTTTGGTTGACATTCCCCAAGACCTATCTTTCTATCCATGATAGATCAATTTTCAGGAGTTAACTCTCATCAGGCAGCTTTGTTCTTGCCACAGTGCAAGGGGTGAATAGACAAAATCTTGCAAAATCCCAAAGTTACTGTGCTCAGTTATGGGTGGTTGATGGTTGACTGGATCCCTAAAGACGGGGTTTGGCAGGAACAACTCAGCTACTCGAATGAACTGGAAGTCAGCAGCTATCACAACAAGGGAGTGAAAAGAGTAGAAGGAGGAAGGGAAAAGACTGGTCATAGGAAGTGTCTGGGTCTCAATAAGCTTATTGGAATACGTGTTTGGCTAGAGTCGCCGCTCATTATGTCTGAGATTCACCCACATTGTAGCCTGGAGCAGTTGTTTGCTTTTTCCTTAATGTGGCTGGAACTTCATGACATATGTACACTATGCTTTATACGTTCTGTTGATGAACATTTGGGTTATTTGTAGTTTTAGGCAACTATGAATAAAGCTGTTATAAACATTCTTGTTTATACCTGTGGGCATAAGCTCCCCTTCCTAGCATATCCCTATATGTATATACTAAGCATATGCCTATATGTATACACCTGGCAGAGGGAGTGCTGGGTCAAATGGAAGGAATATGTTTACCTGCAGTAGACACTGAGCACTCTTTTCCAAAGCTGTTGTATTAATTCACTCTCTTACTAGCAATGAGAGTTCTAGTTGCTCTACATCCTCACCAATACTTGGTATTGCTAGTCTTTTTTATATTAGCGATTGTAGGGGTTGGTAGTATCTTATTGTAGTTTTAATTAGCATTTTCTTGATGAGTAATGATGTAGAATACTTTGTTTCTTACTCATTTGGTATCTACTTTTTATGAAGTAACTGTTTAAATCTTTGACTAATTTAAAAAAATTGGGTTATCTTTTTCTTATTGATTTGTCAGAGCTCTTTACTATGAAACGTTCTTTACACACACACACACACACACACACACACACACACACACACACACATATGACTTAAACGTCACTTCTACCCAGTGAATTTGTTCCTTTATTAGCCTCTTTTAATAATGGGAGAACTGGAGACATGTGGGACTCAATTAACTAACCAAGATGAAATAGCCTGTATGTGAAATGTTGCTATGGTTCCAGAACTCCCGCTTTAACCACTAGGTAATACTTCCTCTCCCAAATAGCACCAGTCTGTCCAGGTTACAAAAAGGTCAAATGTATATCTGTTTCTACTAATCAAAAGAGTTACACAGACTTCACACAATTTCTGTGAGAGTGAGGGCCAAGGAATTCATCTGAAGAACATCAGAGTAAAAGAGCAGGTCCTTAAGAGGCCATGTGCTGTATTTGGGCTCCTACAGCAACCACCCAGATGGAAATGAACTGACCTCCATATCTTTTGAAGGTTCTAGCCTTTCTTCTGATAAAGGGCAAAATCAGGAACTTGAGCTCAACTGGTCATTAAACATTTGTTGACATTTGTTTTTAAAAGGAGAAAGCTGTTAATTCCAGTGCCTCTGTCAATTTCACTCAGGTAATTGCACTAGGGTACAGTAATGCTGCAGGTAGGGAAAATGCAAATTGGCAGAGAAGTTAAATGTGGTCAGTCCTTTCCGTTTAAGTCCTCTTGTTCCTTCAATGAACTGAATTAGTACTTTGCTTTCCTTCCTGTCCTCATGTGAAATGCCATGAGGCCTAGAAAGTCTACTGAGTTCTGCCTAAGAAACTGGCTTCTTTTCAAAGAGTGATCTTACCATATCCTTTACTTTTCTGCAACACTTGTAAAGTTTAATTAGCTAATGTATCTGAAATGTTTGCCAAGGTCTCAGACTACAGAATGTTGTTACAAATTGCTAGTTATATTTAATTTTAAAGATGTTTAAAATTTTAAAAAGGAGCTATAAAAATATCACTAAGCTTAATGTGCTATCAGTCATCAAACATTCGGAATGCGAATGAAAAATATAATATACCTACGATAACCTTTATGTTAAAGGCAAAGAAAGATCTTTTCAAAGATAATGAACTAAAATACCTGTTCTTAATCAGCATGGTAATGTTTCTTTAAATACATTGTCAAATTACCTAATAAGGTAAAATAAATGACTGAATGCTATTTGTAATTTCCAAATAACATCAGTCATTACCCATTGCCCTAGGCTTTTTCCTGGGCTAACACTATACATGACTGAATAATTATCTTTTAATCAGTACTGTAATGAATAACTGCACCTTCTAAGTTTTGGATATTTAGATCCAACTTTATTTCATTAGGTTTATCGCTAAATCAGAGCAACCAGCTGTCTCTTATAGAACATAAAGTATGTTTCCATTTTAAACGCGGGAGAAGTCAACAGTGAATGATTTATGACAAACTGTGGATTTAACTGTTAGGTCTCTGCTTTAAGTCCAAACGCAGAGCCAGTCAGTGGAAAATACTCTTTATACCCTTAAACAAAATACCTCAAATTTCATCAATAATAAAGAAAAATCCCATAGTTATGAACTTGTTTACTTTTTGGATGCATGCCAGACCTGCAAAGGCAAAAATCAAACTTAAAACTATCTTGACTGAAGGTCTGAGGTCACAGAGTTCCTTAAAGATCTAGACACGTGTATTGTTATGATTTTCGTTGAGAGAATAATATGGGTACAAGTAGAAATAATTTCTTCTTTAAATTCAATGGAAAGTCTCGTAAGATCTGACAATTATGTCAAACTGTATTCGTTGGTATTAGCAACCAGTGGAAAGCTGAAGAAATTGCAGCATTCTGATACTGAATATGAGAATGTCACATATGAATGTGTTACATTCAAAGTCACATACTCAGAATATCTACATGTCTGCGTTTAGTATTTTTAATGTAAATAAAATAGCTATTCTGAAAGTTGATTATTCTTTAGCTAATAGAGAGTACCCATCTGTGTCTTTCGTGCATAGAAACTCTTGTGGTCATACTGAAATTAGATTAAAACCAATCTTCCACCCAAAGTTCTACGCAGCATAAACCATTTTGGAGTATTTGAATGGTTTTCATTCCTGGTAGCTCAATTCTAGTAAATTCCAAAACACTTTGCAAGTCCTGTCACTCTGTCTCTGATATCTCGATGATCAAATATTTAGTCTGTGGTTTTGCTTCTGAACACAGTCATTCTACTTTGTTTTCCCCGTGCATTCACCAGTGAGAAACACCTTTCGCAGTGTGACGAGAACATCAAATATCTCCCCACCTAAAGTGCTTCCACCACTTGTAAGCAAGGATTCTGAAATCACTCATTCTTTAAATTAAGATAAGATTCTTAATGAAATGTAAGTGTTTACTCAAAGAGGATCAGGACAGAATTGGAACATGGGATTTAGGCTGGGCGGAAGTTAAGGCAGGTAGTGTGCCAAGGGTGTAAAATTTAAGGGCTGTGAGAATGAACGCCCCCTTACATTCTGCACCCCAGGCAACTCTTGCCTTCCCTTCATCCTGGCCCTACATAAGATATGGCTGCTAAGAGAGGGGGAGGTTAGGTGGAACGACTAAAAAGGGAATGAGGACTAGAGGTTCAAAGGGGCTATGTGTTTACAGGAGGGAGGGTCTAAAAAGAAGATAAGGGGAAAGAAACTGGTAGTAGGGGCATCAAAGTCTAGTACACCTATTAACAATTTTCCCTTCGGTCTATAGTTAGATTAGAGACAATATTTTGAGATTCTTTTTTTAAATATTCTCTTCCATTATGGTTTATCACAGGATATTGAATATAGTTCCCTGTGCTATACAGTAGGACCTTGTTGTTATATAACAGTGAACCAAAAAGAAAGAATGTTGCCATTTCATGAATATAATTGCATTTTCTCTGTCGCTTAAAGTATGTTTCATTGTCGGGCTTCCCTGGCGGCGCAGTGGTTGAGAGTCCGCCTGCCGATGTAGGGGACGCGGGTTCGTGCCCCGGTCCGGGAGGATCCCACGTGCCGCGGAGCGGCTGGGCCTGTGAGCCATGGCCGCTGAGCCTGCGCGTCCGGAGCCTGTGCTCCGCAACGGGAGAGGCCACAACAGTGAGGGGCCCGCGTATCGCAAAAGTATGTTTCATTGTCACTTCTTCATGTTCAAATTAGTTTTCTCGTTAATATTCCCCACGTTATCTAGCATTTTCCTTTTCTCAACATTCATACTATTTTAATTATTTGCTCGATCTTGTCTTGCTTGTTAAATGGAAGCTAAATGAAGTTAAATGTATGCAGAGAGCATATTCACTGCTGAAATACCAGCAGTGTCTGGTACCTAACAGGCACTCAATGAATAATTGTTTAATGGGCTTTTTGTCTTCTTGGAACCACTGGTCCAGTTAGAAAGAATTTACAGTATTGTGACCATGTGTCCCTATTTTCTTGCCCTTCCAAAGCAGGACAAAAAAGAAGCAGGGATGAGTTTGGATCTTGCAAATAACTGGAAGTCAGAAAAATATTCTTGAACATACTAAATGGTATTTACAAAAACAAAAAATTTCTTAACTTTGATTTTCTTATTGAGTTTTGATAGTTCTTTATATATTCTGGATACAAGTGCTTTATCAGATATGTGTTTTGCAAGTATTTTTTCCCAATCTGTGGCGTGTCTTTCTACTCTTGTGATGGTGTCTTTTGAGGAGCAGAAGTTCTTTGTTTTATGAAGTCTAATTTAGCTTTTCTTTTCTTTTATGGATTGTGTTTTTAGCGTGGTATCTATTAAATTTTTATGTAACCCAAGGCCACAAAGAGTTTCTCCATGTTTTCTTCTAGAAGTTTTAGTTTTAACATGTTTTGTATATGGTATGAGTTACAAGTCAAGGTTCTGTTTTATGTTTTGTTTTGTTTTGTTTTGCATATGGATGTCAGTGTTCCAGCACCATTTTCTGAAAAACTATTCATTCTCTCTAATTGCCTTTGCACCTTTGTCAAAAATCAAACTTTTAGTATATGTTGTATCATTGTATATGTTGTATATATTATATACAACATATACAAAATATATCCAGAAATATGTATATTTCTGGACTCTTTATTCTATTCCATTGCTCTATGTATCTAATATTTTTGCCAATACCAAACATTCTTGATTATTATATTTTATAAATTTTGAAATCAGGCAATGTGAGTCCTCAAACTTTGTTCTTATAAAATTCAAAATTATTTGGCTATTCTAGTTCCTTTGTCTTTCCTTGTAATTTTAGAATCATCTTGATAATTTCTCCGAAAGATCCTGCTGGAATTTTGATTGGGGTTACAATGAATCTCTATTAAACTTGCTTTTCACTTTAAGCTCTTCAGCTGTGTTAAATATGTGTCAGCAAATACAATTCTAATAAGAATACAGACAAGCTTCTGGCAATGAAGACTATGATGGATTTTAAATATGTGTTGATCAGACAAAGATATTAAACTACCTACCAATGATCCGAAAAATCCTAGGAATGTGGGAAATGTTCACTGGCTGGGGCTACTGATAACTCGTAAGGTGAAAAAGTTATACAGTTTCTCAAGCATAAAGGAAATATCACCAAAGAAGATAATATTACAACTTTTCTATGTTGTCAAGATCTCCATGAAATAATTGGTCTGGTAAATGATCCGCTTACCTTTTATCTCCATATTCATATGTATTCTGTCATTTGATATTAAAATCTCCTAACTATCCCACACCTAAAAGAAAGGTTTCTGGAATGCCAGAAAAGCCTCACCTAAATCAGTGGTACTAGCACAGATTAAACATCACCATAATTATCTGGAAGCTTTCAGCCTTGTTTGTAAAATGCCCATTTTCTCCATATTATTAGATACAGCAAAACATATAAAAAGTATTTCACCTGGATGAAGATCTGTACCTGGTTGGCTAGTCAGTCCTGTGAGAGATTCCTGCAACTGGTAGGTTGAGGTCGAGGAGGACGTGCCATCAGCTGTGTTATTTGATGTCATATATGCTCCATATGTTGATGCAGAGTAATACTGTGCATACTGGTTTTGGCCAAAGGCTGCGTAGGATGGATAATCCTGAAATAATAATTGACATGTGTGTGTGTTTGAAAGACAGATTACCCTCTAGTATACTCCAAAGAAAAGCAATCACAATGGCAATGGAAAGATTAGTATCTGGCTCCACTGGTTCTGGAGTCCCCAGCTTTGAGGTGATCCTAATAAGCAGAGACCGTTCTGCGGGCATCTCCTACACGCACATAGTAATGAAATACCTTGCGGGTCTTGCAAACCAGGTCCAGTACACAAATTTTAATCTGTTTAAAGGTTGTATATGCGTCACTTTCCCCCCAGAATTACATCTCCAAGGATGTACATCCTCAGGTCTTATGCACTTGAAGAGGAGAGAAGGAGGTGTTCGTATTCACAGCATTCATTCTCATCTTCTAATATCATCAGCAAGGAGGAGGTGTACCCCTCTCCCCACTTCCATACAGACCTTGGGCTGCATTATTGTGATTTTTGTTCCCTTTTTAGGCTACTCTTGATAATTTTGTTTTCTTGGCAGGAGGTAAACAGCAGAGAAAAGAAAATGAATAAAAGATATTCTTACCCAGCTTCTCACAGGCTACATGCCACCTGAGGCCTTGACCTAAAGTCTTTGGTGAGGCTTTCATATATTTAGTTTGCATCATTTGTTAGAGAGAAAAGAAAGCCATTGGGTCAATTCCTTTCACCTGCTTTTTATTAAAAATTTTTTAAATAATCTTAAAATGATGTAAATAATCCTTCAAAATCCTTTTACGTATTAAGATAAGGAATAAGTATTTGTTGCAATAGTTGGTGTTTAATATATCTGACATGTTTTAGCCCAAACTGTTATCAGTGATGACAAATCCTTGGTCAGGATGAAGATTCCCTAATGCACGTTTCTAAGGGAAACAAAGATCCATGGTTGATGTGGTTTCCAAAAGAGGAAATTCTCTGCGTTCGTAAATATACGTATAAGCAAATATATGTATCATCAGAAAGGGTTAAGCAGTATGGCAGAAAATGAAAATTCTATTTGTCTGTTAATTTCAGGATCTGATGTTCCCTACTATTACCTGAGAGTCAAAAACAAAACAAACAAACAAACAAAAAAACAGAAAACTCTTGGCAGTATTTGGACAAAATTCCTAGTAACGTATTTTTCTCAGAGTAAAACATGGATCACAAATATTAACACAGTGCTTACTTTGTGTCAGGCACTGCTCTAAGGCCTTCAGTAGATTTACTCATTGAAATCTCACAACCTCCTATGCAGTATTATTACTATCTCTATTTCACACTGAAGTAAAGGGATAAAGGCACAGAGTGTTTAAAGAGATTTGCCCAAAGTCAGACAGCAAGTTTCAGGGCTCAAACTGGAAGCCAGAGAGACTGACTCCAGCATCTATCTGTGTGGGAAGCTCTCCACTGGGCTGCCAGTGCCCGGAGAGGAAGATGAAGTTACTCACTGGAAAGGTCCAGTCTACCAGCTTCCAGTGATTATAGTGTCTTTTTGCACTCAAGTATATCTCAAAGATTCCCCCTACTCTTCATCTCCACTCTTATCACCTTGTCCAAGCTACCTTCACTGCCTGCTGTAGCCAATGTACCAGTTTTCTAACTGCTCTCCTCATTTCCATTTTTGGCTTTTTCCAAAGTCTCTGAAGCCACAGTAATATTTTTCAAAAATAAATTACATGATGCTATTCTCCTGCTAAAAAATTCTTTAATAGCTTCCCTTTGGGCTTGGAATAGAATTGAAGTTCCTTATTATAAGCCACAGGGCCCTACATGAGCAGGCCGCAGCCCACCTCCATAAATGGATGTTTCCCCACCTGCCCCTCAGGTGCAAACTAAACTCCAGCCTTCTTTGAGTTCACTGACACCCCACGATTTTCACGCCTCAGGGATGTGATACATGCTGCTTTCTATGCCTGAACACCCTTGCCCTCAGTCTTCACCTAACTTTTGGAAGACTTGGCCTAAATGTCATTTCCATGGAGAAGCCTTCCACAAAATCCCCCTTACTCAAAATTAGCCTTCTCATAATATTTTTAATAGGACCCTGTTCTCTCCCTTCATGCTTTCCAATTCTATATTTACTCAGGTGTTTACTGGTTTATTGTCTGCTTTTCTCAGTAGACAGAAAGCTCCCTAAAGCAAGAAACAGGTTCCATTCACGCTGCTCCTACCTTCAGCTCCCCAGGATACAGACCAGTTCCTAATATTTAATAGGTACTCAGTGAGTATTTGCTAAAAGAATCAATTAGTCTTCAGACTATGGTCCAAAATACAGATTACATATTATATTGGGGCCACTGAATTAAATATACTGCTAGTACTGGATGTATTTTGTGATATAAAACTGTTTGTCAATGAATTTTCTTCTCCTTATTAATCATTTTTTTAATCCTCCCAACAAAGAACAAAGCAGTCTTCCCCTTATGCTACTACTCTGCCTAGTGTATATTTCTATTATTATATTCCAAATATTCCACTCTCTGTCCATATTATTTTCATTTCTGTGTCTTCAGGAGGATTGTATCCTTCCAGAGAGCAGGGAACACCGACTTCGAATCTCCAATGCACAGTTGAAAAATCTAATGGCTAACAGGTGCTCAATAAATGTTTGGTGTATTAATAAATGAGCGAGTGAAATTAAGCTACCTGGATTATCAAAAATTCTCAATTTTTTATAATAAAATATGCATACTGACTTTGATGTTTACTGTTTTAAGAAACCATTTTTCAAACTAATGCCAAACTATACAGTTTAATCCTGTCAAAAATATCATTATTCCACTGTTTAATCATCAAATTTTCCTCTTTGCCTCTTGTTACCTTAATAAAAATTGAAAGGAGAAGGCAATTAATATAATTCCTTCAGTAAATCCAAAGAGCAAACACTTATGCAGTAACATATTTTAGAATGTACAGAAGTCCAGCGATTATGTTAGTGTATTGCTTCCCCATGAAATCAGCTACCCTTCTACCTCAGCTACTCTGAACATGACTGAGGAGCAGGAAATAGGGACAAAACTTTCTGAATAGATCACAAATTCATGTCGTTCCACGCTAACTCACTCATTCAGGCACATCCGCGCTTGTTCCACACATAATTCTAACACGATTCTAAAAACAATCGCAGGTTTCAAAACACACAAAAATATTAAGCAAACATCACTATGAGGACTAAGGAATTCTAGGAGCAAGTGTAGTGGGTGACAAAAGCAAAAAATTACAGCTGTCAGGGCAGTAGGAATTTAACAGTTATCAAAAAAAAAATCATAGAACTAAAAAATAAAAGCCAATAGTAGTTTGAGAGGCATTTTGTTTAGGAACAAATGATTTGGTTTTGGACCAAGAGTGTTTTATAGTCTACATCATAATCTGATTATGGGTTAGAGTTCAACCTATGAATTTTCATAATAACTGTTTTATCAAGAAAAAATAAAATTATGTTTAGTATAGCTTAAAATAATAGGAAAATATGCAATAGATTCTGTAATTTCCTGTCAAATGACTAAAACAATCATGGCTTAAATGTTTAAAGGGCAAAACTTTAGCAATCAGGAAAACTGAAACATCCAGAATTACACAAATCCAAAGAATTCCAGACAGCTCATTTTTACTACCTTGAAATGCCATCTTAATTTGAAATACATAAATCTTACTAACCTGATACTATTCTTCAAAAATCTGAAATATATATAAAAGCATAAACACAAAAAGCTACTATACCTGTTGTGAACCACTGAAATTCGTTGAGTTGGAAACCGAATTATTTGCATAAATAGTAGATGATGGTGCAAAGCTAGAACCTAGAGGTAAAGAACAAATTGCATTTTAAAAATATTTCTTGAAAAATATTAAAAATATTTCACTTTGCAGAATTCAATGAAATATATATTAAATTTTGTTGTTGAGGCAGTGAGATTGAAAATTGAGAGATTCTAAGGAAAATGTCCTTAGCTGTGTCTTGTGACAACAGGTAAAGTCTTTTCTTTAGAAGTCTATAGAGGTAAACAGGAGCTTGTGGGAACAGTCTTACCAAGGACTTGGCTAACCTTCAAGGGTCAATGTCTACACGTACAGAAGTACTCAAAGAATAAGATATTATCCATACTGAGACTACTTCCAGGAAACTACTGGGACTTTCCAGTGGTCATATCAACTGCATATACATACAAAAACTACTCAAGTTCAAACATTTGGCTGGGGCTAGCTTAGGAAATAAACACATGGAATCCATTTAGAGTTCATGCTTCCAGCTCCCCATCTTTCTGTTCCTCTATGTCCTTTCTTCAGAACAAAAAAAGCTGTGAGCTAGGGCTCAGACCCAAGGCAGAACTGTTTATACTGCAATCATCTAAGGTTTGACGACCTTCTAAAATTTTACGACAAGGTCTGAAAGTTATTTAATTATTTTTAAAATTAGAGCAAAAACAAGTGAACTATCAATTTACAGATTAAAAAAAATGTTCTCATGGAATGTACTTGTTAAGGAATAAAATAAAAGACTATTGAGGCAGCTGATTACTTGTTTTATCAATGTGTCTTGAATAGCAATAGTATTAGGTAATCGACACAAACTGACATGGCCTGGAATATCCGATATGAAAGTATTCTGAGGAATAAATGGATATGTCTCTACGGCATTTTCCACAGTGGCTTATTGTGGTTGAGGCATGTATGCACAGATGTATCTACCAATGTTATAAGGAAAAAAGAGACCTGTCATTTCAGCCAAAAAGGTCTAAGTAATTATTTCATTTTAGTCAGTCAACTAAAATGGCAATATTAGTTGGTTCAAATAATGTTAATGTAGCCCCCAAACTACGACTAACCATATAGAAAAAATGACAGATAGGAAATAACCTTTTAATGTTTTTAGTATGTCACTAAAATATTTTCTGCAACTACTACACAATGTTCAAAAATAATTTTTAATTGGAGACAAAAACAAAAAGAAAAATTAAATAATGATCGTATATGGAGAAAAAATTTTTTAAGGTGGAGGTACAAATTATCTAAATATTCCTCTTCAAGAAATATAGTATTAACAGGGGAGAGATTTTAGAAATGAACAAAAAAATCTTCAATTATTCAACAATAAATGGGACTTAGAGAAGTGCTAATTCAATTTTAAATTTAATCAAAAAAGCATTACGTATGTAAGGAATCCCGACAAGAAAATACTGGGTTTTGTCATGAATCTTTGAAATCACTTTAATAGATGCCAAACATGTGACTGGTGTGGCGACTGGCCTGGAGGTTGCTTTGCTTGGACTTAGTTTCCTGCCAATTTTATGCAACTTAAACTTAAATATTTAACTTTGATATGGGTCATGTTTCTTGATGTATACTGAACTCTTTTCATCATGTTTCTTCCTAGTTATTTGTCTTTTCTGATGACGTCGTGTGAGCAGTGGTAAGATTTAAAACTGTCCTCATGACTTTATATTCCTAGTCTGAAGCCAAGGAGTCTCATTCAAAGAATTCTTTCTCACATAACATGTTTCCTGTGTGGTACTTACCTGGCATCTGGTAAGAATAAGGTGTCTGGCCTGGCTGCGGGGTAGAAAACCCGGGGCTGTAACTGAGGCACCCACTCTGTAACGGTGACTGAGTCTGTGAGAGTCCGCCCTCTGTCTTGATGCCTGGTAACATCACGCCCAGATCTGTTTGGAAAACGCATGTGCAACCCATTTCATTAGTAAAGTGATCTTACCTCTGAGTTGTAACATATCAATATATTAGACTATACAACTACTAGCCAGGAGGATTACGTGCTTATAACCAAAGAAGAAGAGAGAAGATGTGAAATACCGTAAGTGGGCAGGCTATAGGGCTGTCCTGTCTGTGAGTACGCTGTGTAGACGGCTGGCTGCTGCATCCCCGAATACTGAGTCTGGCCTGCATAGGCAGACATTGTTTGAGCTGCTGGTGTAGAAAGAATGTGTGGATAGGGCCTAAATATCAGAAAAATAGCATTACTGTGGCAACAAAGACTGCATATTAATTCAGACAGCTTAGATTCAGTGAAACCTGACAATAGCCCGGAAGTAATCCTCTTCTTTATCCATAATATCATTTTAACAATATGGAAAAGGACAAGAGTCTGAATGTCAGGAGCCCAGGCTCTGCTACAAACCAGTCTAGTTACCTTGGACAAATAATTTAAACTTGCTAAGTCTACACCTCACCTGTGAAAAGAAAACTTCGGTTTAGATATCACACCTAAAGTCTCTTCCAGGTCTATATTGCTTACATTCGAAATAGTATTCCAACTGATATGTAGATGAGGAAAGTAAAGCCCAGGCCAGTTAATTAGTACACTCATGAGCATATTTCCTGTTACCATGCATGACCCAATGTTATGTAATGACTACAAAAGTCATTAAAGGCCCTACCAAAAATTCTCTACAGAGAACTAGAAATCTTAAAAAATAAATAAAATTTAAAAAAATTAAAAAGTAGGCAGCTTCCCGAAAAGAAATGGAATGCCATTCCCTTCATCATGCCACATCTTACGGAATGTTCCCAAAATGGATATCCAATCTCTAGCCTATACTTAAGGATACCACTCTAGCTGCTGTGGAAAATAACTTTTAAATGTACATGATCAGGAATTCAAAATCTTGACACATCTGGCTGATGGCAACCAAATTCAGATACACCCAATGTAGTTAAACTTGAAATTTCTACCACTGTGCTCAGAAAGTTGACTATATTAGTCATAAAAGCAATAGTGTATATTTTTCAAAAATGTTTATTAGAACTTGAAATCCAATAAAAATATTGTAATGATGGAACAAATTACGAAGTGTTGATGTTTGAATAAAATGTAATCTTTTTAGATTTTCTTTAAACTAGTCAGCATTTTTGAATTTTCATTAAAAAATCTGTGTATTCCGGTTTGAGCTTGATGCTTTCCTCAAAGTATATAAATATCCAGAATTAAAGCAATTGTCTAGATATAAGTGAGGGTATTCCTAGACTTGTGAAGGGTATTTACCTAATGTCTAATCTATCCAATGAATCTATCCAAGTATCTGTCAATTCAACTGCCTATCTATAACATTTATATACATAAATATATCCTGATTTAAAGTTGTTATCTTGTATAAACATGATTAATCAAGATAATACTGGAAAATCATTCTAACAAATCTGAAAGACTACTGACCACTTACTTGGAAGGATACAGCTGTGGGGAATATTGATGCGCTGATCTGGGGCTATAGCCACTACTTGTTATTACTGTAAGACACAAAAACCAGTGCAAAAAAAGGTTGCTTTATAAATATATTTCACTGGAGTGTGCAAAACTTATTTCAAGAAATGACTATGTTAGAGATATGTTTCAAAACATTCATTCATTTTCTCAACAGAAAATTCATTCGTTTTCTAGACAGAAACAGATGCCTAAACATTTTCTTCTAATTAAACTGTTTCACGTATGTGCTAGGAGCATGACACGAACTTTTTTCACAAATCGTTCCCCTTCATCATTCCTCCATTTTCTTAAATCCGTAGCATGCTCTTACGTATTAATATGCTATGAACAGATATCCTTGACTATAGGTAATTAAGCTTTCATGATATAAAGGTACATTTTTTCATTTGCAGACTTTATGTTTTAAATTCCAAATATATTGCTCTTCCTGTGTATTTATTCTATTAGAAATATCATAAAAATTAAGAAAAATATGATGCTTCAGCCTTCATTTTCAAGTGGTAAAATGATATCGTTTTCTCTTTCCTTTCATTTGGTCAATCCAATGAGTCGTTAAAAAAGCAGGGTCCAAATAATTCTAATAATAATTGGAATATACACAGAAAGCATGGGTGATAATGCAACATTAAAAAAAAAAACCTAACTGCAAGAGGCAGCAGCAGTCATATTTATAAATATATTTTGAACTCTCAGAGATTGTACTTTTTTGAGGAGAACTTAAAGGTGAAAATCAGGTCCTATTAACATTTCAGCCAAACATGCAGTCCCAAACTGGAATGTATCCAAAAGTTTGGAAGTTTCTCCTTCCTTTAACCATCTGCCTTGACTAAGACAGATGTACTGCAAATATATGGACCCTAAAGTGTTAAGGCAGTCCCTTCAGAGCCAATCCATACTGGGCAAGCACACAGAGTGTCTTTATTAGGCCATCTGCTGTTCATTCACTTTTCAAAAAGATTAAAGTAGTATACAATGCAGTGCTGGAATTAGTTTAGTCTAATCAATCATAGTTATACTTCAAAGTACTATGTCTTTTCTAAGTTGTTCATAATAATTCTGGAGCTAAACTTTTAGAATTGTAAAAGTGACAAATAGGCTTAGGTTGCTAACTATTTTATGAAACATGATATATTTCTATATCCAAATGCTATTAAGTACCCTTGTGATCTATTGCTTCATAAACACATAGAATTTAATGTATTTAAAATGCTATTTAGACTGTAAGCTCTGAGTACGGAGAGTATATTATAGTTTTCATAGCAATAATGCAGAGTATATTTTCAAGAATATTATGAATCAATTTTGACAATCAGTGAATATGATTAGAGGTGTTATGTTCTAAATATTTTCAGCAACCAAGTTTAAGTGAATTTGCTATGTATATTTGAAAACACATGGACCCCTGAACCATTAATTTTCTACTTATTTATTAAAAACATAAAGGATGTTTAAAACTTTCAAATCAATTCAATGAGAACAGGCCTTTTCTCTCACACTATGGGCTACATAATAGCAACAGTGTACTGCACAGGAAATTCAGTCTGATTCATTGATTCACAATAATTATACTCTATTTAGCAGAAATATACTTAAGTGAGGCTCAATTCCACATTTTTTGTTTCATTTATAAAACTTCGTTGTGGTACACTCAAGACTCAGACTATACTAATCAGTTATTCTCAAGACTGTGAAACACAAGGTTTTTTTAAAGAAACATCAAATAATAAAAAGAAACATGCAGCTTTTATTGAATTAGCCAAAGAACAAAATTATTTCAGAAAAAAAGCCTCACATATATGAACAGAAATCTGAATATATAGGATGCTTCTTCCCTCTAATGAATGAATCTAGATACCATTAGAATAATGTACTCATAACAGTATAAAGGCTCAACCTTTAAAATTTCATATTAATGTCTATATGTTCATTTTCTAGGTAGAAAACAAAACCTTTGACTCAGAAAACTATGTTTACATAAAACTTAGAAAGTTTATGCTTCTTAAGGAGGCTGTATATATTTTATTCTAACTAATAAATCTGCAGACAATTGAAAACAACAACAAAATTGGATTAAAGTGAGCTGAGATTATGCTGATCAAAGTAAAGACTGTTCCTACACAGAGCAGCCTAATCTTTCCAGTATGATTTCTGGAATCCCATGTACAAATTTAGGAGACCTTCCTTTTATTCCCCACTGTCATTTAATTAATCAAGAGATGTATGCAAAGCACTCAACTCATTATACTCCATCATTTCTGCATACAAAAGTTAGCAAAAGTGCTTGTCTTCAAAATGTCCTGAAAATTAATTAAAACACATTTTTAATGAATATTATCAGATTCTCATAGGGTGGTGTCAAGCAGTTTTAAGGTTTTACCGGTATTACTGTAACACCTTAGATTAGTGACTCTCAACGGGATGAGTCACTCTCAGTGGGATGAAGTTGGGAGATGGGTGGAAATTTTGCCTGCCAGGGAACATTTAAAATGCTAGAAGACATCTTTGGTTGTCACAACTGAGGAAAGCTACTGTTAACTTGGGATAGATGCCAGGCATGCTGCTAAACACCTTACAGTGCAGAGGACAGCTCTCCCACAATAAAAAAAATTAGCCAAGTTTTTAATAGTGGTGCTGTTGAGAATCCCTGACCTAAAGCACTC
Organism: Tursiops truncatus; assembly: GCF_011762595.2. Taxonomy (NCBI): domain Eukaryota; kingdom Metazoa; phylum Chordata; class Mammalia; order Artiodactyla; family Delphinidae; genus Tursiops; species Tursiops truncatus. Next base: position 60,131,992 of record NC_047045.1, on the reverse strand, counting down.
TGTCTAATTGAACTTGGTCCATGGCGTTGGAAATGTTCTATATCTGAGTTGTCCATTATGGTAGCCACTAGAAAAACCCACATACAACTATTAAACACTTAAAATGTAATTAATGTGACTAGATAAAAAATTTTTGCTTTACCAAATAGTATTTAATTTAGACTTAAATAGCCACATATGGCCAGTGGCTACTTTTCTGGACAGCACAGCCCTAGATAATTCTTCAAAGAAAACTGGGAAACTATTTGTAAATATAATATGAGTAGATTCCAGACAGTTTGACAGTTCACACCTGTTTCTTTTTCCATTTTTATATTTTCCAGTGGGGTATTAAAGAAAAGATTGTTGGACTGACCAGGACATTATTCTAGAATCATTTTTACCAGTGACCACCTGTGAGGCCTTGACTGTATGGCCTTAACCACCTTTAACTTCTCTGTGCCTCCGTATTCTTGCCTATAAAACGGATCATCACAGATCTCTGAAATTCCTTCTGGAGCTAACATCCCATAATTTTTTCATTCATCTTTCATTGACTTGTAGTGTACTATTTAAGTATATCAGCAATCACTTAACTTCATTCCTATCCTTAAAAACTGTGTTCATATATGCATTTACTTTGCAGAAAGTTTACAACAGTTATGGTAAGTAATATAAATGCTAGGGTAAGTTGGTGCCTATTTATCTGCTAAGAGGCAAGAGAATTGCTAGAAAGGATGTGATTTAGGACACATGCTTCTCTATACGAAGTGTATAAATTATTATATCTTTCTGTTTGGAGTACTAATATTTAAGTGAATACATGGCAGCTGCTTCCAATCAGTGTGAACCAATGAAACGGGATCATCTGTATCTATAAAAATCAAATATATGCTATAATGACATTATAGTCAAGGATTTACCTCAGCTCTTTTTACATGAGAAGCATACCCACACAAAATCCTTGTATATGAGAACATGAATAAGTATAAAATATATTAGAGTAGAATAACAGAACCAAGATTTAATTATCACAAATACTTTTCTAGGTTTAATGTTCATCTTTCTGCTATACAAATTCCTCCTCAGGTTAAAAAAAAAAACGTCCTTTCACCAGATAATCAACCAAACGAAATATAGTAACGAAAAAAAATCTTTAAGTCAACTTATTGCCTGTCCTTTTGCCCACCTGGGAGTTATCAGGTATTTATATTTAAAGAGGATTGATGTTTAAAGACACGCTATTGTTCTCTTTGAAGCATTTGAGCAAAAGTCGTGCTCTCAGAGGCTGGGTTCTAATGCGACCAGCATGTGCTCTCCTGCAGCCCATTAACCTTTAATACCTGTCACTCAGCTGCTTACACAGGAAGGTTTTTTTTTTTAAAACCCAGAGAGGAAACAAGGTTATTTAGAAAGAATCAAATGGATAGTTTTACATCTCGAATGTTGGAGAGAAGGCAGTTTTTATGTCATTTAAATGGGTAAGTTGAAGGAACAAAGTTAACAATTACAACCTAATAATTAAATTAAGCACTGTATAAAATAATTATGAAAGAAGTCAGTTCTGCTTATTTCTAATAAGAAAGTCAGGGGATTGCTTTGCTGTCAACTGCAGATTCAGCAAAACTATTCTAAACATCATTTCTAAAAAAAGCATAATTTTATGACAATGAGTTTTCCAAAAAGTGAATTTATTGCTGAATTTATAAAAATCCAATTCTCGCTTATTCACCAGGAGGATGAGGTGGACCCCAATGCGTACAGAACAACACACGAGCTTAAGGCTTTACCTGACCCAGTAAAAGTGTCAAGCGCTCCATCTCCAGTCGTGGTTGTGGTTTCACTGCTGTTCAAAGGCTCTGTTTTGACTGCAAGGAGAGACACTACGTAGAAGAATAAGTACATGTGAGTTTTATTTCTAACTTTATATCAAAGATGCAGACTGTACGACTAGTGGCTTTTCTAGCTACCATGGCATGCAAGAGAAAACTTGGGAAGTCGATGAGGAGAGTTTTGTTAATTTAGCTTCTAAATGGACATGCATTTATAGAGGATTTAATCTAAAAATCTTCTGCCTAAGCTGGTTTTCTCGAATCTGGCTTATAAAGGCAGTCAACCTTACACAGTGAAACAGCAGTACGTGTATTTGCATTTTTAAATCACCTAAGCACACTCTGGTATTATAGTCAAAAGGCAGAAGAAAGGAACCGTCAGTCAGTCTTTAGCACATTTAATCCAAATCGTAACAAAGAGATTTACTGCTGATATTTTATTCTTCCCAAGATGACATTAAAAAAAAAAAAAGATTGCTTAAGAATACAACGAGGCATATGCAAATACAGAAACCAGGGGTGTATTCATATGGTGGTTGAAAAATGAAGCACTCAGTAAATTTCTGCTCTACAAAAGCCAAAAGAGCCATAAGGTGTTGGGCTTTTTATTCCAATGGTATAACAATTTTTAATACATTATAGACATAAGCATAGAATACAAGATGGTTTCTACAACACTAATTGTATCTTTTGAAAACTCTTTCATATATTATTTCTCCTCTGAGGTGGTATATTTTGGCAAAATCCTCACTTGGCAATGATGTAGCCACTGAGGTATACATCACTGTCATTATTAGATGCAACGAGTTTGGCAGGGGCAAGCCTCTACCCATTTTGTCACACCATATTTTCCCTTTGTGGCCAGAGCTCCATGTATCACAGCAGCAAGGGAATAAACTAAATCATTTTCTGCTTAACACCTCTTATGTTTCCTGGTCATAAATGGAATGACACAGTTCAAAACCTCAGAAGCAAGCAGAAAACTATGAAGAAGAAAGCTGAAGACTCGCCCACCACGGACAAATATGGCCAAAAGAATAGTGGGCTCAGAGCGTACCCACCAAGCAAGCAAGTCAGCGACGTTACTCTGTTAGAAAAGCAATTAATGATGGAGAAACATGCAGTAATGATTATGTTCCCTTTCCACATGAAGAGAATTGGCTGGACCCTCCCTCAGGGAGCTCTGGGGTTAATTTAGCATCCGGGATTTAACTATGTCATGAAGATTTGCTGGAAGATTCAGAGTCGAACTGTAAAGGTTGGAAAGAATCCAAACTCTAAACCACACTGCCTCACAGGCAGCACTAACTAACCAAGAATTCCTTTCATCTGTATAGAGATGATCCAGAGTAGGGTTTAGAAAGGTGTAAAAGCTACTCTCTATGATGCAATGTCCCCATCTGACTTCTGACATGTGACAAAAAGGAATTGTCCAAAGCCTCCAGCAAAACTAAGATAAGAGACTTCCAAATTCTAATCATGGCTAAATTCCTATGTAAACATGTCTAAATCTATAACAATATTTTTAAAGTAGATGTATTAATACTAATGGTTAAATATATTTCACTTGTGAAGTGGGGAGAGGGGAAGCAGAGTATCTAAAAAACTAACCAAGCTAGACATGAGGTTTAGTTTTGTTACTTTGGATCCCAACTTTGAGGTTTGATTTCAAAAACTTAGTATTGGTGTTGATTATAATCTCCTCAATTTGAAAGTTTCAGGTGGTCAAAAGGAGAAGGAAGAAAAGCCAGAGAGTTTGAAAGGAGAACGAAGAAAAGCCAGAGAGAGAGTTTGTGGTTGCGTTCATTATCCTGGAATCATCTCTCATTAAAATTTTAAAGGTCTGCTTTTAGTCAAAGACAAAGGAGGCTCATTTAGCTGAGAAGAGGCATCACTAGAAAGTATATAAAGAGAAGCATACACATCAAGATGTGTTCAGTGGACTAAAACACATGGATTTAAAAGTAATAGTTAAATGGATGCTAACATTTGGGGGAAAACATTACACATTAATCCAAACTTATTTTTCATATGTGGGTAAGAGCTGAATAATAGGGAAAAGGGGGAAAATTAATCATGCTGCTACAGAAAATAATTTATGTTCACAGGAAGGCAGCATCAGCAAACATCTCTTGAGTAAGATGCAAAGTTATTTTGATTTGATTTTTATAGAGAAAGAAAGTAATATTAAGTAATAATAAGTTTTTTTCAGGAACAGAAAACTTAAAGAAGTGAAATGGGCATTCTTTATATGATTAGCTGATTTATTAAAAAGATGTTAAAATACAAAGAAGTGTCTTAATATTTAGAAAACAGGTAATGACTATAAAGTAAACATTATGATAATTATAAAGTTTGAAAAATGGAAGTCGTTTTCACTACAGGTCTGAATATATTTGAAATGTATTCCATTTTCTTTTGTCTTGCTTTTGTTTCCACACATTTAATATGTGCAAGACACTATTGGAAAGATGTTCATCAATGAAACAAACCTAGTTTTATGTGTCTGTTTTCTAAAACTTATAAAAATACTCATTCCAAAAGTTTATGAGTGTACATTCACTGTCATGTTCAAATGTATTTTTTTTTTTTACTGTATTCTATTTTTCTTAAGTTAACACAGAAGTTAAACAGGGCTTTTAATTTATTTTAAGGACTGTGACCAATATCATTACAGTTCATGCTATCAAATGGAAAGAATAACCTTCTATAGAAGAAAAGCATCATCTTTATGAGCAAAATTCAAACTCACAACATAAACATTTTGATTTCAAAAGCTGCAATCATTTTTTAATTCTTAGGTTAGAGAGTTTTGTGGTTTTATTCTTCTACATGCTCGAAATAAGTGATTCAAGGTTCATTTCCCAAAAGGTGGGATGGAAAGTCTACATACATATAGCACTTTGTACAGAACCATTACTTCAAGAAATAATTATACTGCCAGGCCCCCTCCACACTAGTTATCCACTTGCAACTTAGATGTTTTTCATAAAGCCAAATAGTAAAAAAAAAGTCAAAGTCATTTTATTATATTGACATGATTGGGTTTTATTTTTAACCTTCAAAAATAATTGATCTCTGTGGACTAAATCAAGATTGCATGAGATTACTGTCAGCTATGGCTACTAAATCACTGATTTTCTCTCTTTACATCCCAACCTTCTTGCATACCCTCATACAAGTATTTTCAAAGCAAATTTAATCTTGTGCCCTCAGATTATCTTTAGAACTCAAGTACAACATTAATATATATTAATTATTTTTAGAGGAAGTCTATGTTATTATCATAACTTAATGCTCATGTTCATTTTTTGCAATATTAGGCTTAATTAACCCTTGAAAGAGAGGTAACCCAAGTACTTTACATTTTACATTTCATCTTCAGAGATCTGTGTTTAAACTGGTGTCCACTTAAAAGACTATATATGTAATTCCAAATATACTCCTTCCTGAACCACAAAATCTCACATAGCCACCTCTGACAACTTAGGTTCTACAAAGAATTTCAGGAGGAGTTAGATCAGGAAGGATACAATTTACAACACTGCAGGGGAGGAAAGAGGTATTGCCTACTAGTTTTATGATTTATGTTTTTCTAAATTAATTTTTTCACTCAAAAACCTATGAGCACCAAGTGTCTTTCATTTCTAAATATCCATGAAGTATTTAGTTTTGTAAAATAATTTGATGATGCTTCCAATTTACGGCTTTCATTCCAGAAAGAAAATCTAAAAGGAGTAGAGCCACAGTAGTAGCTGGTTCTACTGCACAGACACATAATACTCAGAAACAAATTCATCCCATGTGAATCAATCATCTATATATTAAAAACTCTGGGAGATTCTTTTCTATGCTCTACAGATTTCAAATATAGAAAACACCATAAACCCAATCAGAATGTCTGATCTTGGTTCCCCCAAATCAGAATGTCTGATCTTGGTTCCCCCAAATCTTCTCTTTGAAGTATTTTCTTAATCTCCATGTAGAATCAAATATTCCCTCCCTCTGCTGTGCACCCACCTTGAACACATTATTCACTCATTATTTTCTTTTCTGTTTCCCTCTGCTAGACTTTTGGTCCCTTGATGGCTAGTATCATGTTCTATAGGTCATTGGGTTCCCATTTCCTAGCACAGAACCTGGCATATAATAGGAACCTGATACATTTTAAGTTAGAAAGTGAAAATTCACATTTAGACCCTATCCTAAGCACTTCCAATAAATCTAAGTATTTTGTATATAAAGTATAGTTAATCATGTATCTTGACACCATTAGGGAAATTAGAATCTCACTTATATATGGAAGTAACTTTTCACATGATTGGCATGCATTTACATGCATGTATATACATATACATGAAGTAGCATACATGAATCTATATCTCGGTTGGCAAACTACATCTCAAGTGCCAAGTCTACCCCACGGTCTGTTTTTGTATAGCCCATGAGCTAAGAATGACTCTTACATTTTTAAATAGTTGAAAAATATCAAAGAAGAATAAAATTTTGTGACATAAAAATTTTACAAAATTCGAATTTCAGTGTTCATTGATCAAGTTTTATTTGAATATGGTCAAGCTCATTTGTTTAAATATTGTCTATGGCTCCATTTGTGCAATGAAAGCACAGCTCAATAGTTACAACAGAGACCATATGGCCTGCAAAGCTGAAAATATTTACTATCTGACCTTTTACAAAGAAAGTTTGTTGACCACTGATCTGTATGCTAAGATATGATTATATTTATTATATTTTTATTGACAGTTCTTCATTTTAACAATTTCACAAGTGACAAAACTTTGAAAGGAAAATCTAGGTTCTAATATAAATCTGCAGATGTAATTACAGAATTAGGATTAAGGTGATGAACCCCTTTAAAAATTACTTTAAGGAGTAATGTAATATATTTAAACAGCACCAAGGTAGTAGGGTAGGATATTAAGGTGATACTATTGACTCATTTGTATCAGTAAAAACTATCAAAATTATCTTTTTGAAAATCTAAGTTAATGGAAAGATCTTGAAAAGCCACTAAATTAGCTTTTGCTTTTGTCTTTTGTTTTATTATAATAATAATAAACTGTGGCCAGTTTACATGTTCTAAATGCAGAAAAATTTATTATCTGACCAAACACTGGAGGGCCTTTTAACACACTGACTGCATGTTTCCATTTTCCTTAAAAAGCTGTTGCCTAATTATTATTGAATTATTAATTAAGGAAAATATATTGGTTTATATTGCCCCAAATTTACATACATTATATGATTTAAAACAAAAGCTTTGACAGTAAAGTATTATTATCCTTCTTTTGTAGAAAAGAATTAAAGCTCAGAGAGGTTAAGTAACTTGTCCAAGATGACACAGCTAGTAAATGTAGTGCCAGGTTTCAGATCCATGGTCTTCCTGACACAGAAGTCCTTTTTTTTCCCACATGGTCACACAACTCTTAAACATTTATACTAAGAACAAGGAAAACTTGATGTTTCACACTTAAAAAAATTTTTCTGTTGGATATTAGATGTAAATTACTAAATATTGATTGCATATATTCACTATTGTAAAGTTGCCTATGTTACATTAATATGTCAGGATAGAACAACAGCCAGTGAGCTAAGAATGTTTTTTACATCTTAAATGTTTAAAAAAAAAAATCAAAATTAGAATATTTTGTGACATGTGATAATTATATGAAATTTAAATTTCAGGGTCCATAAATCAAGTTTTATTGGAACCTGACCACTCTCATTCATTTATGTATTGCCTATGGCTGCATCTGAGCTACAGTGACAGAGCTGCATAGATGAGACAGAGAGACAGCATAGCCTACAAAGCCTAAAACATTTCCTGTCTGGTTCTTTGCAAAAAAAGACCCTTGAGTGAGAATTAAGAGGAGCTAAATTCTGGCAACATATTTTTTAAGTATGAAAAGTGTATTTTAAGTGTGGAGTTAAAAAAAAAGAAACTAAAATGATAAAAATTTACTAACGGGCATAATGGAGTACTTTTCATCCACTGGTCGTATATTCCAATTTAATCTACATACAGCAAGGTCCAGGCAAACTGTGCCTATTCTAACTGTTTGCTTGTAATGCACATTTCTAACAGGTCGTGAGCTCTTCTTTTTAGTGCTAGAATTGGGTGGTTCTACAGAAGTTTTATGTGGTTTTGTTTTAGTTTTTAAATTTTGATAGCATGTTAACTTTTGGTTTGGGAAAAAGTTTATATTATATATATATAAATATAGGAATGTAGTCAATATATATAGTTCAAAACATTTTAAGAGATTTAATATTAATTTATAATTTTAAATGTATAGCTTTCATCACTGGTAATTTTTTAAATGATGGATTTTTAAATGTTAATATTACTTTAGGTATTTTAATTGGAATATTTATTAAAGTCTGTAAAATAGGAAATATCATTTTGCCATGTTATGAATTTAATTTAATTTATGAAAGCCTATAGGCTATGGAGATTGAGTTTGTGCAGAGGCGCAATCTGCTTCAACTGCTCATTGACGTGACAGTTGTGTTGAATTATCACTTAATAAACTGATAGAAAAATAGTAGAGGCACCCGTTTGTGCAAAATTATGAAAAAACTAATAAAAGAATACTACTGACCTAAGATTAGAATACTAGTTGATAAGAAAAACATAGCCAACTGTTATCAATAAACAACTAAAAGGTGTGTTCATGTCTCCTTTTTTTTTTTTTATAACAAGTACTGAACACAGAAAAGAGAGTGCAAACAGAAATAGCAACAGAAAGCAAACCAGAAGGGCAAATCCACACACCCAAACACATGCAGTGTACCATCATCTCTCATACTTGTTGCGGAGGAGGGGGTGTTGCAACTCAGCAACCAGTCTGCAGTGTTTAAAACAGTCATGTTGTCCCCTGAGAACAGGAACAGCATAAGGGTTCATTGTCTGAATGCCTGCTCAGTGTACGAGAATAGTCTTCAGTGCTTGTACTGGTTTCTGACCCTTTTGCCAAAATTATAACTGCATGGTATGACTTCTACATTTTAGTTTATCAGGTATGTTTTAGTTCAGTTAAATATACATACATGGTGATTAGTGACCTTCAAAGTCTGATTTCAGAGTGCATGTTTTTTTTTTTTTAAATCTTATTATTTGCACCCAGGTTAAGGTTTAAATATAAATGTTCTTACTCCACAAGTTATCACTAAACAATCTTATAAATTTGCAATCCTATAATTAATTAGCCAAAATTATAGATGCATGTTTAGAGACAAACACTATAAACAAGGAAAATGTTAATTTACAAAGGGTTTTATGTAAAACATTATTAAATACAGGCAAGTTGCAATCCACACAACTTTACAAAGAAAATTTTAGATTTCACAGTTACTCTAAAATAAGTGGAAAGAGGTGTATCGATTTAATAAATATTTACTGAAAATTTAAAAGAAAATATGATGTGGCAAATGCTGATATTTAATAATATGAATAGCTTACAAATTAAAGCAATTTTCAAGTAATTTTTCACTCGACAAAAACAACTAAATCTTACAAAACTTCAAAATAATTGTGAGTAATTGAAAATGCAGCTTATATATGTGTATATATGTATATATGTGTATAGGCTTTCTACGTATACATATTCTGATGCAAAAATCAGATCGTATTTTCTGACAGGTTGAATGCATTTTATAAAAACAATAGGGTGAAATATTTGAAATAGTTATTATTGTTGCCATATGTTGTGGCATAATTATGAGTTAATCATATGAAAAGGTTCTAGAAAAAAATTCAATTCCTATTTTAAATACATGTTAGGTATTTCTCTCTTTGAAAAGAAAATGCAGCAGATATGGACATTTTTCCATTGCCAAAACCATTTTGAAGAAAAACCATTTTTAAGAAAAATTTTGGAGTAGACTTTCTCTTAAAATTCAAAATAAAACCAAAAACTAATAGAATTTCTTTACCGTTTTCTATTTCTGTTGTTGTTAAGTAAGATCAGAGAGTAAATCCTTGGGCCACATTTTTTACATTTTGAAAAATATGTACAAGGGCAAATACAAAAAGGAAGCCTTGCTAAAGGCCTTCAAAATGTTGCTCGGGGCTATCTATTCTTTCTGAATGCTTCCAGCTATAGAGGAGGAGCAAAAATTTCAAGAAAATCAACAGAACAATAAATAATCCATTAACTATATATTACTTGAGTATAATGCTGTGATGTTATTGCTTATGAGATATAATATTTATTTACTAGCAGATCCCTAACATGTAAAGCCACAACAAAGTTTGAAATGTGATTCTGGGTGTCTTCAGGGTTGTACACTTACCTCCTGTCCCATTTGTGGTGACCGATGTGCTGCTGAGATTAGCCTTCTCCAGTTTGGAGCTACCAGGAGTGTCGCCACCTCCAACAAGAGGATGAGGACTCGCTAGGTCCTGCATTTCCATAGACCTGTTGGAGCAGGAAGCAACAGAGAAAAAGTTGAAATTTCAGCAATGCTTTCTTAATAAACTCTGTATGTCACTTTACTGAGCATGCAGGTGATCTCACAATAATAGGAATTGAAACCCACAGCTAAGACTTTTTGGTTAATCAGGTGAACGTGACGGTCCATTAAAAATTAATAAATAAGTAAAGCTTCCATGCTAGTTAAGCTTCCTCATTTGTTTGTTATTTGTAATAACCAAACAAAAACTCAGATCTACAGGAAGGAATGAAGAGTGACAGAAAGGTAAATTTGTAGGTAAATACAAAAGATTATCTTATTTTTCTCTTAATTCATGAAAGACAGTGAACTGTGTAATTTATGATATAGGATAAAAGTATATGTGACAACAACAGCACAAAGAATAGTTGCCAGGGGTGGGATTGGGGTGGGGATGAATAGGCAGAGCACAGAGAATTTTTAGGACAGTGAAAATACTCTGTATGATATTGTAATGAAAGATGTATGTCATTATACATCATGCAAACTCACAGAATGTACAGCACCAAGAATTAACACTAAGGTAAACTATGTACTTTCAGTGTAGGTTCATCCTTGGTAACAAATGCAGCATTCCGGTGAGTGATGCTGATAATAGGGGAGGTTATGCATGTGCAGGGCAGGGGGTAGATGGAAAATCTCTGTACCTACTGTTCAACTTTGCTGTAAGTGTTAAACTACCCTGAAAAATAAAATCTTAGGAAAAATCAAATCAAAATTGGTCATATGCAAATAAAGCAGTGGTTAGTGAGAAATTTATATCTTTAAACGGTTACATAAGAAAAGAAGGGTTTAGAATCTGTGATCTAAGTTTCTACCTTAAGAAACCAGTGACAGAAAGGCAACTGAACCCAAAGTAAGTAAAAGACAGGAAACAATAAAAAGCAGAAATCACTGAAATAGAAAATCTATGAACAACAGAGACAATTTACAAATCCAGAAGATGATCATTAGAGATACTGAAGATATTAAAAAGGATGCTAAGAGAATATTATGAACAATATTATGCCAAATAATTCAATAATTTAGATAAAATCAGACTTTCTTGAAAGACACAAACTATAAAAACTTATAACAACTTTTAAAAACTGTCCTATACCAATTAAAGAAATTGAGTTCATAATTAAACATTTAAAAAAACTCCACGGCCATATGGTCACATTAGTGAATGCTAGCAAACATTTAAGGAAAAATAACAGCCATCTTTTATAAATTCTTTTAGAAAAAAATAGGAAGTAACACTTTTCACTCCACTGTAAGAGACCAGAATTACCCTGATCCGAAGTCTGCCAAAGGCAATTCCAAGAAAAAAAAAATTATGGATTTATGTTTCTCATGAACATAGATGAAACAATATTTCAAAAACTATTATTAAATAAAATCCAGCAATGAAAAGGGTAATATATGATGACCAGGTGTGTTTTATTCCAAGAATTCAAGTTGAGTTAACACTTAAAAATCAATAAATGTAATTCAATATATTAACAGAATATACTTTCAATGGGTGTAAAATGCATTTGACAATATTCATTATCCATTCATGATACAACTCTCAGAAAACTAGGAAAAGAAGCATTTGCCTCCCATATGATAAAGACCATTCTTGAAAAATCTACATCTTATTTCATGATGAAATATTGAATGATTTCTCATTAAAGAAAGATCAGAACTAAGGCAAGAGTATCCCTTTTTCCCACTTCAATACAACATTTTATTGGCACTCTTAGTCAGTGGGAGAAAACAAAAATGAATAAGTAAAAGGGGTAAAGCTTAGAAAGAAAAATTGTTAATTCAATAAAATAGTTAACTAATAAGGACCTGCTGTATAAAAAAAACCCTGTTAATTCACAGGTAACGTAATTGTTTATGTAAAATATTCTGAGAAATCCATTAAGAAAAACGCTACGAGAACTAATGGGTGAATTTACCAAAGTTACAGGTACAAGGGCCTTGCCAATAATAAATAAAAACATGAATCAAAAATATCTGAAACATCAGTCAATGCCTTTCTAGTTCAAACACTGAACTACCAAAACAGTGGCTGTTCAGGAGGTTGGAAGTTGGGTTATTCACAGTCCCGCTCCAGCTCAACTCAACTCCAAAAGGAATCTGAATGCTCAGACCCTTGTTTTCACAGCCAGACACTTTGGGAAATAAAACAAAACAAATACCATGCTTCAGTCTCTACTGAGTTTCTGTACATAATCTTCAGAAAACTATAAATACATGATTTTCAGAATACTATAAATTATTTTGTACATAATGTTCAGAATGACATCTTGAGTCATAACAAGAAGCAGGAATATATGACCCATAGTAGAGAGAAAACACAGTAAATAGAAGCAGACCTGTAGATGACTCAGGATTTGGAATTAGCAGACAAGGATTTAAAAAACTATTGTGTATATGTGAAATAATTTATAGGAAAAGATACGTACACAAGGTATAAACATATAAATATGCCACGTATATAGATATATACATATATGGCATATATACATATGTGCCATATATATTTTATATGTATGTGTAATTATGAATATAACGTGTATGTATTACATCTAAATATCGCATATAGAAAAAAACTGAAAACTGCAAAATAGAGCCAAATGAAAGTTCTAGAATGAATATTATAATATATTAAATCAAAAAATAGTCTTTGGATGGACTTCAAGGCACTGCAAAAAAAAAAAAATTCAGTAAATCTGAAACTGGGCCAGTAGAAGTTATTCAAACTGAAGCAGACAGACAAAATATTGGGGAAAATATTGAATAAAGTAAAAGTAACCTGTGGAATACTATTAGAAAGCAAGAAAGGGAAAGAGACAGAATAATTTCAGAATAAATAATGGCCAAATTTGATAATAAACAGCAACCCATAAAGCCCTGAAACATAATAAATGAGAAAAAGAAAAAGAAAACCAAACCTTCAGCACATTATAGTCAAATTCTTAAAATAAGATAAAGAGAAATCTTTATAGCAATCGGATAAAAAAGACACAGAGGAGAGGAGAATAGTAGGAACCCCCAAAAGTATTATCGGTAGCACACTCCTGATAACAGGCTTAATTACGGTAAACAACAAATGCTCGTGATTTTATCTTCTCCTACCGAACCCACCCAACATAAATATTTTTAGTTTAATTGAACTAATAAATGAATAATTGCTTATTACATGCAAAGTACTGTCACAGGTGTTAGGCTTGCTAAATGGAGAAACCATGGTCCTACCCTCAAAGAAATTTATGATCTAAATGAGAAAGCAGATCCTGTGCATGGAAAACTACAGTACATTAAGTATCCAGACAGAGCCTGGGGCCACATCCTGGAGAAGGTCATTGAGAGCTGCGTTCCCTCCCTCTGACCAGAGGCTTGTGGGGCTTGGGAGACATATGAATAGGTTTTTCCAGCTTTACCACGTGTCCACTACTGGGTTATGCCTGAAGGAGTTGTATAGAAATTCGATAAGTGGTTGGGATAAATGCTGCGTAGAAGGTAAGAGGCTCCGTAAGAGTTAGGAGGTGGATGGGGCCCTCAGAGGGAAGCATTCAGGAGCAGAGGCCAAAGCAAAACAGAAACCTTTGGCCAGAGAGGTTTCATCACACTAAGTTCATTTTAGGGTGCCAGGGGAATGTGCTGTCAAACTTGAGGAGTTTATCCCTCTTTTTTTGTTTTTCTGGGTTTTTTTGACTGTGCCATGCGTCATGTGGGATCTTAGTTCCCCGACCAGGGATCAAACCAGCGCCCCCTGCAGTGAAAGCGCAGAGTCTTAACCACTGGACCGCCAGGGAGTTTATTCTTGACCCATAGGCAATGAGGAGGCATCGAGGGTTGTTGATCTGGGGAGTCATGAAAAAAATCAGTTGGAGGATTGACGTTAGCAGTGGTTGTTGGCGCGCAGGATGCCTGCGCCACAGGATTACTAAACCCAAGGTGGGTCGATGGGAGATTATAGAGGCGCGTTTTCCAAGGAGTGGGGCAGGGAGTGTTGTTACTATTAATACTGTGAACTTAAAGAGTCTAGAAAATTTTCTCAGAAATTGTTAGCTGGGTTTTGATGAATTCAAAGAAGGGGTTCTAGGGGAAGCATCTAGTTGGTAGTATTACTGAAACTGCAAGGTAGTGTAGGGGCTCACAGCCAATCTGAGCCACATGCAACGTGAAGAAGCAAGGAAAATCAGTCAGGAATGAAAGGACGGAGCCCACACTACAGAGAGGAGCAGGAATATGTCACTCCTGGAAAACAAAAGAAAGATAGCCTTTGTATCTCACATTCCAGTTTCCAGGAAGCCAAAATGCAATTATCTGGCTCTGTACAGTAAGTCTCCTTTGCTTGAATTTATTTTAATGGGTTGATATTTCTTACAATTAATAGAGCCTTTAGAGAATAGGCATGCATTATTGCTATAAACCATACATTATTGCTATAAACTATACAGTAAGGATATTCCTGTACTTTCTTTTGTATGTTAAACTTCAGATTCTTTTTAAGTCTAGTTCATACAATATGTAACATATAAAATATAAAGTTTACCTTAGAGTTCAACAGCAGAAAATGTTTAACAGCTACCAGTTTTTACTGAGTACATATTGTAAGACACAGCCTACGCTTGGTACTTCAAATATATCCTCTCTGTTAATCTTTACATTAACACACTGATGTGCATATTATTTTCCATATTTTATAGATAAAGAAATTGAGACTCAGAGAGGATATACAGCATGCCCAAGACCTCACAGGTTGAAAGTAGCAGCACCAAGACTTGAACTCAAGTCTATTTGATGCCGGAGCCCAGGTTCTTTCTGTCACATTATATGTTTCCCATTTTTAAAAGTGGCTTTAATTTTTTCACACTGTGAAACCACAATTAGGAATGCATATTCTTGCAATAAAACATTTTGAATGGTTTTCAAAAAATACTCAATATAAGCTTCTACTCTGACAAATCTACATTACCATATTTAAAGGAGACCCTTTTCTAAATAGCACAGAGAATTATATTCAATATCCTGTGATAAACCTCACTGGAAAAGAATTTTTAAAAGAATGTATATATATGTATAAAGGTGCCCCTTTTTATCTTCCAAGATGTCACTTTCAACCCATGTCATAAGGCCATGTGAATACTAGCATCTTTCTGGACAATATAAAAAACAAACTTATCCATAAACACAAAAACTCTTTAAAAAAAAAGAAAAGAAGACTTGCAGGTCACATGCAGCTGTTTTCCTGCTTCTTGTCTGCATTCTTCTGTAGCACAGGTGGAATTTATTTCTAGCAGACTTAAATATCCTCTTCAAACCCAAGGAAGAGCATGCTTTATACTTGTGCATTTAGTCTCCTGTAACTCAGAAACCATGATTCCTTCTGCACAGAGCCTGGTAATGAGTCATAGACTGTTTATTTACAGGCTGAGATTCCACCAATTCTTCATGACCCAAGAAATGCAAAAACATCCTAGACTTTCAAAGGCATTCACTCCCATGCCAGCTTTTCTCTTTGCATAAAGTGGACAGTGTGTATGCAGGGCTCTGTGTCCCAAGCTCTCAGAGTCTGCCTAACTAGCCAATTTTCATTTGGACCGTCAGAATGCATTTAAGGGCAAGAGTTCAGGTATTTGCTTTACTCATAACTTCCTTTATGTAATATAAGCCTTTTCATCCTCCTTAGCTGAAAAATTGGAATAACAAAATCAGCTTTTACTTAAATAATGAGAGTATAGGTTGCATTAGGGTAGGGATTATTTTCTATTCATTGCTTTTTTCCTCTACACTTAGAATTGTGTGGGGTACTTAGTGAGTGCTAAGGATGAATAATAAAATAGGAATAGGAAAAATGCTGATGAAGTGATTTGAATAACTCGGAGTCAAGAGTACTCTGGTTCAACAAACACTGCTTGAGCATCCAGGAAGTTCAGGGACATTTCTAGGAATCCAGAAAGTATCTTCTGAGAGCTTGGAGGCTAGTAGGAGAGCAAAGGGATGGGTGGAGGGAGACGGGGATTAGCACTGTGATGTCAACGTGTATGGAAGGTTTCGTATCTGCATGTGCAATGTTAGAACTCCCAAATGAGTGAGGTGTGTGTGTGTGTGTATGTGTGTGTGTGTGTGTGTGTGCGCACCCATGAGCGTGCAAGAGGGTGGGGAGGAAGATGCCCTGCATGGATACAGAAAACCACTGTGCGAGAAAAAATATAATAAAGCCATTTGGTCAACTTAGATTGGATGAAAGTCATAGGCATGTCACTACTGGGTGCCAATTCCCACTCTCTGGAAAAAGCACATCCGTCCACCTTAAACCAACACATTTCAGATTAGGAGCCAAGAAACCCTTGTCCCAGCTGCAGTCCTGAGCCAGTTTCTCCCCTGGCTCAGTTAGGCTGGGAGATGTGGATGCTCTCTGCTGCACGGTGTCTATGTCACTGATCAGGTGGCCAGACAGTCCCAGAAGGAGGCCCTCACTAGCCCATTTCAGCAGACATCATCAGAACTGGGCTCTGCTGCAGAGAAAAGGAAATGTTGGAGGAAGAAAACCCCTATCAACAAGGATCAGGGAAGTGGGCCATGAATAATGGGAGCTATTCTTGCAATTTGTCAGTGACCTCATGCCTGTCCCTGAGGCCAGCCTGAATGCTTGCAGTGCAAGTGACCCGTCTGCCAGAGTGACCTCAGGCCCTGGAGTAACAGCAAATAAAGCCATGGACACACTGTTCTCTGGACACTTTTACAGTCCTTCCTTTCCAGGGCTTCCTTACAGATCTAGACGAGTCCTACAGCTCTGGCCCTTTCTTCACTACGACTCTTAACAGATTATTTAGATAAAACATGGTCTCCCCGCCCAAAAAATGTGAGTAAATTTTTAAAAAGTGTATCTCTAAAGCATTTCTCTAAATTTAGGTTTTCAAAGCCCCCCCACCCTTTACTTTGAAAACAAAGGAAAAAAAGCCCAATGAATTCTCCAACCGTTATTTGAATAGTACAGGACTCAAGTTTCTGTTAGATCAGTTACAAACCATGGTTAATGAAGCAGGAAATTATTTCCCTCCAGTAAGCAGAAGAATAAAGCCATACGGCCACAATAAAAACATCTAATACCATTAATTATACCAAGAAATATATAGACTCTTTTTCTAAGGAAAAAACTCTACCAGTAAGGATCAAACATTTTACTGGATGATTGAATGAGGGTTTTTCAATGCTAGAATGTTGAATTGAAAAGAGCAAAGCATTAGCATAATGTACACAATAAAGATAGCTCCCTATGAAAATGATGGAATTTCGGAGTCTTGAGGGACATTCAATGTCCTCGAATGCAAAAATACCATTTTATGCGCAAGGCTGGGAGTACTATGTTAAGGGCCTGTACTATAGGCTGAAACCTGGGTTTTAAACTCCATCTCTATCACTTACCAGTCAATGGACTTTAGGCTCAAAAATGGAGTTAATGATACCCACTGGAGGGTTACTGAGTGAATGAAATAAGATCACGCACGCAAATTACACAGAATTTGGCACACAGTGTATCTTTATGAATGTTAGCTATTACCAAAGTCACTTCTACAATGCTGTCAATAAATGTCTGATTTGTCTGTTTGAAAACCTGTAGTATCAAGAAAATTGTTTTCTTAAGAGGAAGCCCATTTCATTTTCCACTCACTTATTAATCAGAAAGTCTTCCATACATGGTTTCCATGCAACTTTGGTCCTGGAAGAAATTTAATCCATTGACATGGGGTAAGTCTAAACTTTCTTTCCCATAACTTCCCTTCAAACCTCAAAGAGGAATGTCCCAACTCAGAGCCTTAAAGGTGCAAAACATGGCAGGAATATTAAAAGGATCACTCTGGACCCATCAGTATAGTCTGAAGAGTACACTAGCTTTGCTATCAGACACTTTACAGTATGAACATACACTGAAACCCAGCCAACCAAACCCCTATGATTTGTCCCATGTAATGCTTTACAGCCCTGTTTTCTCTCAGCCACAACACATGCCGTTGGCATTTGGAACCTAAGTGAACAGCTTTTCATATGTTCCTCTTAAATGCTATCTTGTTGGATTGAGTCCACTGTTTTATCTTGTCCTGTCAGATTCTGATTCTGCTGTTCCAAGTATTCTTTCCCTGTGCCATGACACCCATAAACTTTCCTAGCATGCGCTCATTGCCAAATCACAATAAACATGTTGAACAGGCCAATGTCAAGGACAGGTCTTGAAGAAGGCACTAGAGTTATATCTTTAGATCTATATCACTGGGAGATAGTTATTGAGCTAATAGCAGTACTATCTTTCAGTCTCTATTTTTCTGTATTTTCCTCATAAATATATCAAGAGCCTTTGAGACACACGTTGTTGAATGCCATATGTGCTAAGTATAATGCAGGCCTTTGTTCCTCTTTTCTGGTATTGCTGTCAGGCTATTCTGGCATGGCTTTTGCTTAGAGAACTTATGCTGGATTCTCATGATCACAGTCCTCTTTCTAATTATTTGTATTTAGTTATCTAAGAAGGTAATTTTATTTTTTTGAGATGGATTTCGAACATTCTAATTTTGAAAATTTTTATTGAAGTATAGTTGATTTACAATGTGGTGTTAGTTTCAGGCGTACAGCGAAGTGATTGAGATATACATATATATGTATATATACACCTATATATGTGTGTACAGTGACGTGATTCAGATATATATATATATATTCTTTTTCAGGTTATTACAAAATATTGAGTGTAGTTTCCTATGCTCTACAGTAGTGGATCCTTACTGTTTATTTTATACATAAAATATATAAAATATCTATTTTATATATAGTAGTGTATATATGCTACTCCCAAATTCCTAATTTATCCTCCCCACCACCTTTCCCCTTTGGTACCCTTAAGTTTGTTTTCTGTCTGTTTCTGTTTTGTAAATAAGTTCATTTTTTATCACTGATCTAAAGTTTATTGTGTCACACAATGAAACAATGAAAAAATGATTTCTCTTTAGAAATCTGATCCTAAAATACACATATGGCATGTGCTTTATTAGATAACAATATGGATGGGGAAGGAGGAACAGGAATCTAAGTCTATGATCTACTACTTAGGAAAAGTTAATGGGTGTGTGTGTAGATGGTTTTCCTAATATCTTCTCAGGTTTACACGGCTCTCGAAATAACACTGTGAGTCCTCCACAGACAGGCATTCTGTACTCTCTCCCTTTCTATGCCAAGACATTCTGTATCTTTATGAGGTTACTCAACCCATTCACTTTGAACGCAAGGAAGTTAGCACCTGCCACGGGGGATCAGAATGTGAAATGTGAGGAGGGAGCCCTGTGATAAGTGCCTGACCTTTTACCAAACAAACAAAAAAAACCTCTAAGAAAACAATGAAGAAAATGCAGTAATATACCAATATACCAACCAGAGTGTTGTGCCGCTCTTAATACAAGCAATTAAAGTTCCACTCCACAGGAAGCAATGGTTGCTTCCTGTGTGTAATTCACAGAACAGCCAGCAATGCCAGGAGACATCAGGCAACTCCCCCACTGCCCCACCCTTATGACCCCATAACATGATAGTCTCCACTAAAAAAAAAAAGTCAAACAGCCATCTTAGTGATAGGAACTTGGGGCCCACTGCTCATCTGACGTAATACTTCACGGAGCAGGTCCAAACACAATGCAGGGCCCTTGAAATCAGCAGGAGCTCAGCACTCCGATCCATGCCAAAGAGCAAGATGAGAAATGGGGCTGGTATAAATATTCATTGGGAAGTTACGGCCAACCTCCTTGTGCTGTGTGTTTAATGCAACTCAAAACTGCTCCACCTGGTCCCTTCTGGCTCCCTCATGTCTACCAGGGGCTGGCAGCTGGAAGGCAGGCTGAGCTTAGAGATCTTTTAATTTGCTGTAGCACCAGAGGGACAGGCAGGAGGGATGACAATGCATATGCTGGGATTCAATTACAGGGCTGTCTTTTTCCCAGGTGGGAGGTAACACTGACTGCAGAGAATTCAATGCTTCATCTGTTAAGGTCCCTTAGGAAAAGATGGGTGGTTTGCAAAAGCTGGGGGTGTGGAATAATGCTCTATGGTCGGCCCTCAAGACAAAAATCTTGGCAAAAATTATCAGGCAAATTGAATGGTATTTTGTTAGGCTCACATGCAATCTTCACTTTTCTCATTTTCCAAAGCAAAATTATTCTGTAAATTCTGCCTAGAAAATACAGATGGCTGCTCCTAAATTCTGAAATCAGTTGATGGGTAGCCTATAAAATGTAGGATGAGAGAAGCTTTGAGATCACTGTCCCATGAGTTTCACTGCCAAAAAGGTGTTTAAATATTGCATAGAGTTAGATGTGTTCCAACCATGAACATTTAAGGGGAACACACACTGTTCTGAATTTAAAGCACTGAACAGTCCCTAAAAGCTTGACAAAAATAACTACAGTGTAATTTTTTCTTTACAATAAAATGGCATAATGGCATTACTCTTTAGGACCCTAAACTCAATAATCTGTTGTAGTTTGTTGGTGCTAAAGGGGGAGGGTGTGCTTATTCTAACTGCTACAAAGCAAGGTTCACCAAATACATAAGTGAGGTTGACTAGTGTCTGCTGGATTATTTCTCTATGAATAGTTACTGCGCTACTCATTACAAACCAATACTATCTATTTCTTAGAGTAGATCTATCTGTGCTATTACTTGGGCAAACCTCCTAGGTGGATGGCTTCATTTTTATTCTGTATTTAAAAGGAAAAAAGAAAGCTGCATTTGTTTTTATCTCTCAATTTCATGCTTGCCCTAGGACAGCCTTTTCTCCCCATGGTAGTTAGAGTGGAGCTTTGCAATAACCAACTCAAACCAAGTTCATCTTCTGCTCAAAACCTTCTAACGCTTTCCCATCGCTCCTAGAGAAATTCCCCAGTTGCTCACCTGGCCTCTCAGGTCACTTCCTTATGTGATACACCGATACACCATTTCCCTGACCTTGGCTCCCAAGTGATTCCCTCACTCATGGAGCTCCTCCAGCCCATGGCACACCATCTCCCCAACCCTGACCTGCCCATCTTCAAACATACCCAACAGGCTCCTAGAACAGGCTCTTGGCACTTGACGTTTCCTTTCCCTGGAGCACCATTCCCTCAGCCATCCTCCTTGTCCTGTTCCTCTGCTCAGACCCCCCTATTCAGAGAGCCTTTCTCTGCCCTCCTTATAAAACAGCAACAACCTCACCCAATAATTACCCACTATCTAATTTATATTATAATTGTACCATTTATACTGCTTTATTCTTCTTCAAGGCAATTATCTCCCCTGACATAGTATATATTAATTTATTAGTTAATTGTCTCTCCCTCTAGAATGTATGCTCATGACAGGAGGGGAGTTTTTATTCCTGGCTGTATCTATAGTGCCTAGGACTGTGCCTGGCATATAAGTGTTCAATGTGTGAATAGATTTTCCAGTAATTTCAACTGACTGACCTAGTTAGTCCTAGTTACCTAGGCTTGATCACACACCTCAATATCACTAGTTTTCTGTGGCATAGTTTTATTGTTTCTTAAAATCAACTCTCTGATTAAAAAAATACAGTTCAAATATAAAGAATTTTACAATGTGATTGACAGAATCTCTAGTATTTTTCGTCTTTAAATTTGAAGAATAGAGTAAATTAATAATTATTTAATGAGTGCCTAGCATGTAATCAGGTACTACGTTTTCTATATTTTTAGTAAAAACATAGTTTTACCTGAAATTAAACATTTTCTTATATTCTTTCAAAATCCAAATTTTAGCTTAAGATCAAGTATCTTAGTATGTTCAGGCTGCTATAACAAAATACCACAGGCTGGGTAGCTTATAAACTACAGAAATGTATTGCTCACAGTCTGGATGCTAGGAAGCCCAAGAACAAGGTGCAGCAGGGTTGAGTTCCCCGGTGAGGGCCCTGTTCCTGATTCATGTTTTCTGCTTTCCCACTGTGTCCTCACATGGTGGAAGTGGCAAAGGAACTCTCTGGAGCCTCTTTTATAAGGGCACTAATCCCATCCATGAGGGCTCCACCCTCATGATCTAAGCACCTCTCAAAGATTATTTCCTGATACTATCATTTTGAGGGGTTAGGATTTCAACATATGAATTTTGAGGAGATACAAATATTTAGACCATAGCACCAAGCAATGAGGTTGAAAGTAAAACTGTTCTATTTTCAGTCCCCAAATATTTTTTGAAGCCTCAGTAGAGTATAACATTTAAAATCTCTCCTAAACACACATATACACAGACACCTAAAATTAAAAATAATATTATTTTCTTCTTTAAAATATTTATGAAATTTAACAACTCTGTGAGATTAAAAACAAAAACAAAACAAAACAAAAAAACCCCACAGCTTTGTTTTTCTGCCTTTAAAGTGATTGGAAACTCAAGAGGGCTTGACAAGTTGACTAAGTTCATACAACTGGTCACTGGAAGAGCTTCAACAGAACCTAATCAGCAGCCATGGACTAGACTTTGACACAGGAATAGGTGGTTGCAAAAAAGCACTCCTCTTTCTATTTCCCCCCTCTAGTTGCTATATAAACATTGTTCTTCCTTTCAAAACCCAGAATTTTCAAATTAGAGTCAATGCTTCGTATTTTCTTTCTCACCTCACAGCAATCTTCTTTCCACTTCAATCAGTTTCCAGAGTCTACCTAGATTCACCTCCTCCCAATTCCTAATATAATGGGCTTTTTCTTTAACTCTTAGTTTGGCCCCTCTTTGGCATTTCGTATTGTTAATGACTTCTCCTCAAAATTTCTTCCTCTTAGGCTTATCTAATAATTTTGTAGTGGTCCTGTTGCCTGGCTATGGGTTTGCCATTTTTAATTCATTCCCTTTTACCTAAAAGAATCTTAATTTTTGTTTAGGTATTTATTTCCCACCAAAAAAGCTCAGCGTCTTAGAGAAAGCTAAGTCTACCCTCATTTCCAGGAGATGGCAGCCTAATTCATCTTTCCAGTTAATGATTGTTTCAGGAATCCTAAGGTAACCATATTTGTGCCAAAGAGACCCAAGGAATACTTTGCTGGAGACTTGTGGGTAAGTTCCTCTTCATACTTCTCAGAGAGCTTCCAGATCCAAACTGAATCTTCAGCTGGATGTGAACGAGGGAGCGTGGAGTGTTGATTTCTACCCCCAGTCATTTTATCCCCAGTGGAGAAATAGCCTTAGGGCACATCCAAAACTGTGGAGGGCAGAGCAAAAGGAGACAAAGGAAAGTGATTTCTCCATGAAGTTATTGAGCCCCTGGATCAACCACTCAGAGGCCTTTCTACCTCCGGAATTCCAGTTATGCGAACCAATAAATTACCTTATTGTTTAAAGCTCCATGAGTCAGCTTCTCTATTACCTGCACTTGAAACCATCTTAACTGATACAACTACTCTTTCCTGGTTTCTTGACGTCACATCTGGCCATCAATTTTCAGACTTCTTCGTGGGTCATTCTTGTCCTCTTAACCTTTTGATGCCCGTAATCTTGCAGCCTCAGCCCTCATCCCATGTCACTCAGGGAAACACCCTTCTGGGGAATTTCCACACATATTTATGTCTTTAACAACTATTGTTTGTTAATCAATTCAAAATCCCTCCCTCCTCAGCCCTCAAATCTCTTCTAAGTACTGGATCTTATCTACAATGCTCTACTTGTCATCTCCACCAGGATCTCTCACAGACTCTTTTAACATTCTCTGCCCACAGCTAAACTCATCATCATCGCTTTCAAACCTATTCGTGCTCTTATCTCTAACTATACTATTAAATTGGTCACTCAAATCAGAATCCTAGGCGATTTCCTCAAGCCTTCAGTCTTTAGCAGGTTCCTCAAATATTCTCAGTGCTTCTGCCTAAATAGATTCCAAATTAGGAATCTATTTAGTACTTAAATTAGGTCTTCATAATTCTTCACCTAATCTTTGCTACAGGCTCTACGTATCACACAGAATCTTAGCAGTTCACTCATTCTTAAGTGTATATCAAGTAGGAGGGGCTCTGACCATACCTTGACGAAGGAACAAATAGTTTCCTGGTGTTTCCATCTTCTCTCCAAATCGTCCTCCAGACAATCATCAGAATTATTTTTCTCAAATACAACTATAACCATGTGACTTCCCTTCTTAAATTCCCTTCCCTCCCCACTACCCCTCGGGGGAAAAAAAGTTCTCTAGTGGCTTAAGTTCAAATATTTAACAAATATGTACGACACTTAAGATTCTGGGTTAAGAGCTTTAAAAGAGTGCGTTATGATTTTCTTCTTTTAACAACTGCATAATTTAGGAAAAATATAAGTATCGTCATTCTACTCTGAATCCAAGAAACTGCATCAGTTTACTCTGAGCTAGAATATTCTCATATCATTTTTTATGCTCTATCTATCTAGACCTAGAATGATCTTGATCTTTCATCTTATAGTAATGTACAAGAATTCCAGAAAACACATGATTGACTAAGTGACACTGTCAGGTACAGAAATCGCTACTTTTCGGAAGCTGTATCACATTCTTTAAAATTCAGCGATCACTCAAATTTGTTCATATTTCCTTCCAGGTTGTTCTTCTGAAGAAAGGACTATTGTTTATTATCCCCACCATATAGTAGACAATTTTGTACCTTTATTTATTATTTGACAACTATTTGGATGCCCAGGTGCCCTCAGTTTTCCTTTATGAAAAAAAACAAGTCTGTGCTTTTGTGGAGCTTACTTTCTAGAGTGGGGTAGGAGAAGAATATACATCCCCTTATGTTATAACCATCATTCACTTTGAAATGTTGCAGTGGGTTATTTCACCTATTTATAAGACTGGCTACAATGCAGTTAGATTATGAGTGCTATAGATCAGAAACACCAAAGGTGTCCATGGGAGATGTGGCTCAGCCACACAGGTGTAACTTTAACAAGACATAAATTATTCGCAGAATTCAGATACATG
The DNA here is from genome assembly GCF_011762595.2 of Tursiops truncatus. Lineage (NCBI taxonomy): Eukaryota > Metazoa > Chordata > Mammalia > Artiodactyla > Delphinidae > Tursiops > Tursiops truncatus. Next base: position 60,106,750 of record NC_047045.1, on the reverse strand, counting down.
GAGGCGAGAAGAGAGGGTATTCTGGTGAGAGGATAAACTTGAGCCCTGGAACACAGCTGGAATGAACACACCTTGGCATGGGGAAGTGGGAAGAACAGGCCAGCTAAAATGGAGAATGTGTGTTGGAGAAGAGAAAAAAGTTTGATTACTAGCATAGCTAGAGCTTTTAAAAGCCAAGCAGCGCAATCTGACCAGGGCGGGGTACTGTAATTAAAGCAGTCATTGTAGGGGCTTAGTCTGGCTAATCTGCATTAATATGGCTTAGAAAAGAGGGAGAAGTTATTGACACAGGCAGGTTTGGACGCCGATGCAACAATTCAGGCAGGAAGTTAAATGGATTTTGACTAAGTTGGCGATGACAGGATTGAAAACAAGTGAAAGGCATTAAGCATATTTTGGTTGGAAAATTACAACTTGATGATCAGACATCTAAGTCAAACATTCATTTATTCATATGTACTGAACATCGCAATTTGAGTTATTAATATTTCTCGAGTATCCAACATATTTACTGAGCACCCAACATATTTACTGAACACCCAACCTATTTACTGCTAAGTAACTACCATTCTACCTGTTAGTAGACTCAAAAGAAAAAAAAGCATGGTCCCCACACTCTGTGACTGTGATCACAGTCTAGCAAGGCAGCTGGAACAACAGCACAGAACAAGGGCAGCGCTGTGGACATTGGCAGCAGAGATAAGAAGTGATTAACTTTGCTGGGGTTTTGTAACTGCACGTGCATCTGTGTGCAGAGATAAAAGAAGGCTTCAAGACTGAGTTCTGAGTGATTCCCCTGGTATCAGGGGGACACGGGTTGGTGTTGGTGAGGGAGTTCAGAAGATGGGAAAACAGGTTTATTCAAAGGCCCGGAGAAAGGAAATGGCCTAGTGTGTTGCGATACCTGCGAGTAGTAAAATATTTCTGCATCCTAGAGATTAGGGAGCAGGTGATGAAGAGCACACAGAACTCCTTCACCTCCGTGATGAGGACGTGAGTTGTAGTCTGCTGGCAGGGAAGAGCAAGTGGAGAGCTGGTAGCAACAGTGCGGTGTGGTCAAAACTACCTTTTAGAAAAATATGCGATGACCACGTCGAGGCTGAATTAGAGAGGGGAAAACTGGAGGGGGGCCCAAGATGTGAGACTATTGACCTGCTGAGGCAGGAGGTGAGAAGAGACTAAACTTGAGCATCATAGGGGCAATGCAATGACGGTCACGCAAGACGCTGGATCACCAGAACCTGGAACCTAATTAGACGTGAAGAGAGGGAAATTTCAGAGATCACTCAGGCTTTGAACTCACTGGTTGGAGGAAGGATGGAACAAAAGAGGAAAAAAGAATTGAGGTTGTTTTCAGTGAAAGTGAGTTGATGTGTTGCTTTGAAGAAAAGATTTCCAGGTAAGCAGTGCAGGACCTCCTGACCTCGGGGTAAAGGAAAAATACCACTGATTTCAGTTCTTCAACTGTCCCATGATCTTCTACTTAGGCTTGCCTGCTTTGTTTTCCTCATTAGCTTTTAGATTTGCCAACAGATATCTAGTTCTCGCACCACATAATTACTGAACACCTATACATGCCAGATACTGTCCCAGGCTCTGACTAATAACAGGTATTATTTCATGTTTAATGTTTTGCTTATGAGAAAGTTTATGGATATATATTTTTTTTCTCTAAAAAGGTCAATCAATTCAATAACTGGAAACAACACAAACGTCTGTCAAGAAGTGAATGGCCAAACACCAACCAATACGATACAGCAACACAAAGGAACGACCCACTGATAGATGCTCACAGCATGGAGGAAAGTGAAAATAAATAGAAAGGAGATATGTGCTTGCAGGAAAATGAAGGTGGGGGAAGTGGAAGGGAGATAGGAAAAATAATTGAGAGGCAGGAGCAAATTTTGGGGGTGATGGATAAGTTGACAGATGATTGTGGTGATGGCTACACTGGCGTACACATACGTCACATCATCAGATTGAACACTTTAAATATGCATGTTAAGTATACCTCAATAAAGCTGTCTTTAAATAATAAAAATCATGAGTATCTTTAAGTGTGGATTATGCACTTATTTTTTTTCTCATTTCTCCTTTCAACTTTTTAACAATATGTCTGTATCCATACAGCAATATTAAAATATTCAGTAGCTGTATCAGTGAATCTTTCTGTTTTGTATCTCTTTAAAGACCTTCTTTACTAAATACATATATATGTGTTCAATATATATCTACTGAATCACTTCACCGTACACCTGAAACTAGCACAACTTGTAAATCAACTATATTTCAATAAAAAGAAGTTAAAAATAAATAAATAAATAAATGCCTCTGAGGAAAGATTTTTGTATCCTCACAAGTGGATAGTCGCTGTCACAAAAGAAGTTGACTTTAATTTTCTTCTTCTGCTTTCTTACATTTTAAATGTGATGCTATAAAACCATATCATCTCTGTAATAAAATTCATTTCAAAAATTGTAAAAATTATAAAAAAGCACACTGGCCAGGCACACAATTACTTTCCTAATAATCAGGGAACAGCAACTTTAAACAACAATGAAACACTGTATCAAACCCATCAGACTGTCAAATACTACAAATCAGATAAGGTCAAATGTTGGCTAGAGTGTGGTAAAATGGGTAAGTCTCATGCTTCTGGTGGAAATGTAAATTGGTACAGCATATTTGCAAAGAAATATTGCAATATCTAATAAAGTTGAAAATGTGTTTATACCATTAATGGTTGCAGAACTATTTTTCAATTTTCCATTATTCTAGCTACTGGTGCCATTTTTTGTTTTTGTTTTTTTTCAGTACGCGGGCCTCTCACTGTTGTGGCCTCTCCCATTACAGAGCACAGGCTCCGGACGCGCAGGCTCAGCAGCCATGGCTCACAGGCCCAGCCTCTCCGCGGCATGTGGGATCTTCCCGGACCGGGGCATGAACCCATGTCCCCTGCATCGGCAGGTGGACTCTCAACCACTGCGCCACCAGGGAAGCCCCTGGTGCCATTTGTAAAATACTGGAATACTTTTTTGGTGTATTTTGTGTAAATATTCCACAGCTTAGTTCATCCCTCCTAGATTTCTCTGGAATCCCCTCCTGTCCCTGTCCTTCCTCTTTCTCCTCTCTGACAGCTTCACAAACCCTCCAGTCACTTTACCATTCCTGGAGACCCCTTGCCTCATAACAGCTCCCTTTCTCTTCCCCATCCCAACCTCCCCATTCCAAGCCCACATTCACCCCCCAAAAAAGGCTGAGCGGGGATCAGAAGTGCCACCTGAAGAAGACACATCTCTCTGCTGGGATGGAGACAGTCCATCCGTGGGCAAGGTGGACACAGCAGGCAGGTACTGAAGCCCTTAGAGCATGTCAGAAGAGGCTATTCCAAGGGCATCTGGCTGAGGTAGCAACACCCAGGAATCAGCAAAGCCAACAGTAACAACAGAGATAGGTTCTAATTTTATAATTTGTAGCTATTAATTTTTAGTGATATATTTTAGATATTTAGTGTCATAAAATGCTTTTATTGATGGACACACTCTGACACTTTAACGTGCTGTTATTAATACTTGTATTACAAGATAAATGCTGAGGTGCTGGCTGTCATTTGCTCTGATACAGCAAACACCATGCACTCAAATTCCTCTTTTCTGTTTCAACTCCCCAAAAAAGTATCCCATAACATTGTTTGTAAGAGTAAACACTTAGAAACTATTTAAAGGTCCATCTAGAAAAGAATGCATAGATTATTAGGGTTATGTAAATACAATAGAATACTATACAATGTTTACAATAAATGAGCTACAGCTACATATATTAATATAAATAAAGAATGTAACGTTAGAGGAAAAAAGTCACAAAACAATGCATATTGTTTTATAGTCACGTGGCGTTTAAAAATTGGCAAATGCATATTATATACTGCTTTTGAATTCATAAATATGTAGTAACATATAATACACTCATGGTAGTGATAATTTCCAAATTCAGGATAGTACTTTCTCAAGGAGAGAGAGGATAGGTAGCTCAGTACACAAGGATCTTCAGCCGTGTCTGTAGTGTGTATTTTTTGATCCAAAGTGAACATAAATTGATGTTAAGATCTCATATAGAGTGTGGGTACAAATATTTATAAGTGTATAAAAATTAAATAGTTTTATTCCCTTTTAAACCAAAAAGATTGGTACCAAAACTATTTCATATTTTCTATTATAGTGTAAAAACAAAAACACAGTCTTGTAGACATATGCTACCTTTAAAACCCCTTTATAATAGAAAATAGTGAACTATTAAGATGTAACAGAGGTGGGCTTCCCTGGTGGCGCAGTGGTTGAGAGTCCGCCTGCCGATGCAGGGGACTCGGGTTCGTGCCCCGGTCCGGGAAGATCCCACGTGCCGTGGAGCGGCTGGGCCCGTGAGCCATGGCTGCTGAGCCTGCGCATCCGGAGCCTGTGCTCCACAACGGGAGAGGCCACAACAGTGAGAGGCCTGCGTACCGCAAAAAAAAAAAAAAAAAAAAAAAGATGTAACAGAGGTGATGAAGGCTGACTAGGTTTCAATTCCAAATTCACACCCCAGCTATGAATTTATGAACATGAGGAAAATGTCCTGGTTAAGCTGATCCTGTAAACAGTTCAGCTTTTGATGATGGAATGTTCTTCTAGGAAAACATCTTCTAAAGCTGAGCTGCTCTTGTGCAAATTTAGCCTTAAGCAAAATAATAAACATGGTTTCAATCCTTTCCCATTATGTGATGCCCAATTTCAGAAAACTCTGGATTTTGCAATTCAATTAGTATCACCTCAAAGTGAGGTAGAGCTTCGGGAACACCCACGGAAATATCTCCTAAATCCAAAAACATTAAAATGAAGACTGTCTAGGCCACTCTTGAGAACCATGTTAAACGAAACCTATTGTAACCAAATTTCAGGCATGTGGAATACATTCCAAACATTGTGGCTTGCCACAAGCTCAGTATATTAAGCTTTATCCCAAACGAGATGTGCCTTGATTTATTTAGACTCCTTGGCATGTCTGGCTTCATGGGCTGGCAGTTTGAGCAGCTCTTCTTCCTGGGTTCTTACAAGAATTCTTGGAGAGAAGAGCTAAGCTAATTTGAATGACATTTATATGGAACCCGACTCCAGGTGCAATTATAATCAACATGCGGGGGAGGGGAGTGGGCAGGGGGTCGGGGGGATGAGCTGCTAAGCGCATCTTGTGGGAGGGGTGGGGGAAGCAGATAGCTCCCTCTGACCTGTCTCTTGCACGGCCACATCGAGCCTCGTCTTCCTTGGAGAGGAGGTACGTCTAAGAATGAGCCAAATGGGAGAAAGAAGGAGGAAAGGGTTGTTTTTTCTTAGGTGTCTCCATCTCCTATCTGCAGAGAAACTTGACTTAGAGGGCAGCGTGCACTAACAGTAGGGAGAAGAAAAGTGAACCAGATAAAAGGCTGTGAAATAGTGTCCTCTTCTGTACCAAGGATGCAGCGACTTCCTGAACGACTGTGGAGCCTGCTCAGTTTGCATTAAACTGAGTGTCAGAGTTTACAGAGCTGCTTGTTGGATTCCTCCGGCTCAGTCACCAACATTAACTCTAGCAGTCTGGCAGCAGCTCAAAATGCAGTCATGACTCAGGGTGGGCCCTTCCGCTTCCAGCCACTGACGGGCACACCGCAGATTGGACCTGGATCTGGCAGAGGAGATTTGGCCCGTGCTCACACAAGTGTTAGAGCCCTCAATGCCATCAAGGTCACCTCTCCTTCGAACATTATTTAGCAAAAGGTAAACTCCTGAAGCCGCTTTCGGAGTTCTATTTTAGAAGTCCAACTGGTCTGGATGGAAGAATGGCATGTTTACAAGGCCTGGACTCTAGTCTCCATTCTTTTCCCGGAGTTGGCATTACTTAGATTCTACTGCACCTCTGTTTTCTCATGGAGAGAACCAGGAAAACAGCACTTGTCCTGCCCAACAAGGTAGATGGTATAAAGACGATAGAATATGTTTGGGAAGATGCTTTTAAAACTCTAAGTCATATGCAAATGCAAGAGGTTATTTGTAATTATCGCAAAAATAATCAGGAGAGACCTTATATTTACAAAGTTCCCCTTCTTTCCATAGTCTTCGAGTGTTAGGTAAACACTGGATGTTTATCAACAGGCTATCAGCTCTGCCCGCAAGGGATGCTGAATAAATGTTCATGGACTTCATAATAAATACGAAAGCAAGCATGAAGATATGATTTTCCCCTAAAAGAATGCCTCTCAAATTATGAGAAATTCCTACATGCTAAGTTGTGGGTGATTTTTGATGATGTTCCATAGACTAAAACTACAGATCTCATTAGAGCTTTCTTGTGCGGTCCCTTGCCTAAATACATTCCTGTAGCTTCTCCACTATAGCAGGTCACCTCAGAATGCTTCCCATGTTTACACTGGCACTATTTCCCCAAAAACACACTAAACAGGACCCCTGAGCAGTAGTATTAACATGAAACATCTCTTCTGATTTTTCAGATGTGAGGCATTTCATTCATTCATTCATTCATTCATTCACAAAGGTCTTTCTTTGATGCCTGCTGTGTGCTGGGTACTGAGCTAGGCACTCCATACACAAGATGAAGATGGACCGTTTGTTCTGCATAATGAGATCACACCTACTCAGACTGTCATGGTTGATACATTCTTGGACTGTATTGTACTCCTTTTTAAATGCACAGAAACCTTTTTTGTTTGGGTAGTATGATGTTTTGGTTTGTTGGAGAACGTGCACATGGAGGAAGCATAGTATTTATGGAGTTTTTGCATGCTGTCTTCCATTTCAGAATTATTTTCATATAGGATGAAATTATCTCATTCATTCACAAATATTTATCTGAAATCTACTGAGGTTTGTAAGTAATAATTCATTTCCTACAAGACTTTAGAGTTTAGTTAGAAAGACAAGCCATAACAATCATAAATGAAAAGCCAGTACCAGGCAGGGTATCACAAAGGGGCAGTGATGACACACAGGTAAGATGTGCGCCGAGGGGTCCCAACACATAAGACCACTGTCATCTTGTGAAGGACAGGGATATATCTCAAAGAAGGAATTCTGATGAATCACAAATGAACTGCAAGGGATATTATATCTGCATGCAAACAAAATATTTCCATTTTGATCTAGGACTAACAACATCTGGGCAAGCATTGCCCTGTCACACAGTGTAAAGCTGACTGACACACTGGTTCATGGATTTGTATAAGTGGAGATGATGCTCCTGGCCATTTTCTCCCAAACTCTGTCCTGTCTCCTTTATTTGTAAGGCTAGGCAAATTCTGCACTTATTGAAATCACATCAGAAATTAAAGAATTTGAGGAATTTCTGGAATGAATATTGAAATACTATTGCATAATTCCACCCTCTATAATGAGAGGAAAAGACCATCCCATGTCCTGTGAGTGGATATGACTAGACATAATCTAACAGTGGCCCAGAAACAAGAGAGAGACAAACTCACAGACGCAGAGAACAGACTTGTGGTTGCCAAGGGGGGGAGGGGGGTGGGGAGGGATGGATTGGGAGTTTGGGTTTAGTAGGTGCAAACTATTATGTACGGAAAGGGTAAACAACAAGGTCCTACTGTATAACACAGGAAACTATATTCAATATTCTCTGATAAACCATATGGGAAAGAATATGAAAAAGAATATTTATGTTTAACTGAATCACTTTGCTGTACAGTAGAAATTAATACAACACTGTAAATCAACTGTACTTCAATAAAATAAATTTTAAAAAAGAAACAAGAGAAAGAAAGCACGGAATTATATCACTCTATTTATGCTTCTCAACCACAGGAACAGAATAGAATGCCATGGCAGTAAGTCTTCATCAATTTAGAAATTATTGCTCATGGCTTAGCTATTTTCTCTATTTTCAAGTATATATCAAAAAAAGAAATATACAGTTTTCTAACCTGGAAATGCCCAAATTGTAAACTTTATAAAACCATAATTTTTCTTTCGATCCCTGATTATATCTGTTTGGTTAATCTGTATGTCGGGTTATGCTGAGCTACTGTACTACCATTTCCCCAGCTAATCTGTCTAAAATATAAAGTACTCAGGTTGAATAAAACCTTAAGTTCATGTATCAGACTTCATACAATTTATCTGTGTACTGTCTTAACAATTATGTGTATTTGAAATATATTGAGAATAAATACAGATAGTTTATATTTGTGTGTGTGTGTGTATATATATAAAGGCTTATAATGCATGTGTGTATACGTATACATTTCAATGTTAAATGTCATAGTCAGGAAAAAAGTCCAGAGTATAATGACAGCAATAACTTTCATTAATCATGCATTCAACAAAGATTTTTGAGCAATTAGTATATGCAAGGTGCTGCGCTGGGCAGTGTGGGGAGAAGAGATTTACAAGACGTCTAACAGTCTAGCATATACATAACAAAGCCCGAAGCTTAGCCACAGCTGTCACATCCACTTTGTGAAAAATGTGGGCTGTTACTCAGGCACCACCCCTGAGAGGCAGGCTCTTATGAAAAACACTCCTAGCATACAGTCAACCACGACATAGACGTTACACATTTTTACTAGGTAGTACATAGGTTCACAGTGTATATTGCTTTCCCCCAACTGGTGAAGGATGAAAACCTAAAGTGGGAATACTTGAAGCCCACAGGCAAAAACTAATGCCACAATGCAGCACATCATGGGGTGAGCCGTCAAACACAGGGGAAAGCAGTAAAGGCAAAACAAATCTGGAAAACCAGAGAAGAGGGTGTGGGGTGTACTTCCAAAGCAGGAAGACTATGCAGTGCATACAATAAAGGAATAAAATGACATACCTGGTTTAAAAACCAGCCATGGCAGAAAAAAACAGAATATCCCCTACATATTTGGGGTAATTAAAAAGGCTCCTGTAGAAAGATTCAGGTTTTCACTCAAGAAATGTGTCTTCAAGTCTCAACTCAGCTCCTCACAGAACTTTGTGATTTTAGGCAAACATTTAACCTCTCGGAGACTTATTTCTATCTATATATTGGGAACGATATCTATTAGTGTTATTGTAAAGACTAAAGGAACATTACTTTTGATTGTTGTTTTGTTTTTTTACTAATATGAATGAAATACCCAATTTAGAGTGTATTCATGATATGCATGAGGGCTGTGTATACTCACACGTTTATACAAAGGTAGATCATTATTCACTCAACATTCTACAACATATATATTCTGACTGTCTACCATGTGCAAATACTGTGCATTAACCAATTCATCACAAGTTCCATGAGTTTATCTTGAAAACAGGCCCCATATTCACCTTTTATTTCTTATTCCCATTTACTTCACCCTAATCCTGACCCTCTCTCTGTTTCAGGTGTGAATCACAATACTGTCCAGACCTTATTGCTTCAACCGTAATTCCCGACCTATCAATAGATCCACCTTCCTAAAAG